>NW_008360316.1:6229134-6245696 GCF_000622305.1 Nannospalax galili | reverse complement strand
GGGGGAGAGAGAGAGAGGAGAGAGAGAGAGAGAAGAGAGAGAGAGAGAGAGAGAGAGAGAGAGAGAGAGAGAGAGAGAGAGAAAGAAAAGAGAAGAGAAGAGAAGAGAGGAGAGAACTATCTGACTCATTCAACTGCCTTACCTGCAATAATACAGTTTGCGCTTCTTTGAGCTTGTCAGAAGATTGAAAGAGAAACTACCCTGTTCGTCCAAACTCATTAAACCAACCTTTCCCTTCAATTCTCTATTTTATAACCCAAGGTTACAGAGTCCACGTGAAAACTACTTCCCAGTTTCACTCTGAGCCTGCATCTCGGGTAGTGAGCTAGCTTCTAGGTGACCAAGAGTCTGGGGGTATGTCCTCCAGCTCTGGCACTGCATCTTTGGTGCGCTGGTCTCTCTCAAGCTCGGCTTCTTCGGTCGTCTTACCCGGGCAGTCCCGTGCTCTGCCGGGCTTTGCCCGGCCTGCCGCAGAGTGGCTCGGGCTGCAGGGCGGGCGCTAGGACCGGGCGGAGCGGGGCAGCCGCGGCCCTACCTTAAACCCGGCCCAATGCCGCCGCCTGCGCCACTCTGCGCGCCGGCGGGGGCTGCGCAGGAGGAGCGCTCCGCGGCCACGGCGCTGCGCGGCCGGCGCGGCGACACCTGTTCGCGGCAGCCCCGGCAGCACGCGAGCTCCGGGACGCGGTCCTCAGCCGCTCGCCGCTCGCCTGCTTGCAAGCCGCTGGACCTCTGCAGAGCCTCCGCAGCGTGCCGGATACTACCTTTGGACACCGAAAGTTTTTTCTTTTTGTTTTATTATTATTAATTTTTGGAGGGGGGGGATTGGAAGAGAGGGTCTGTCGCCGCCGCCAACGTGAGATTTTTTTTTTCTCCTTGAAGGATTCATGCTGATGTCTGCAGAGTCGGTTAGAGAGTAAAAACAGCGCATGCCTTCCTGGAGTCAGGATCCGTAAATTCTGACGTAGCCTGAGCATCTTAAAAATCCCTGTAATATCGCCCAAGCACTTACGTTGCTATGGTCATTCTGATCTCAAAGCAAATGGAGAAACTACGGATTTTTTTCCCTTATTACGGTCGGATGGGATGAAGACCTTCCTGCCTGCTGAGAGCTGGGGCTCCATCTGTAGAGATGCCTAGATGTGTTGATCAGTGTCAGTGTGTGAGTATAAAGTGGAGGCTTCTTAGACCATCAGTGGTTTGACCTTGAACCTGTGCCAGTGAAACAGCAGATTACTTTTATTTATGCATTGGATGGATTGAAGAAAAGAACCTCTTTTCCCCTCTCTCTCTCTGCAACTGCAGCAAGGGAGGGGAGTTGGATATACCTCGCCTAATATCTCCTGGTAGATACCATCATTATTGTTTATTCTTGTGCTCCAAAAGCCGAGTCCTCTGATGGCTCCGTTAGGTGAAGTTGGGAGCTATTTCGGTGTGCAGGACGCGGTACCGTTCGGGAACGTGCCGGTGTTGCCGGTGGACAGCCCGGTGTTGCTAAGTGACCACCTGGGTCAGTCTGAAGCAGGGGGGCTGCCCCGGGGACCCGCAGTCACGGACTTGGATCATTTGAAGGGGATTCTCAGGCGGAGGCAGCTGTACTGCAGGACTGGATTTCACTTAGAAATCTTCCCTAATGGTACCATTCAGGGGACCAGGAAAGACCACAGCCGATTCGGTAGGTATGCTTTTTAACCATTTAGTGTCCATGCGGTGACATGTTCAGACTCTAACTACCAAGAAGGCGAAGGCTAGGCGGGGATACTAGAATCTCTCTCTCTCTCTCTCTCTCTCTCTCTCTCTCTCTCTCTCCCTTCTCTGTCACGCCAGCCCAGGGAGAGAAAAAGCCTCCGGAATTGCAGATCTGCGGCTGCCACTGTTGCCACTCTACATTGAAAGCCCCCCTTAAAGGGGGGCATGGTTTATGAAAATAATCTAAATCCCTGGTTCTCTTTTGCATCAGATACACAGGAAGATCGGACTTAAGAAGTTTCTTTTGAATGGACCGATTCCACGAGTTTAAAGCTTTAATCACTAAGAACTTAAAAACGCAGTTTCCTATAGGTAGTAGGTATTTCGTGCTCAGATTAAGTTTTCCCCTTTTTCTCTAATAAGTATTCTACCTGAATTGTAAATTAAGCGTATTGTTTATTTCCCCATGCTGGTCTGAAAGCCTCTCAGGCGAAGATTGCTGACTGATTGTTCTGTGGTGAGGACTGAAGTCATATTTTAGACCCTGAGCAGCAGGGGCCGAGGCGCCCGGGGAAAATGACCTGAGAAGGGGCCGGACGCTCACTAGGGGGGCTCGATCTTCCAGCCATCGACTTCCAACCTCTGCTTTTTAATTTCCATAGCGTACAGCCTTGTCTGGGTTTCCTCAGTGCCTTTCTGGTGTGAGTGTGTGCGTCCTCGTGCAAAAGCTGCAGGCGCATTTTAAAGGGCATTCCGAGGATTTCTTGTTCTGATTAGGGTGCTTGTGACTCAGCACCGAAGGCTGCAGTCTCAGGTGGGGACTCTGCCCACTTTCATGCCTGCACACACGTGCCTGGCGGAGCACCTTCTGCCCTGCAGCGTCAAGTCAGGGAACACAGTCCTCCAGCCTGGGGTGGGGTGGGGGCAGAGTTCGTAGAACCCAGGTTTCCCTTTTACTTGAAAAAAAAAAAAATCAGGGACAGTTTGGGTACCGACTGTTGGAAGGAGTTAACTTTTGAGTGAACCCACCTGAGAACACTTAAACTAGGTCGTAAAACCAAGTCCTGTGGTGATTTTTCTTCTTCATGCTTTAATGCCAGATGTTGGATACAGTCTAAACTATATGTTTAGCTTTGAGGACTGTGGATGATGCCCGAAGGTGTGGAGAGTTAGGCCTGGATGGGGATAGTGCAGATTCCCGAGGCCCAGGGTTTCCCCCTTGGGTCGCTACTGAGGCTGGGCTCAAAGCTGAACCTAGCCAGTTTTCCTGACCGTTTCCCGTCACCTCGCTACTTAAAATTATAAGTTGTAGCATATCGCATGCAATTACTCCCTTGGAACCTAACTATCTTCCCATCACCCCAGAAGTAACCTTCGCTGCGGGTTGATGCGGAGGGAAGAGTAAACTTTACTAAAGTGCTGGTCTAGCTGGCCGCCTTAAGGGTTGCTACAGTGCCTAGCTTTCAGAGCGAGGCCGGCTGTAGGAGGCCGGAGGTGGAAGAGACTGAGGGTCCTGGCGCTGGGCGGCGGGCCTGGTGCACCGGGCAGAGGGATCCTTTCCCTCCCGCGCTCCAGGCCGGCAGGTGCGGGCTCTGCCCCCGGCCCCGCTGCGCTCTCCGCGGCCGCCCGGCCAGGTCCGAGCGGTCCTAAGCGCGCTCGGGTTCTGGATCCCTTTTCCACCCTGCTCCTGTGCGCCCCTCGGTGCAGCGCGGACTCGGGGAGGGAGGGCAGGGGTCCACACACTCTGGGCGCCTTTAGGGCATCCGACTTTTTCCCTTTTGCCCGCGTTGAGTCCCTTGGTTTTCTCTTTGTGTGTGAGTGATGGTCTGGCGGCGTTGACAGCAGTCGCCGGAGGGAGCGAGGTGGTGGTGTGAGAGGTGTGGAAATGGCTGGAGACGCGCGTCGCTGCAGGAGTCTAGGTGGCGGGGACTGAGGACAGGCTGGAGGTCGGAACTGAGCTTCGCGGTCTCATTCGGGGTCCCTCCCCCCGTTTTCTGGAGGGCGCAGAGCGGGTTTGGGAGAGTCCCTGGGCTCCGCGGGGCTGGGGAGTTGGGATGGGGCCCCGGGCTCCGCGAGGCCAGAGCCTCAGGGACAGGGGTGGGGGTGGGGGACCAAAGGCCGCAGAGGCGCCGGGGGCTGCGTGCTATTGTTAACCGCTTGTCCAGGGGAAGGGACTAGGGGCCGCGGCAGCTTTCCTGCTCCCCGGCCGCCCTGGCTTCGGAGGCTTGTGCACCCGTAGCGTGGCGAGGGCGCAGGGCTGTAGGGACGCCGCGGCGGGGCCAGGGCCACCTTCATTGTGTGAATTTCCCGGTCCCATCTCCCGAGTGCTGCACAATTGGGCCCAAGCATAGAGAGATCATGAGATGGCCCTTGTATTCGGGGTCCCTCCACGTACCCCCACCCCCGAGCCTTTTTTTTTTTTTTTTTTAAATATGCAGTAACCTTTAGGTTGAGACGTTTAACACACGCAGTCGAGCCATCAGATATAGACTGTGTGTGCCAGGAGGCGGGTAGTACACGGGTGGGAGAACTGGGGCAGGCGCGTTCAGGGGTCAGCGGACAAGGACTTGCAGGTACAGCGGCAGAACCGAGACCATCAAACAAAAAGCTACATCTCACCCCGCCTCGCTCCTAGAGGTTGGAGAAAGGTGTCGCCAAGGAAGTGACATCTCAACTCTCGGATTCTGCACAGAAAGAGAGGAGAGAGAGAGAGAGAGAGAGAGAGAGAGAGAGAGAGAGAGAGAGTTGGCAAGAGGGGAACGGAAGGAAGCCCTGACCCAGGTTGGGGACCCTGGGTGCGAGTATAGCAGGTCGGCCGGGTGTCTGCCGCGGGGGAAGGGCGCTCCAGGCGCTCGGCTGTGCCACTCACCCTCCTTTGGATGGAGCTGAGTGGGCGGTTGTGCGCAGTGGGGGCGGGGAAGGAGGGTTATTTAAGTCTTTCATCCGGTTGCAGTGAGAAGCGGGCCCCCGGGGTGACAGCACTGCCGCGGTCTCCCGCTGCTGCTGCTGCTGCTGCTGCAGGTCCCAATATTAGCAACCTCTGCAGCGTGGTGCGCTTGCCGGGCGCCTCCTAGCCCAGCCTCCCCGGCTCCGCCCGCAGGCCGCGGCGTCGGCGCTAGGACCCGGCGGCGCGGGCGGGGCGGAGGGAGCTTTCGGCCTGGGAGGGCGGAGGGGCTGCGGATCGCACCTGGCGCCGCCGCCGCCGCCGCCTCGGCCTCACCTTCCGCCTCCTCGCCGCAGTGGAGGCCTCCCTCCGCCCAGGCTCCTCCCTGGGGACTTCGTCTTCTCCCTGGGTTTCCGAGTAGCTGAAGGTGGGGTGGGTTTTACACCTTGATTAAAATAGAAGGTGCATTTTCTACCTGACACGGAACGCCAGGAGGAAGCGTGCTGGGGCAAATGATATCTGCTGCCTCCAAGCCACCGCAGGTGACTGCAGCTGCTGGCAAGCTCCGTGGTGACAGGACTGCGGCTGCGGTGCCGGAGACGTGGGGGAGGGGGGGGGGGGGAGTCTCACCATAGGCTGGCTGGGGTTTAGGTGGGACCTTGAGGGAGCTCTTTGTTTTTAGGTGGGGGGTGATGCGCAGGTGAAGAGGACCTGGGGTGTGGGTCTTGCCTCTGAGCAGTAGCCTGGGAAGCTAGTGTACTTTCACTTGGAAAGCCCTCTGGCCTTGCTAGAGGAAAGAAAATGAGCAGAATTTAACTAGGGCACTGGGCCTGTGGAAATGGAAGCAGGTCCGCCTAACCGCTTGGGGTGCTGGCCCCAGAGGTCGTTAGAATCCTAGATAGACAGCCTATCTGGGTGTCCATTTGAGGGGACAGAGCCTGCCCTACCAGAAGGAGTCAGGTGTGTCAGGTAGAGGTGGCCAGATGGGAGAGACATGTTATCATTAAAAAAAAGTTACAAAACTTACTAGCCACGTTTCGCAATAAAAATAAGTTACAGTTCTTTGTGCCATGCTTTTCAGCATCTTGGCTGCTTTTAGGCTTGCTGCAGATTCTTGAAAATTTGGTACAGTTGGATATCCCACTCAGGTGCCATTTCCTAAGGGAACTCAATTTTGCTGGAGCTGATGCAGATGGAGTTCCTGGATGGAGGCTCTGTGATGACCCATCTGGAGCCCCAGGCAGTTACTGGGCATGATCAGGACGCTCCTGAGAGAAAGGGCTCCACTACTCATTGGACTCAAAACTTTTTTGGCGACAGGGTCTTAAGTAGCTCAGGCTGGCCTCGAACTCCTGATACTCCTGCTCCCATCTCCAATTGCAGGGATTACAAGCCTGCACCACCAGGCCCAACTTAACCATTAACTTGTTACAGTCTTATGTCAGGCTTCTCTGCAAAATCTGGATCACTTCTTTTCATTCATTCTATTCTTTTGCTTTTTCCTCGACGACGCCTTCTCAGTCTCCTCCAATTCCTCTTTCTTCTTAAATAGAGAGAGTCACCAGGGGACTCTGTAGCTTAGGTTGGCCTGAAGCTCTTGGGCTCAAGTCATCCTTCTACCTCAGCCTCTGGAGTAGCTGGGACCACAGCCGACTATAACTGTGCCTGACTGGGAGAAATTTCTCTCTCTCTCCACAGCTGTTTCATATTCTCTCCCTCTCTCTCTCTCTCTCTCTCTCTCTCTCTCTCTCTCTCTCTCTCTCTCCCCCACCCCCCCCATCTACACACATAATTTTTTGGCCTTTGAGAATTCCATACATCCATACATCCATACAATTAATTTTGATGATATCCATCCCCTGTTTCACCATTCCAGTTGTTCCAAAAGCCCCCTACACAATGTCCCCAATTTCATGGCTGTTTCTTCTTTTTAATATTCCACTGAGTCTAGTTAGTGCTGCGTATATGCACCTAGTTATGGGGCCATCCACTGGAGCAGGGACAACCAACCAGTGGCCACATGCCCAAAGAAAAGTGACTCTCCCTCCTCTAGCAGCCATCAGCTGCCAACAGCTCCTCAGCTAGGGGCAGGGTGGGCCTCCTGAGCAGCCCCTTTCCATTCATGCTGGAGTGCTGACTGGTTTGATCGTGTGAGGGTAACCACAGCTGCATTGAATTAATGAGTGCAACAGCCATGCCATGTCCAAAAGACGGCAGCATTTCACAGCACTCCTCCCCAACCTCTGGCTCTCACATTCTTTCTGCCATCTCTTCCAAGATGTTGGGAGCCTTGGGACAGGGGTTCATATAGATGTCCTATTTAGGGCTGAGCACTTATAGTCACTTATTTTCAGTACTTTGACCAGTTACAAGTCTCTGCATTAACTGCTGCTCATTGCAAAAGGATGTTTCTCTGACTAAGGCTGAGAGCAGCACAGGTCTGAGTATAAACATAAATATTTATAAGGCAGTTTGACAACATGATTATTTAACAAAGTAACAGTAGTAGGTCCCCTGCCCCCAGGGCCTGTGACCTCCCCAACTATGGGCTTTTTGACTAGGTTTACAGTACCAGGCATGCATTCTTTCCTGTGGAGCAGGCCTCTCATCCAACCAGAAAGTAGTTGGTTACTCCTGTGGTAGTCATGCCACTATTGTAGGAGTGGGTTTATCTTGCCTGGCAGACTCTGTATTGTAGCATACAGGGTCTAGCTCTGGGTAAGACCATTGATATCTTTTCTCCCCCAGTGGTGTGCATAGCACCTTCTGGCACTATAAAAGCTAGCCAAGGAGGAAGTTTTCTGGTCAGTTTGAGATTGGTTTCTCTATGTCCTGAAACTAAAGTATGTGGTAATAGGGTCTTACCATCTTGTTATGGTGGGCAACCCTGGAGTACTGGGGAGCTTTGAGAGTTTGAGGGCTGTTAGGTTCAGGTGAGCAACTTCTGTCTGCTCTCCTACTTCCCATGGCTGACTTTGCAGGTGAGGCCCAGCACAGGTGTGCTCCAGGAGGCTGAGCCAACTTGGGGTTAGTGGCACGCTTTGACAGAGCTAGGGACACTTCGATCACTAGTAGTCAGTGAAGGAAGAAGGGAGTCAGTGGGAGAAGGAGGAAGCCCTGATGTTGTGCTGTTCCCAAAAATGTATGTGTGGACTAATGACTATCAACCTCATCAGCCTCCATGAGGCCTGGCATGGGTCCTCATAGGAATGGTTGGCTCTTCTCATAGGGAGAGAATAGACATGTCACTAGTCTACATGTCACTCTATTACCACTTTACCCTGTTCCTGAGCTGAGGATGGCTAGATTTATTTGTTGGCAAGACAGGCCACCATGGTGTGTACACACACACACACACACACACACACACACACACACAGTTCCAATTTTAGGCACAGTCCATTCTCTCCTTCCTCTTATTCTTCCCCTTTCTCTTCTCTTGATCATGAAACATTATAGTGTTTTTATAGAGATGCCTCCTCTTATGCTGTCACTGATCTAGTACCTTCTGTGTTGCCCATGGTGGTTGTTCAGGTTTGCATGGGTAAACAGACTAACACAAAGAGTGGACTGTCCTCATGGGAGGACAGTGGGAGGTATTTGCTTGGCACTAGCTCAGATCCAGTGAGGGCTTCGTTGACCTGGCTGAGGTTGTTGAGTTCACTGTAGACAAGGTGCTGCCAGCGATGATAAGGATTCTGGTCTGGAAGGGGTGGGGTCTGGTTACCTATCATGTTGCCAGGACTCCCTGACCTTACCACACTGATGCTCTCTGGGTGTGGTATAGGTGTTGTGACTTGTATGTTTGGATGTTCTGCATGCCCTTGGGTCATGAAGATAACCTTATAAAAATCTGGGCTGTTCTTTTGAGGTCTCTGCTTTTAAGAAGCTGCAGAGAGATAGATGATGGTTTGAGGTGATGAAATCTTTCCACTGGGGTCACTGCATAGTTTCTTCTTGCTGGAAAAGCTCCTCAGAGACTCATTTCAGGTATTTTTTTTTCCAGGAGGCCATCTTGCTTTCCCATGACTGAACAAACCCTTGGTCTTTGGATATGCCTAGTCCTCATGCATCTGCCTCCCACTTAGAACACATTGCCACCATCGTTATCTATCTTCCTTCCCATTACAATAGCCCCTTACCCCTTATTAGTCACAGCTTCATTTTTCACACTTTTAGTCAACTGTGGCCTGAAAATGTTAAATGGAATATTCCAGAAATAAACAACTCATAAGTTTTAAACACCTTTTATTATACCTTCTTGTAATGATTCTATTTTATTTTTAGTTATTGTTAACCTCTTAAGGGGCTTGATTTGTAAATTAAATTTTGTATTATTTGTATAAATGGGTATACATGTATAGGAAAAATATAATAATGTTTAGTGCTCTGTGGTTTCTGGCATCCAAGGAATGCCTTTCCATGATAAGGACTACTTAGTAATGTAAGGAGATGGCCTAGGCTATAAATCTCACTCACCCTTTTATATTCAACAAATAACATAATGCTTGGCTTATATAGTCCCTCAATAATAGTTCATTGACTGCATAAGTGAATGCATATGAATTTTGGCCATTTTGCTAATAACTAGAAAAAATTAGATAAGGATCTTAATACTTTCACTCCCAAATTATAGAGCAATAATTCTAGAACTTAAGTGTATGAAAATGGCAAGAAGTTGCAGACACAGAGAACAAAAATGTGGAGGCAAGTATGTACTATGTGTAATATTTAAGGAAGCAAGCCTTCCAGCCTGATTGATTGGGACAAGTTGTTTAACCTTCTGAAATCTCAATTGTCCATTTGCACATTGGGGGTGAAAACATTGTAATGCTTAGGGTTGTCCTAAAGATCGGACAAGAGTAGGCCTCTTATGCTTAAGCCTTCTGACTATTACACGTTCATTACTGAGGTTGCTGATACTGCTCTTGATATTCTTTAGACTGGCTAGTCAGATGATTTTGTAAAATCATGTTCTGCGTTGAACCTGACAGCGGTGGTCTTGGTTTTTAGCTCTCAGAGCTGCCTCATGTTTAGAGGAAAGAGATCATCACATGCCCTCTCAGAGGATGTGAATATCTTTTAATTTTATGATTAAACCTCTTCTCATTGACCTATTAAATTGCTCAGACCTCAGAGTGGGCAAAATGTTTCCTATATTTCATTTTATAGTGAAATTGGACATGAGCTAAGTACTTATGCTAATTTCAGGATTAGTATGGCCTTGATTAGGGTGTGCTTTTTCAGTGATTCCTGTGTAGTTGGCCTCCGATAGCGATAAAATGCCACAGTTTTGATTATTTTGAATCATAAGTGTATAATGAATTGCCGGGCATGGTGGTGCACGCCTTTAATCCCAGCACTGGGGAGGCAGAGGCAGGAGTTCAAGGCCAGCCTGGTCTACATAGTGAGTTCCAGGACAGCTGGGACTACAGGGAGACTCTGTAAAAAAAAAAAAAAAAAAAAAAAAAAAAAAAAAGAAATGGTATAATGAAATAAAATGATTGCATCAAAAAGGAAATGCATCTCATGTGAAATGAGTCTTGTGGAAATATTTCCTCATTGAGTCCATTTGCTTTGTGAAGTAGGGAAGGCTAGCCACAAACTGGTTCATTTCAGATGGATGGTCTATGAGAGTTACAGGTTACAGATTCAGACATAATCTGTAATTTCTCTATTGTTTTCATTTATGACCTTACATTCTATTACAATAAATTTTCATGTGTAGGTAGTTATTCTGTAAGCCATAAACATGAGAATCTTTGTAACATTTTATGCTTATATAAGAATTAGTAATACCCTTTTAGAAAAAAATAGTTCTTTTTTACATCACCTTGCAACTGAGTTTCCTCCTGATTTAATCCTTTACTTTATTAGATTTATGTAGCCTATGTCTCTATTTGATGGTGGCCCAGTCTATTCTGTGAGAGTTGGAAAATTAATTGGTTAAAAATCCATGTAAGTGCTTTTTTATTACTCACATGAGACTGACTTTAGCATAGTGGTACTGTAAGGTTTTTTTTTTTCCCTTCAACTTTTAGATGTAAGTATACTTTTTCAATATTTGAAGGTATTTCACAATTAAGCACTCATTACTTGGTATGCATTGAGGCAAGTTCTTCATAAAGCATAGCACTTTAATTTATAACAAAAAATGGGAACATTGCCAAGCACAAGGAGTATTCACAACATCCTGAATATATTGTGGGATAATCATCTTAAAGCAACAGTGTACTTAGGGAAGTTGAAGCTGCTGTTGTGGGGCCATAAAATTCTGGATTTATGCCCAGCTTAGGTGTTGTTATTCTTAGTGAGGTAAGCAGGGGGAAAAGGAAGTAAAGAAGATCATTATATTGATTTGATTTTGGGATATGGTATTTCATGCCAATCAGCATCTATTTTTGGAATCAGCATTTACCCCTCCAGAACATTAGGCTATTTTAATTGTTTAACTATCTCTTTGAGGTTTAGATAAGCACTGGAAAAGAATCAATACTTTGTTTAAGCAGAAATATTTGAGCTGTGTATGGGGGGGTGTTTTTTCAAATGGTGTTCAATAAAGTTAGAGAGTTGAGAGCTAGATCATTTTCCGCATAAGCCAGCGAAGGCTTTAGTAAGCACCCCATGCTATTATTTTGAGAGACATAAGACTTTTTTTTGAATAGAATTTAAAAAATTATCTGTGAGTGTTTTTTTTTTATATTTGTTTATTTCCTCTAGTTCTATAGGATGAGAAGTACACAGTCAAGATATCCGTACATAAACACTGAATTTTACATGTGTAAAATGGAATCATGCCACCTCTCTTTCAATTATACTCTTAGTTTATTAGAATATGTATGCTGGTTTCATTAGTCTTATTCAGAATGTTTATGTAGATATTATCTCAAAAATTTAAGCTGTGCTAGTTATTATGTAAGTCATGTCTTAATATGGTAATTTAGTGTCTGGCATGCTAAGGTAGAATGAAAATCAATTCTTAAGGGCACAAATCTTAAAAGAAAAGAGCTGTTTTAACTTGTGTGAAGTTTTCTGTCAGAAGCTGGGCTCAGTTTCCTCTCCAAACCCCTGGGAATGCTGTGGCTCTGGGGAGACACTCTCGGCTCTAACTCTCCTGTGACTTCTGCTCTTTATCTCACAGGCATTCTGGAATTTATCAGTATAGCAGTGGGCCTGGTCAGCATTCGTGGTGTGGACAGTGGACTCTACCTCGGCATGAATGAGAAAGGGGAGCTGTATGGATCAGTAAGTGCCAACAGACGCTTTGTCTGGGAATGCTGTGGCTCTGGGGAGACACTCTCGGCTCTAACTCTCCTGTGACTTCTGCTCTTTATCTCACAGGCATTCTGGAATTTATCAGTATAGCAGTGGGCCTGGTCAGCATTCGTGGTGTGGACAGTGGACTCTACCTCGGCATGAATGAGAAAGGGGAGCTGTATGGATCAGTAAGTGCCAACAGACGCTTTGTCTACTTCCATGTCCCCCCCCCCTTTTTTTTTTTAACTTTTTGAGAATATCGTTTCATTTTCATTAATAAACCTCAACTCTGCATCTTCACTAGACCAAATTTGCTAAGAAAAACTGCTTTGTTGCCAAAGCATTTTCATTATCAAGTAAATAAAAATTCACAAGTGTGAAAAACCCATCTTCTTGTACTGAATGGGTGTTATTTTTGAAATGAATTGAAATGATCTCCCAAGCTTTGCCAAGCATTGTAATTAAGACTAGAAATAGATGGTGCAGTGAGAGTCTAAACTCTTTCTCTAAACAACACAAGATTTTCATTATGCAGGAGAGAGGGAGTTGGAAATTATTGTCAGTCTTGTATGTGACTAAGAACATAACAGCATTGTAATTATTTCCAAGCATGAATTTCTTTTTTCTCTAGTCTCTCTTTCCATCCTTAGGTTGGAAGGTCCTTGGAGGTGATGAAGTTTTTTTTGTGTCCTGCTAGGTGTCAGGAACTGTGCTTGATGCTGGGGTGTGGCTGTGAATGACACAAAGTCCCCGATTCTGCTCTGTAGGAGGGTGGCTGACTTTACTCCCTTGTGTCTGGTTGCTTCTGGTAGCATAGGGGCAAATCACAGTGTGTGGAACACAGTAGAGATTTAATGTCTTTGCTAAACCTCTGAGTATGACTAATGGATTATTAGTTTCTATATTGAACTAAATATTTCAACAGTAAAGTTTTTGTAACAAATTTACCTTGAGCTGTCATTTTAATTATTGGTGGTCAAGTGGTCATTTAATCCAAGTTACCTGAACTATGAGAACTTTGATTAGAGCCTACAAAAAGTTGAGAATTAAAAGCAGCTCAAAGTAGGAAAAGTTCTGGCATCCTCAGCTTATAGAAACAAAAGGGAAACACTTTCTAGATACACTCCTTTACTGTCCACATCCTATTTCAAAACACACACACACACACACACACACACACACACACACGTAATGCAGAGCTTTACTAAAATATTGCAAATGGAAAAAATGATACTCTGCTAATTTGAATATAGCACATACTTAGAAGTTTTTAAAATTTAATTTGAGTGTGTAAAAGAATATGTTTCATTGTGATATTTGCAGATGTATATCATTGAACTTGGCTTGTATTTGCCCTCCCCATTACCCTCCCTTGCTTCTCCCCTTCCTGCTGGTTTCATCTCTCCCACAAGACGTCTCCTTCTGTTTCATATCATATACATATGTGCGTTTAAGAAATATTGCTAACTTTAAATTCCACATGTGATAGGAAGCACGCTCTGTTTGCCTTTGATCCTCTCATTATCCTTCCTTTCCATCTCTTCCTCCCTTTAGACCCCTTTAGCTTCATGGCACACATCATACACAGACACAGACACAGACAGACACAGACACAGACACACACCACATAGACACACAGACACATACACATCACAAATAGACACACATCACACATGGACATACACACAGACAGATATCACACACAGACACACACACACTTCACACAGATACATACACATCACATATAGACACATATCACACACAGACATACACACAGACACACATCATACACAGACACACTTCATACAGACACACACACATCACACATAGACACATATCACATACAGACATACACACAGATACACACAGACGCACAGGTACACACACACAATCTAGGTTATGCATAGGAAAGAAAAATGTGGTATTTGCCTTTCTAAATTTGGCCTATTTCGTTTAGGATGATGATTTTCAGTTCTATCCACATTTCTTCAAATGACACAATTGATTCTTCCTTATAGCTGAATAGATCTCCATTGTGTATGTGTGTTACATTTCCTTTATCCATTCATCTGTTGATGAACATTGAGGCTGGTTCCACATCTTGGCTGTTGATAACTCACATTTTTCTTAATGTCACAGGATATGATTTTTCTGCTTTGGAAAAAAAATTCAACTACAGGTTAGTTGGTTTAGGTATTTGAAGTGCTTCTTGACATTATTTAAATTTTATTTATTTTTTAATTTTTATGTGTATGAGTGTATTGCCTGCATGTATGTGAGTGCACCCGTGTTGTGCAATGCTGCAGAGGTCAAAAGAGGGCCTCGGATTCCCCTGGAACTGGAGTTAAGGACGGTTCATAGCTGCCATGTGGGTGCTGGGAATCGAACCTGGGTCCTCTGCAAGAGCAGTCAGTGCTCTCAACCACTGAGCCATCTCTCCAGCCTGAGAGAGTACATTATTTAAAAATGTTTGTTAGGCATAGAATCAAACATAGCTTTTGAAATATAGCTCTTGGCATGGGGAAATTTCTTTCCTAAGTGAGTTTTGCTGGTATTTTTAAGTACAAAGAAAGATATAAAAGATACAAGATAAAATAAACTTTTAAATAGAAAATACAAAACAATGTTCTCATTTGACACTCTTAAATTTTTCATTTTTAGATATGTGATGTGGATTTAACTAAACCAATCCCAGTCGTACTCAATACAATGTTTTGTATATGTAGAACAGAAATTCTATCTTTAATGAGCAGAGGGGACTGTAGTTTTCTTTTTTTCTTTAGTAGTATTTATATTTTGAGGCATGGTCTCACTATGTAGCCCAGGCTGGCCTTGAGCTCACGGCAATCCTTCTGCTTCAACCTCATGAGTGCTGAGATTATAGGCATGAACCACAACACTTAGGTTTATCACGGTGATCTCCAAACTTTTCTGATCACATATTCCTACCTAAAAAGGTGTTTTTTGACTATACATCCAATATATGCATATTCAATTATTTTAATTTGTATAGAAAATATAGTTTATATATAATATTATAAAACATACATCAAAGTGTTTTTGCAGGGTGTAGAGATTGACTTAACCAATGTCCAGGCTGTACCATTTGTTCCTTACTCCAAGGGATTGCCTGGTATGCCCTTCTAGAATGTTCTCTTGAATGATGACTATCTTGTCAGATGATGTGGTCACCGTAGCTCATGCTCCTGAGGTTTCTTGGTGGACAAGGAGTATACATCTGATTCTGTGTTCAACAAAGCTGCCTGCAGGACTGTACTGGGTTGAACTTTTCTCCCCATTTGGATGATTTCAGTGCTTTTGGAGTTGTCTCTCCCCCATGATAGCTGCCCCCTTGCCTGTGTGTACTCCAGTGCATGGCACAGTGCCTAGAACAGGACCAGAAGTATACTGAATGTTGAGCCAATGGAAGCCAGGGATGATGCTACAAGAAGTAGGAGCCCAAATTTACAGCTCTGTCAATCCTAGATGTCTCCTCTAGGGCTTTTTGAGCTCATATAGTAGGTGGCTAAATAGATTTGTTAGATGTGGTAGCACTTGTCTATAATCCCAGCACTCAGGAGGCCGAGGCAGGAGGATTGCTGCAAGTTTGAGGGCAGCCTGGGCTGCTCAAAAAACAAAAACAAAAACAAAACAAAAGAAAACAAAAACACCAAAAGCCAAACCCCAAACCCAAACAAGTGAAATAGTAGACCTTCCCCTGCCTTCTACATGGCCACACAGCTAGCTGACAACCCCGATTTGAATTCCAGTGAAGTGAAGGCAAATGGCTTTTTCCTTAGTGTTTTGAGAAGTATACACCTTCTCATGTGTTGAGTGTCTTCAGGTTTGGAAATTGCTCCAAAGGGAAGCGTGCTGCTAGAAACACTCTTCCACACTATAATTTCCCTGCAGAAACAGGCTTTCAGAGGCTTCCCCACCCCCAGGCCACTCCCTTCTCTACAACACTGGCAGAATTATCTTCAGCATCTACCCGAGGTCACTTCTCCACAGAGGGCCCTTCAGTGCTTGCTTGGAAGCATAACGCCACCTGCATTCTCCAGCATAGCTTCTAGCACTTTCCACAGACTGCTTTACCTGTCTGCATCATGGTGGTGTCTCTTACAGCGATTTCTCCATGTCATTTATGTCTATTTGCTGTTCTCCAAACATGACAGGCAATCTGACCTGTGCATGTGGGAAAGTTAATTCCTCCCTCTGGAGGAGGAGGAGCCTCTCTTTACTTTTCTCTACTTGATGAAACAGCACTTTTTAATTAAGATCCAATGAAAATATTATTCCTGCAAAGCTTTCTTCACATGCCTAACTAAAGTTAGCTTATTATAGTTAGTATACCTTGTGTTTTCCTCAGGACCCCAACAATGCTTTGTTTTACAATCCCATCGTTACACAGGGAACAATGCAATTTGTTGTGGTGTTCTGTAGTGGATCCAAAGTGTCTGGACCATCCTACATTTTGATTCTTTTTTTATGAAAGATACTTTATTTATTATTTTTTTATTTTTTTATGTGTATTTCCTGAATGTATGTAAGTTTACCTGTGTCATGCAGTATCCATGGGCGTCACGCTCAGGACCCCAACAATGCTTTGTTTTACAATCCCATCGTTACACAGGGAACAATGCAATTTGTTGTGGTGTTCTGTAGTGGATCCAAAGTGTCTGGACCATCCTACATTTTGATTCTTTTTTTATGAAAGATACTTTATTTATTATTT
>NW_008360316.1:6194958-6225306 GCF_000622305.1 Nannospalax galili | reverse complement strand
AACTATTTATTTTAATATGTATCGGTTCCTAATTCTCCAATGTCAAAATATTATTAAAGTCTTGTAGATTTTTGTCAGCTAACAAATCATTAAATATAATTTTCCGGTAAATCACTATTGATTTCTGCACTGTAATTAGAAATTTTTAACATGATGTAATATTCTTTTAAAATGTTTAATTTTTATCTTATGTGTATAAGTGCATTGTCTGCATGTGTGTAAGTGCACTCATGTCATGCAATGCCCACAGAGATCAGAAGAGGGAGTAGGATTCCCCTGGAACTGGAGTTATGGATGGTTGTTAGCTGCCATGTGGGTACTGGGAACTGAATCTGGGTCCTCTGAAATCAGTGCTCTTAACTGCTGAGCCATCTCTCCAGTCCCAACTAAGTAATAATTCTTAAGGGCATTACCTTAGAAGATCATCTTCTGTATGATTTAGTTTATAGTGTCCTTGTTTCATAGATAAGGAAGGTAAAGATTATAATGGATTGTTGACTTTCTTTAGGTCACAGACATAGGATTTGAACCCGGGTCTTAGTGTTCTTAACCGCTGAGCCATCTCTCCAGTCCCAACTAAGTAATAATTCTTAAGGGCATTACCTTAGAAGATCATCTTCTGTATGATTTAGTTTATAGTGTCCTTGTTTCATAGATAAGGAAGGTAAAGATTATAATGGATTGTTGACTTTCTTTAGGTCACAGACAGCTAGCAAGGAACAAATCAATAAATTAGGAAATTTCATCTCACACATATGCATGTTAAGGGAGACGATTCATAGGGCTGGGGATAGAGCTCATCTAATAGAGTAATTGCTCAACAGGTATGAGGGCTGAATCCCCAGCACTCATGGGTTGTGATGGTACATATCTGTAGTCCAGCATACAAAAGGAGGGAGTTCCAACTCAGCTCAATGTCAGCTCACAGAAAGTTCAAGAACAGTTTGGACTTCATGAGACCCTGTCTGAAAAAAAAGGGGTGGACATTCATTTTTTTGTGAATAAATATTGTCTTAACCAAAGTTAACCACGTCGTAGATAGTTTAGTATCTTTTTTTTTTCCAGAGATATGATTTTGAGGGAATTTTTTCCAGTACCTAGTTTTTATTTCATGACTCATTTATTTTTTAAACAGACTTCTGGCCTTTGGTTTGTGAAAATCCTATTTTGAGCATATAGTTTTGGGGTTTAGTTTTAGTTAGGGTTGCACTGTTGAGCAGGGTAAGGTAGCAACCTTGACTGAGGCATGAAGACTTGCCAAGTTGGTGTGACTGAAGTCAGGGCACCTGATCTAGATGTTTCCCACATGTTTGGGAAAGGTTTCAGGTTTTGGTTTTTCCTGTTTGTGGAGCTGGGGACTGAATGAGGGCCTTACCCATGCCAGTTAAGTGCTCTACCACCCAGCCATACCCCAGCTGGGGACAGATTTAGTTTTAAGTCATGAGTTGCTTCTGAGAGGTTGGAGGAGAGTGGCTCTGGATCTAGGAAACTTGCTCAGGAGTAGCTTTTCTCTAGACTGAGGATCCCCTTGGGGACAGGTGCATGTCAGTACCTGACCCGGACTCTTGTCTCTGCCTGCCTTCTGTTTCACTGGCATTTCCTGATCCATACTGGTCCCTTTCTAGAAGTTCCTCTGCCTGATGCTAGATGGCGACAGCTTGAGAGAGTGGTTTTGGGAGCCCTAACTCAGAGGCTTGTTAAAGTGGTCACTGTCTGAAGCAAAGATCTAGGAAGACAGTGGCTCCTTAACTTTAGTATACCAAGTTATTGCCAGCATTTAACAGTCTTGTAGTTGGTACCTAACTAAATTATGTACTAGATGAATGAATAGATTTCCCGTGAGATTCCAAATATCTTTTTCTTTTTGTTTATAATAGTTTTATTCATAATTGTCCAAACCTGGAAGCAACTAAGATCTCCTTCAGCAGATAAGTAAGCTTTGGTACCTCCCAACAATGCTGTGGTACATCTAGGTAATGGAATATTATTCAGCAATAAAAATAAATGAGCTTTCAAACCTGAAAGGAACATTCTCCTCCTTCCCTTGCTTCTCTCCCATCTCCCTCCTTTCTTCTCTCCCTCCCATCCTTCCTAGTGTTTAATTTCTGAGTAGCTATAGCGAACCAAAAAAGTTGACATATAGTCTTGGGGCTCCTAACCATTTAAGTGCAAGAGTCCCTTTTGGATAAAATGTGTTAGGGAGCCCCACTTCATAGTGATTGTGTTTGTAAGTGACTTTTGACTGAAAGATCGCATTGAACAACAACCCCTACAAATTCATGAGCAGCAAAAATTGAGCTGTTTTCTGAGTAGTTCCTGTACATTAGAAAAGCACAGTGGGTCTGTGCTAGATGCATGCCACTGGATGTTTCATTTCTGGGCTTTCTGGGCTGATTCCTGCTTCCCTCAGTCCTGAGCCTTGGCTCACACAGGGGAAGCCTAATTAGTGTGTGAGTTGGGATGTACAACCAGATGACATCAGGGTTAGGGACAATAGGAGCTCAGGCCTGTGGTCTTCAAGGTCTTCTACTTCTCCCACCTACTTACCCTCTAAATCCAGGCATTCCTTGTCATTTGCTTCTCAGAGCTGCCCTCTGTCAGAGCCCTGTCACCCTTCAGGTGGGGCCTCTCTCAGACTGCTTTTGAATCACAGAACATCCTTCAAACTTCTTCAGTTGCTGCAACTGGCTAGTGTGATTCAGAATTAGGAACCTGTTACTTACTTGTGTGCTCAGTCAATACTCATTTTCCACCCGCATTGCCTGTCCCATACATTCCTTCTCCATTTACATAGTTGCTTGCTCACACACTTGTTCAGTTTCCCATTTATTTACACACAGTCAGTCTTCTGTGCAAAGCTCAGTCACACACATTTGGATGTACTCTCTCACATGCTCATGCCTTGCTTTCTTTCAAAAGTCCGCAAACATTATCGATCACCTGTCCCTGCTTGACAGATGCCAGATACCTCAGTAGAAGTGGCTTACTCACTAAATTTTGCTTGTAATGCCAAATCAATGTTTGTTTCACTTTCATGCTTGTTTGCAGACATGCAGAGAAGAGAAAAAGTGAGTCTTCTCCACACTCACATTTCCAGCTGAGGTCAAAGGCTAAGCTCTGCCCCTTGTCTCAGGCCTTTCTGTAAATGGGCTCCTCATAGGCATCTATTTAGTGCTATGCATTTTGTATTCTATGCCTTTTGTTGATAATTTTGTCTCATAAAATGTCCCCAGCATGGTGCTGAAGGACTGTCTAGTGCTAATAAACTGCCCCCCGCCAAAGGGTGCGATATGTTTTATGAAACAAATTTGTGTGTTAGAAAAACTTTGTTGAAGTTTGACTTCCGGGGATGTTGGCTGTGGGTCTTACAGTAATCAATCAATAATATATGTTAAGTAAGGTGCCTTCAAACAGAAACACATAAAATGAGGTCATGTATTGATAGGTTAATAAGAATGCTGTGACGGGAGGCTCATGGGAGCCTCATTCTCTTTCCCCCTGGAGTAATGGTTCAGTGTTCCGGGAGATTTTATAGAACTTAACTACTGTGAGTAATGAGAATTGCCATGTGTATAAATGCCGCCATATGTACAGTTTGTCTTGTGAGTGATCTTAAAACTGACTCAGGAGGAGCCTGCAGCTTTTGAGGGGAGTCAGTCATGAGCCAGATGGCTCAGCTGGTGAAGGCCTTACGACTTGAGTTTGATCCCTGGAGCCTACATGATAGAAAGAGAGAATCAATTCTCACTAGTTGTCCACTGACCTCCACACCCTTGCAATGATACACGTGTGCTTCCCCAAATATAATAAAATTAATCAGCATATAAAAAGAATTATGTGGCATAATAGATGATACAATTAGATATCAAAGCTCTTGAGATTTTGCAGGAAGAGCTTAGATATAGGAGAGAATGTGGCAGAGGAGATGGAAGCAGGCAGGTGGTTTTAGCAGAGGATAAGGGACTTGGGGGCTGGGTGCACAAACACAGTAGCTGCTAGGTGTACCCTGATTCCTGCTGTCTCTGCTGTGCTCATCCTGGCTGTTACCAGAGGCTTCTGAGATGACATTTGGTGGGCCCTCCTCTGTCAGCGTCATCTACTCTAAGGATGCTGCCATTATGCTATTCTGTGGTGTGTCTGGTAGGTGCCATTGAGCTTTACCAAAAAACTGACTCCACTGGGATTCAGTGGGAGCCACTGCCCTGGAGCACTGATTCTGTAGTGACTGGGCCACATTGTCCCTCCTGTGTATATTTTTTTTTTTTGCGTTCTAGCTTAAAGTGGGTTTGTTTCCTAGACACACACACACACACACACACACACACACACACACACACACACACACACGGGACTGCTTTGAACTTGCAGGAGTATCCTTTGTCAGCCTGCTGGCCTATGTTTACCTCAGAGGCACTGGCACTGTGACCACTGGCTGAGAAAAAAAGCCTACATTCCTGACATCTCTGTTGCAGAGGGCTTCCTTGGAGGATTAAAAGGTTTTGGCAGTTAAGTGGGAGGGATGCACTCAGAGCTGGCTTCTTTCTTGCTTTCTACAAATGTTTAAAATCCTGACTTCAGTTGGCAGCCCCCCCCGCCCCATTGGTCTTTTTGAGAGAGGGTCTCCCTGTAGCCTCAGCTGGCCTGTAACTCACTATATAGACCAGGCTAGCGTTGAATTCACAGAGATCTGCCTGCCTCTGTCTCCTGTGTGCTGAGATTAAAGGCATGCATCACCATACCTGGCCCTGATTCCCTTTTAATCAGGTTTTTTTTTTTGTAATTATTCATTTAGATCTCTATTAAGTTTGTTCTCCTTTGTAAGGAGGTGCCCAAAGCTCAGCTCAATATTTTAAGAGTGATTTATCAAGGTCAGAACAAGGACGTCCTTCTCCTGGTGGTGCATTATGTGATTGCTTTGGGGAGTACCAGGTGACTGTCGTCTGCCTAGCTGCTGTGTGGCATTTTCCTTTCTCCTTTATTCTCTGTGACCTGAAGGAAGCTCCTCGATTCTCTCTCCATTTTCTGGCCTTCCCTCCTGTCTCTCCCTGTCTCCCGCCCCCCCATTTCCCTGATAGTCTTTCATTGTTCACAAGGATTACTGTGTCTTATATACTTTTGTCCTGGTTATATTAAGCTGGTACATTTTCTTTCTTTCTTTCTTTCTTTCTTTCTTTCTTTCTTTCTTTCTTTCTTTCTTTCTTTCTTTCCTTCCTTCCTTCCTTCCTTCCTTCCTTCCTTCCTTCCTTCCTTCTTTCTTTCTTTTTTCTTTCTTCTTCTTTTTTTTTTTGGTCTTTTTGAGACAAGGTCCCCCTGTAGCCCCAGCTGGCCTGGAACTCACTATGTAGACCAGGCTAGCCTTGAACTCACAGAGATTTACCTGCCTCTGCCTCTGGAGTGCTGGGACTAAAGGTGTCCACCACCACGCCTGGCATTCTTTCACTCTATCTTTCAACCTGATTTCCATTTAGTTTGTTTTATGGAAGATTCTGGTCTCCTGGTCTGTGTGTACACTGTGAGCATTTGGAGCTTGGATGTTAAGTATGGAGGAGTTGAGGTCTAAGGCTTAGAATCCTAGCTTTGCCTCTCACCTGCTCTGCAACTGTGGGCCATATTCATTCATTCATTCATTCATTCATTCACTCATTCACTCATTCACTCATTCATTATTTCTTTGACAATTTCATACATGTATGTAATGTACTTTGGTCATAGTCACACATTATGTTCTGTTGTCCCTCTTCCACATCACTAAACCTGAGAGAGAGAGACAGAGAGAGACACACACACACACACACACACACAGAGAGAGAGAGAGAGAGAGAGAGAGACAGAGACAGAGACAGAGAGAGAGAGAATGTGAGACCAACTGTGTTTAGTTAGGGCTCCCCTTGACCCAGCAACTGTTGGGCATGTTCTTAAACCGTCCAAGCTGAGCTTATGCAAGGCTCTTATGTTAGTGACTGAGGAGCATTGTTGTGACCATGGGAGGAGACAGTCCCTGTGACCCTGTGATGTGACCAGCTCAGTGCTGGGCACATTGCTACTCAGCTCATGCTTGTTCCCTTTGTGGCTGCATGGAGGTGCTATATTCTATGAACTCTGATGGTTCTTTCTGTATAGGAGGTATGGTGCCCTTGTACTTCTTGCAAATTGAACTCTGAAGTTCAGAATCATGATGTCCTCTCTGAAAAGAAAAAGTTCCTACAAATCAAAGTATGGCATCTCTTCAATTATACTTTAAAATGTCAGTTTTAAAAAACCCAGTTTTTTAAAGATTAGTGTTATGGGGGAGGGGGAGAAAGAGTGTATGTATGCCACTGGTGTCTTCCGCTATTGTTTTCCACCTTAGTTTTTGAGACAGGGTCTCTCACTGAACTTAGACCTCACTGATTTGGCTGGACTGGCTACCTAGTAAGCCCCAGGGAGCCTTCTGTTTCTGCCTTTCCAGAGCTGGGATCATGGGCATGTGTCATGCCCAGACTTTACATGGTGCAGAGGACTGAACTTAGATTTTCGTCTTGCATGGCAAGTACTTTTCCTCACTGAGCAACCTCCCTTGCCCCATAGTTTATTCTCCTATGTATGTAGCTATTATTATTTTGCCTACTTAGCTAAAGAGATTTCTTTTATTTAGGGATTTCATTTGCTTTGTATTTTTTGTTGTCATGCTTTTTATTTTTATTGCATTTAGTATTTTTATTTTTTAATGTGTATGAGTGTATTGCCTGCATGTATGTAAGTGCACCTGTGTCATGCTCCATGCTTTTTAACATTTACATCTTGGTGAACTTACTGTCACAGTACCCAGATTATCACCAGAGTCATTTTTTTTCTAGGTTAAGGTAAATTTTAATTTAATTAAAGTTTTTTTATTTATTGGGGGGCTGGAGGGGTTGCAGATGGGGGAAGAGATCGAAATTTGATTAAGATCTATTATATGAAATGCACAAAACTCAGTAAAAGATTAAAAATTTATTTATTTGTTTTGTTTGAGACAGGGTTGCACTATGTAGCCCATGCTAAACTCCAATGTGTGGCAACCCCTCTGCTTTCCAAATGCTGAGGTTGTAGACATGAGCCACCTTACCCAGCAAAGCATATTTAAAAAAAATTTTTATTGAACTTTTGTGTATTTCATACAGAAAATAATCTTTATACTCCCTTCCACTTTGGCACCCTCCACAGTCCCCTCCTCCTGGAGTTCATACCTTCTGTCATTTGTGTTAAGGCCTATCATGTAAAGTTAGTGTCCCCAGATGTCCCTCAGTGCAAGTTCATCCACTGGAATCTAGACTGTTTTTCTAGAGTTCCCCCCTTTAAGAAGATCAGCTCATTTGCACCCAGCAGTAATCAGCTGCCAATAATTCTTTGACTAAGATTGGGGCCTGCTGTTCATTTCCACAGTTCTGTGCTGGATTTTTGTCTTCTTAGGTTTGCATGTGTCTTATGTATGCTAGCACCATTGCTGTAAGTTCATATGAGAAGAGTCCCAGGAGCCCATAGGACCATTTCCATAGGGTCATGCACCTCCTCCCTGGCTCTTACGGTCTTTCCGTCCCTTCTTCCGCAATGATCCCTGAGCCCTAGGTATGTGGATTTTAATATAGGAGTCCTGTCCAAGGACTCACATTCTGTAGACTCTTATTCTCTGTGTTTTGGCCATTTGTGACCTTTTGCATTCCTGGCCCTCTGTTGCATGAGGGAGCTTCATTGATGAGAACGGAAAGATGCATTGGTGTTCCCTTCATCCCTTGTTCTATGTTCTGTGAGCCTTAGGTGTAGAGGTTATATCTTAGATGTGCCACTTAAGCTTGGGAAATTCACAGACAATCTCTGTGTATGACCAGTTGAGGAACTCTGAACTATCTCTGTCTCTAGAAAAAGAAGCTTCTTTGATGGATGATGACTGGGATACTTATTTATAGATTTAAGGATCCATATTACATTTGTCCAGGGATGTGACAGCCTTGGAGTTTTCGCTAAGATCTATGACCTCTCCAGCTATGTGTATTTGGCTAGGTTTATAGCACCACACGTGTTTCCTCCCATTGAGTGGGCTTTAAGTCCAATTAGGTAGCTGTTGATTACTTCCAAGACAAAAGTGCCACTACTGCACCAATGTCGTTTGCTGTGCTGGTCATTGATGTGGTTTTTAGGCTTTGAAGCTGGAGTTGGATCATTGATTGATGTTCTCCCTTAGCAGCTTGTGTGGTGCTCTCCAAAGATATGAGAGCTAGCCTTCAGGGGAGGCAAAGCATATTTTAAAAATGATCCCTGTGAGCATGTACGTTTGGGGCCTTAGTGGATCAGAGAGACTAGTTATTTATGGTAGCCCCTGTTAGTACTGGAAGTAGACTGTTCTACCATAGAAGTGAAAGAACATCCAAGAGAATTAGACACTGTCCCATCAGTGTGGAGGAGAGGAGGGTCGTTTATATATTACAGGGTGGACAGGGAAGAAGGATTTGGTTCCAGGGAAATCTGGGCTGAC
This sequence comes from Nannospalax galili, assembly GCF_000622305.1. Classification (NCBI taxonomy): domain Eukaryota; kingdom Metazoa; phylum Chordata; class Mammalia; order Rodentia; family Spalacidae; genus Nannospalax; species Nannospalax galili. Next base: position 6,216,815 of record NW_008360316.1, on the reverse strand, counting down.
CTGAGCACAGCAGAAACCAGGAGTTGGGGACCCAGGGTATAAGGAGGGTGCCAGGGATAGGCTCCCCTCTCTTCTAGTCTGACTAGGATGCTCTGTAGAAGTGGGTGAGGATGGGGGGGTGCCAGAGGTGCACAGACTCCAGCTGGAGGTGCTAGAGAAATCAAGAGTCTATGGAAATGTCACAGAAGGACTTGGGGACACTGGCATCAGATCTCAGTGGTGCTGCATTTTCTCGACCTTGTGCACGCCCCCCACTCCTGTACATTGCTGCCCTTTTGCTTTCTTATGGTATTATGTTCCCTGAGGGAAGTTCATGTTTCTGGGAGGGTCACTGGTCAGGAGGAAAGCTCCTTCAGGATCCATGCTCTATGAGGCCAACGATGGGAAAGGGATGCAGAAGGCAAGAGAAGTCCCAGCAGTAAGAGGGAATGTGTCCTCCAAATGGCATCTCAGGGAGAAAGCTAGGGGTGGCTTGTGATAAAGCGGCTGCCTCCTTTCTGTCCTTTGTTTACCCCTGAAGTATCAGCTCTGTCTTGGATTCAGTTGGTGTTTCTGATTCACTGCCTCTCCCCTTCCTATGGGCACCTGAGGCGGCTTGGCCCATTTTATTTGGTTTCTTTCTCAATTTTGTAGTTCCTCACAGTTTCTCTTCATTTTCTGTCCATTATGTTCTTCCAGAGTCACTGTGGATAATGCTGCTTCCTACATTTTGATATTTCTAAGACCCAGTCATTAGACTCTTAGACTCAGAGGAATTGTCTCCAGTTGGGGTACAGCTCAGTGGTAGAGCACACGCCTACATACCAGGGAGGCTTCCATTCTAAGCGCTGAAAAAAAAAAAAAAATCTAAAAGGACCTTAGAAATCTCTTTGTGTAATGCCCTTATTTTACAGAGAAAGCAATTGAGGCCTAGTCTGTCAACCCCCTGTGTGCATGTTTCTGGAAGGTTGGCATGCCTTTACTGAGGAAATCCTGTGTATCTTTTGGTTCTTCAGAATTTATCTTTGGGCTTATATTGTCATTAAATCTGCTGATCTTTCAAGTCCTTCCCTTTTATTTCTGCAAACCATGTACTGAGTTTTAACTGCTTTGTTTATCTTGGGGAGTCTCTTCATTCCCCCCCCCCTTTTTTTTGATTCCACCTCCTTGCACAATATCTGACAGTATCATGGGGAGCAAGTGGTGGGATCAGGCCGTTTCTGCCTGGTGTTTTCCTGAGTCTTCCAGTCCTTCACTTACCTCTCAGCCTTTCATTTTTCTTCTTTGTCTGTCAACCTTGCCCTTTAAGGGTATTGAGCCTCAGTTCTCACTGGTGAACATTTAATCTCGAATAGTCTCAGCTTTTGTGTGCCTTCCATGTGTGTTTTAAGTGGTCATTGAATGATGTCACTCTCGTACCCCAGGTGTAGTCTACAGTAAGAAATGTGGCCTATTTTTTTCAAGCTGGTGTTTTAGGACCCCCCCCCCCCCGCAATTTGATGAACTTCCCACATAGGTGTGTTTATAGAGGAATTAAATACACATTGGCTGTGCATTAATTAGCATAAGCTCAAATACTCCTTAAAATAACTACCGATCTTTTCTAAATTCATATTCTATTCTATGTGGAGCAAGGCTTTTTCTCTCTTGTGAGAATACCTCTCTGAAAATGTGTAGAAAGTTTATGAGCTAATGTGATTTGCTAAACAAAGATTCACTTTTATAAGCAGCTTCTAAGGAAGGCCTCTGAATGATCTCGCTTGTCCTATTTGGCAGAATCTGTCCTTGGCAGCTTATTTATTGCCACATGGCGGGTGAGCATGCCACATGGAAGATGTGTGTGTGTGTGTGTGTGTGTGTGTGTGTGTGTATTTGTGTGCATATGTATCCGCATTCGCGTGTGTCTCTTTGTGTATGTGTCTGTGTGTGCATGTGTCCAGATTCAGACAAGGACCTGATCTCGCCCCAATAATGAAATAACCTGATTCTGGGGCGAAAGTGTTTTTTTTTGTTGTTGTTGTTGTTCCCCTTTTCTTTCTTTTTTTGAAAAATATTTTATTATTCTTTTATTTTATGTGTATGAGTGTATTGCCTGTATGTATGTGAGTGCACCGTGTCATGCAATACCACCGAGGTCAGAAGAGGGCATCAGATTCCCCTGGAACTGGAGTTAAGGACAGTTCATAGCTGCGTGTGGGTGCTGGGAATCGAACATGGGTCCTCTGCAAGGGCAGTCAGTACTTTTAACTGCTGAACCATCACTCCAGCCCCTCTTTCTTTCTTTTTAGTAGGTAGGGAAAGAATGCAGAGAATATAAGAATTCTTAACTTCATATACATTTTATATTTTATGGAATTAAAAAAATATATAAACACTTAAATTTTTACTTACATTTATTACTTAATTAAGCTTATTAATTGATTATTTTTAATATAGGTCCTCACTGGGTTGCCCAGGGCTGATCTTGAACTCCTGGACACAAGCCATCCTTTCACCTCAGTTTTTCAAGTCTCTGTGTGTACTACAATGGCTGACTTAAATTATGTTTCAGCTGATACGTAAAGATGCAAAAGTTGTGCATATTTATGGGGTACCATTGTGTGATGTTTGACATTGTTATTTTTGGTGTTGAAGGCTGAATTCAGGTCTTGTACAAGCTAAGCAAGTGCTCTACCCCTGAGCTTTCTTTCTAGACCTTTGTGTAATGTATACATCAGGTTAAACACATCTCAAACATGTATCATTTCTTTATGATAAAAGCATCATGTTCCTTCCTTCTAGCTTTTTGAAATATATAGTATATTATGGCTATGTATAGCAATAGAACCACAGCTCCTTCCTCCAAGCCACTTACTCATTGGTCAACCTCTCCCCATGCCTCCTTCTCTTCATGTATTTCCAATGTAGTTTGATGAGGCAGAATGAAAAAATTGCCTATTTATGTTGACCTAGATCCAACCAACTCAATTGTTCCCACATTCCAGAGGTAATGGAGATGGCCAGGGGGCATGGAATCAAGGCAGGCCCATCCAGAATGGTGGGGAATTTAGAACTCAAAGTGAGGCATGTTGTGGGCACAGGGGGTTTGGATCTTGATTGGAATTCTAACAAAATAAGAACTTACGTCCTCCTGACTCTTCTTTCTGTGTTTGTTGCTTTCTGTCTGGTTGGGGACTTCTCCCAGGAGAGAATAGTTAAAAGACCTGACTTCTTATTAATGGTCCTTTAGTCATTATATTTAATCGCCCTGGTCCTTGCAACAACTCCCATTAAGGCTTTACTGCTGGATTATTAATGAGGAAGAGTCATTGTGGTTAAGGGAGGTTTAAATACCTTGACTGTAAGAAACAAAGATATGAAAATGAATGATTACATCAAGGTCATTAACTCATGAAATGTTCAGGAGCTTTACAATTAAGTCAGTGTCATGAATTTCCATGCTCTAGTGGTTTATATACTGTAGCCAGCTGTTTAAGTGATCCTTTGAGTTGAATAAATGCAGTCATTTACATAGTGTGATTGAAGCAATTCCATATATGAACGTGGAAATTATGTTTCAAAAGAGCATGACACACGTCTGTATATTTGCAATGAGAACTATTACTGTCTCAAATTTTGCAACAACTTTGATTTCATTTTTAAGATTCAAACCAAGCATAATACTACCTGTGTGGATTAGCTACTTTCACATTGTCTAATATTTTAAATTAGTTTCTAGATAAGACTGTGTCTTCTAACATTCTTGGCATTCTCTGGGCTGTACTATAATTTTCACATTATTATCTCATGCTTGACTTTTAACAGGAATGGTAAAAGTTTTGAAGTTTTAATTTCAGTTTTTCCCATCGCTCAGAATTTGATGATCTAAAATGAAAAGAGGTTTCCATAGCTGCTAACATTCACCAGATTTTGTTCCAAAGCATGGGATTTAGTAGACTTTTGAATTAAATCCATATTCTCCACCCAAGTCTAGTGATAAAATCCAACAGTTCAAAGATAGGTATGCCATAAACAGCTATAGTTAAATAATCTTAAAAAATTTAAAACATGGAAATACAATAAAACAAGAATTGATCACTTTATAGTGGAATACTCTATAAACCGTCTGCATTGGAAACATGTGGTGAGTTTTAAAACATCTGAGTTCTATAATTCTAAAAAGTGTATAGTTTATTTGAAGACCTATACTCCCCTTCTGCACATATGTAAGAAGACAGGTTAATACAGTTTTTTTTGGTGTTCCAATTTGCATTTATCTATTTATTTTTAATTAAAATAATTTTGGAATAGAAATACATAACTTAAAATACTTACATTGGCTAGATAGTTTATCACTCAGGACCGAGAGATCAACTCTTTGAATCTTGCTAGTCTGTCTAAAACAAAGATGGCACATTGGCATAATCCCCAGGGAGAAACTATTTGAAATGTATACATGACATGGTATAGGAAGTACAGTGGGCTTTTATTTTCAGTGATAATTTTAATTTTTTTTGAAGCTTATCAAAGTGGCCTAATTGGTGTGATTTCAGGAGCTGGGGTGTACCATTGGTTTTTCAGTGTGGTGTCAACATGATCTCACGTAATTGAAGTTACACAGCCCCCCTGCCCCCCAGGTTTTCTCAGTGAGCTCCTAACTATCATGAAAAATGCTGGCTGTGGATTATACTGTTTTAAAATGGAAAAAGTCACTGTGTTTTCTGGGTTGACTAGAAAGTTATAGTTTGTGTCTATAAATGATGCTAAAACAGCCTGTGAGGGAGAGAGCCATGACATCTGAGCTGTGAAAAGGTTAGTTTTACATCTCAGTTTACTTTTTAAAGGAGTTTTTCATAGTCTTAAAATATGTGCATGTAGGGCTGGAGAGATGGCTCAGTGGTTAAGGGCACTGACTGCTCTTGCAGAAGACTCAGGTTCGATTCCCAGCACCCACATGGTGGCTAACAACTGGCTATAACTCTAGTTCCAGGGAAGCTGATGCTGTCGTTTGACCTCTGCAGGCATTGCATGGCACGGGTGCACTTACACACATGCAGGTGATACACTCATACACATAGGATAAAAATAATAAATAAAATATTTAAAAAAATGTGCATGCATGCTGGACGTGGTGGCACGCCTGCCTTTAATCTCAACTCTGGGGAGGCAGAGGCAGGCAGATCTCTGTAAGATCAAGGCCCAGCCTGGTCCACTTAGTGACGTCCAGGCAGTGTGGGACTAGGGAAACCCTGTCCAAAAAAAAGAAAAAAGTGCGTAACCCTGGTGTGGTAGTGTAAACCTTTAATCCCAGCACTCAGGAGGCAGAGGCAGGCAGTACTCTGTGCAATGGAGATGGAGGCCACTCTGGTCTATATGGGGAGTTCCAGACCAGCTGGGGCTACAGGGGGACCCTGTCAAAACAACAAAACAAAACAAAAAATGGACATGAGACTCTTTTCTTAGGAGCAGGGATGCTGATACTCAGGCCATGTAGAAATCTGTTCATACTCTCTGTTTTCTTTCCTTTCCTACTTCTTTTTCCTGCAAAAATAATAGCATGTGTTAAAAAAAATCACATTATTAGGGTAAAGACAACAGGAAGCCATGTGACTCAGAAGAATTGTGGCACTCCATTCCTGAGCACAGCCCTCAGTCATTAGCTCTTTCCCCATGTGACATCACTAGTGGCTGGTGGCCCCATGGGAAATGATACCCCAAATCCCATGGGTGAGTAGGAACCACAGGGGCTGTCAGTGAGCAGTGAGAAGCAGAAGGGGAGAGTCTTAAGGAAGCAGTGGCTTGAGTGGCTTGAGTAGGGCTTCTGGAAATGTCCTGCGCTAGGGTCTTTGCCATCCTAATGTCAAGAGGCTGTGGGCCAGAGCAAGATACCTCCCCTCCCCTGCGCTTACTGCTCTGCATGTTTAAGTGAAAAATTAGACAAGCTGTTTTCTAAATTTGATACATTTCTAAGAGGTTAGAAGAGGTGACATTCACATTATATCAGGAACACCATTGCTTATTGAGGGTTTCCTGGTGTTCAGCACTGTTCTCTGAAGGCATCTTTACTTCAACCCTGTCTCAAGGTACTTATTACAGATTGAGCATCCCTTATTAGAAATGCTTGGGACCAAAAGTATTTTAGATTTCAGATTTTGGAACATTTGTAGAGTTGTGACCTACTGAGCATCCCTATTCAAAAAAAACATGAAATGCTCCAAATCTGTGAGTGCTGACACAATGTCCCTCAAGTTCTTGCAACTAGTAGCACTTTGGATTTTGGGTTTAGGACTGTCTGATCGGGATTAACTTTTAAAGATGATGCTACTGAGATGTGGGAAGGGACATAACTGGTGGTGAATGTTTGCTCACTGAGTGAAGGATGAAGTTGGGATGTAGTAGATTCTGAAGAAAGAGCTGGGCTCTCTCCCAGGGTATAATCTAGTTCTCTTCAGTTGATGCTCCTGTGGTCTAGTTCGGATCCAAGAAAGGCTTCATACTGCAGGTATGCCTATAAGCAAAGGAAACAGAAACTAGTTCCCGAATCTTGGTTCTAAATGAGGAGGAATTATTCTACATTTGAAAAATAAAGACTAATTTTGCAATGTTTGTCAGGTGATATAGTCTCCTGTGGAGAAAAAGAGTCCTTAATTTGAATCAGTTTTTCCTCTCTATCCTCTAGAAATGCAGTCTTAGCATCCAGTTCTATTCTTTGGTCCATTTTATTAATGAAAAAATGGGCATAATTTGTTTAGAAATTTTATGAAATACAGCAAACTAAAGCCAGCCATTTTCAGCTCGGAATAAACTTGCTTGTGTGGAGAGCATTACTCAGACAGAAGTAGACCTGGAAATGGCTGTTAATGGCTTGAACACACTTCTTTTGTTGTTTGTTTCATGGGCTTTGATAGAGAGGAGAAGGAAATAATTGAGCTCAGCCCATCTCCTCTGCAGGGGTGGCTGTGCTTCTCCAGAAGAAAGCCTTTGAGATTTACAGACAGAGAGAGTGGAAGCTGCCCCTTTGCTTACTGTACACCCCACACCCCAGTGGGAGCAGCCCAAGTACAGGTGGAGCTGTGAGTAACTGCTCACTTTCTGCAGTCCCTTTTTATCCCTGTGAAGCAGTGTGAGTGGGCTGACATTTTCCTATCCTTTTCAGCTTTGCCCAATATATTTACTTTTCTATTCCTTTGTTTCAACTCACATAGCAAATGTGTGTCCAGTAAGATGATATTTTGTTAAAAACCTCAGGGCTGGAGAGGTAGCTCAGTGGTAGAGCATTTGCCTCATATGTATAAAGCCCTGTGTTAGATCCCCAGCACCATGAAAACCAAATAACTAAACAAAAACAACCCAAAACCTTAATGAGTACCTTTAGCCATTTGGAAGAAGACTTATGAGGAAGTACAAGTCCTCAAGAGCTATGTGACTGTGCCTTAGGCCTTTGGGTTAAGAAAGAGATGGAGGGGCCAAGCGAGATGGCACAGTGAGAAACGGCACTTGCTGCCAAGCCTGATGACCTGAGTTTAATTCTCAGGATCCATGTGGTGGAAGAAGAGATTCAACGTCTGCGAGTTGTCCTCTGGCCTCCATACATGCACCATTGCATATAATGTAAAAGTCTTTGTTTTCCATAATTAAATTATTTTTTTATGCTTTGAAGAATTATTTTTTTAATCATTATTTTTTAAAAAAATTTTTAATAACTACATGATTAGAAGAAGCATTTCACTGCAGCTTTAACGTATTCAGTAACACACTCCAGAGCAAGAATACATCTCTTTCACAAGTGGGTACAAGTTTATTTTGTTTTTTTTTTAAGAGCTTTAAAAACATTGTAGTCTGTCACATATAATTGTCTTGAATCTGAGCTGAGGTCTTTCAGCAGCATTTGTTGGCTCTGTGTGACTTGACGGCAGGAGCAGTGCAGAGTGAGCATGATGTGTTGCTGAGAACCAAGGTTGCAGGGAAATTATGGGGTGCAGCATAGGAGGGCACTGCCAGAAGCACTCAGATTCATTATGAATTTGATTTTCAATTAGTTTTTGTTGTTGCACACTCAGAAAGCTTTTACTACTGTCTTTTTTTTTCTATGACTCCCACATTCACTAGTACAATCCCATATGGATCGCAACCCAGTTTAAGAAACTATGCCTTTGTACTATACAACAACTATATAGCATTACAATGTAGTAGGCATTATTAGTTGCTTAGAGATGATTTAAAGTCTGCAGGAGGATGTGGTAGGTCCTATGCAAGCACACCATTTTTACATAAGGGGACTTGAGCATCCACAGATTTTGTGGGATAGCCTGAAGCTAGTCCCTTGGGAGTACACAGGTACAACTGCCTAGCTTAAAATGTGGACTGAGGATGATATGCCTTAGATTGCTCCCAGAGCTTTTTTTTAATTAAAAAAATTATTTATTATTTTTAGGTGTGAGTGTATTACCTGCATGTATGTAAGTGCAACTGTATCCTGCAGTGTCCACAAATGTCAGAAGTGGGCATCAGATTCCCCTGGAACTGGAATTATGGACAGTTGTTAGCTGTCATGTGGGTGCTGGGAACTGAACCCAGGTCCTCTTCAAGAGCAGCCAGTGCTCCTTACTACTCAGCCATCTCTCCAGCCCCCTTCTCCCAGAGCTTTTAAAAACAACTACTTTGAGAATTTCTATATTAGAATTTTAAAGAGTAGAGGCTTAGATAACCTACAGTTCAAAGACACACCTGAGGTGAGAGCACAGTACCCAGAACTTTGGGTGTAAAGCTTGAAGAGGGCAGTATACTCACAGGCTGCCTCCAGTGCAGAGGACATAGATAGCACTAGTAAGGCTGCTAATGTCACTGGACAGAGCAAGTCCTTTATAAGAGTGTGCTAATGAGGTGGTTCTCAGAGCCTTGACTTGGGCAAATCCTCCCCAGGATGTTTCTATCCCAGTATTGTGGTGAAAATGAAAATGACCCAGTGTGTCAGCTGTCCTTTGACTGTAGTGACTGGCATGTGGAAGAGACATCCTAGAAAATGTCTAGCACATTCTCAGTAGATTGAATTCTTTTAAGATTTACATTGATCAAGGTGCTGCCTTGCTTTTGTTCATTAACATTTTTCCTTTGCAATAGCTAGATTGTGAAAAGCTAACAAATATCTAAAAAGTAGCATTTTGGGGCCTGGAGAGATGGCTCAGCAGTTAAGAGCACTGGCTGCTCTTGCAGAGGACCTGGGTTCAGGTCCCAGTACCCACATGGTGGCTAACAACCATCTGTAACTCCAGTTCCAGGGGAATCTGACACTCTCTTCTGACCTCCACAGTCAATACACTCATACACATAAAATTTAAAAAGTTATATACTTTTTGATTTTCCCATCTCCCAAAATGTTTAGAAGTTTCTGTGCTTTTGGGGCTAGAGAGATGGCTCAGCATTTAGGAACACTGGCTGTTCTTGCAGAAGACCTGGGTTTGAATCCCAGACCCACATGGCAGCTAACAACTGTACTTCACTCCAGTTCCAGGGGATCCAACACCTCTTCTGTCCTCCATGGGCATTGCATGACACGGGTGCACTTACCTACATGCAGGCAATACATGCATACACAAAAAATAAAAAAAATAAAATAAAATAAAGAAATTTCTGTGGTTTAGCCATTTTGGATAAGAAACCAGAATATCATTGGCTCAATAGAATTAAAACAGTTTTTTTCAAAATGCATTGAAATAGTTAAAATTGACTTATAAAATAAAACCATTTTCTGATTAGAATTTTATGGGTTGAACTTAGCTAATTTGGAAATCTGAACTCTGAAGTGTCCCTACTTATGAACAGTTTTTCAGCACTAACATGATGTCACAAGTGGAAAATTCTACATCATGGAAATTTTCATGAAAGAATTGCAAGATTCCCTTTGGGATATGTGTGTAAGGCATATTTGATACATAAGTGAATTTTGTATTTAGATTTGGGTCCCATATCCTGTCATTATGCATATGCAAATATTCCAAAATCTAAAAAGCAAAAAAATCCAAAAGAGATCTGGTTCAAAGCCTTTTGGATAAGGGCCACTCAACTTGTGTGACAATTGAATATTGCTTTTGACACAGGAAACAGCTAAATTTTGCCATGTATTTATTTCCTTTCTTTTTTCTTAACAGGAAAAACTAACTCAAGAGTGTGTATTCAGAGAACAGTTTGAAGAAAATTGGTATAACACCTACTCATCGAACCTGTATAAACACATGGACACTGGAAGGAGATTCTATGTTGCATTAAATAAAGACGGGACCCCAAGAGAAGGGACCAGGACTAAACGGCACCAGAAATTCACACATTTTTTACCTAGACCAGTGGACCCTGACAAAGTACCTGAACTATATAAGGATATTCTAAGCCAAAGCTGACAAAGACAATGTCTTCACTTGAGCCCTTAAAAACATAACCACTATAAATGGTTTCATGCAGTGGGTTCTTATTGATTAGCTGTGTCATCACCTCAGCCCCACTGTTGCCAAACTTTGTCGCATGCATATGTATGATGGAAGCTTGGATGGGAACATGCTGATTTTGCTCTGCACTTACTGGCTGGTCCTCCTGGAGGACTGCCTGGGGCCACTTGCTTGATTTATTGTGAAAGGAGGGGAGAGAGGGTGAGTGAGAGGGTGCGAGTGTGTGAAGGGGCGAGTAGAGGGCGAGAGCTGAGAGAGAGCCAAGAGGACAACGGCCTGATGCATGCTGGGAAATAGACACGCTTTTACATTTTTGATCAGTTGAACTTCATCCTTTATCAGCACAGCTGCCATACTCCGACTCATCAGGATTTCTGGCTGGTGGCCTGCACAAGGAAACGCTGCGTTTTCACAGGCATGGAGGGTGCAGTCTCACTCAAAGACTTTCAGTTCCTTCTCACTGATATCATCCCAGTGAGTTTAAGCAAAGACCTCTTAGTTTAAAAAAAGAAAAGAAAAAAAGAAAAAAAGAAAAAAAAGAAAAAAAGAAAAAAAGGTTAAATTTATTTATAGAAATTCCAAAAGCAACATTTTATTTATTTTATATATTTATTTATTATATAGAGTTTATTTTTAATGAAATATGTACAGGCCAGATAGGCATTTTGGAAGCTTTAGGCTCTGTAAGCATTAAAGGCAAAGTCTGCTATGAACCTGTGGTAAATTCATGCAAGTAGGTATATGAGAAATTCTAATGACCCTAATGTACTACAGACGACAATCTACTTTGTGCCCGTATTATTGTAAACTTCTGCACATCGCTCATGACACTGAGTATTCACTCTCCAGACTGCTTGTTTCATAGCTTACCCCAGAGGATTAAAGATAAACTGGGTCTCAACCTTTTATTCTGTGTCTGTAATTTTCCTCTCTTATAAGTCACGCTCAGTGTAACTTCGCGTTGGGATGTATGAGGGTTGGTATATGTCTTGTTTAAATTTATTGTAGAGTATACCAAAGGTAGACAATAACTATGTTTTTAGATTTTAGCCCACTTCCATAACAATAGAACTGACATCCAACATGGTACTGACTTAAAATTCTCGAGGGATAGACAAAAAAGCTTATGTAGCACAGATTCTTTTCTCTTCTCTGTTTTTGAGATGAAAATCAGATGAGCAGGATTATTGTGAACTTTTTATTTGTGCACTTGGCTATCAAATATGAAATGATTTAAATACCCTAGGGCTCATCATGACACCTTTTTATGGAGGTTGCATTTGGTGTGAACTATTATAATTTCATGGGACTAGAAACCCTCAAGTAAAACTTGCAACATGAAACCAATAAACTTTATCAGTAAAGACAGTGGAGGGGTGTTACACCCATTGCCTGTGCTTTGTTTTCTAAAAGGGCCTTCAGAAGTGCTCAACTGTTTTTTAGAGGGGAGTTTATTGTCCAGAAGACCTTTTACAAAGCTTTTTATAACATTTTATGCTGCAGAGCATAAGAATACATATTTATTTGGTAGCAAAAATTTTGAAACTTGTCTTGGGGCAAGGAAGACTATTTCTTACTATATACTAAGGTAAAAAGAGCCAAATTCTTAAAGCAATATTTAAGAAAAAGGAATTTATAACAAATTCTCACTCCCTAGCCAGTTACATCGGGAAATTGGAAGTGACAGTTAAAAAATGTGTTCAGATTTATGTAACTAAATTTAGAATTGAATATTCCAGCTTTGTTTCACTCTGATGCACATTCTCTATGGGAAATGGAAGCATGTCATTGGCAAGTTAAAGCTGTTGTGAACTAAAGTGCTTGACTCCCTGTCATGAGCAAATCTATGCAGCTCTGGGTGTGGTCCAAGCTGGAGCCCATGGGGATGTTCTCCTGCTGTGCACCAGGGAAGGACTAAATCTCATATTTGGAATTGGATGATGCTTGGAGGGAGGGGCTGGACACTGTAAGATAGTTATAAAGATCAGGAAGTCCTCTTACATTCTTGAGAAGTTTTTTTTTTTTCTTTTTCTTTCACTTTGTAAACAGACACTGCATTGAATTCTGGACAGTGTTCTTATTTATTATTTGACCCTTTGCTGCTGCTAAGATATGCATATATTCAGACTGTAGTTTTTTTCCAAGAAACATTTGTTTTCTTATTGCTGAAAAAGATTCAGCGTTTGACCACAGGAAAGAATCAAGTTTCTAGGATGTCATAGATGTAATATCCAGCACTAAAGAAATTGATTTTAGAAGACTTAAACTAACAGAAGTTCCAGATAATCAGCAAAAAAAAAAGAAAATTATCAAAACTAAAATCTTCATGCATTCTTAGAAAATGCTACTTTAATGTCTAGTTTTGGACATATTTTTGGTTTTGGTACCTTTTTTTCTTTTTTAAAGAGAAGCAAAATGTTATATGCTTTCAGTAACCAATATAATAAACTGTAATGGTCTGTAAATAAATAAATATTGACTTATGAAAATTCATGTAAATAGACGTTTTGGGAGAGAAGATGGTTCAGGGTTTCTGTGTGAGCATCACCCTGTGGGGTAGAAGAATTGTCCTCGGTATGGTATTTGGGTTTGCAGCCAGTTCTTCCTGTAAGAGACCCAAAGCCCATTGGATGGCAGCCCCAGACCACTGTGGGATGGGTGATCCTAGTTCACAAACCCATGCTCAGATAGCCAAACCACTCTCTTGTTGGTGCCAGCCCTGGCATCTTGGTCAAAGACTTAGCCAGAGTGGACCAAACTACCTTCCCATCTGTCATGCACATGTCCCCAAGCAGTGTCGAAGGACATGCCAGGTCAATGATAGGGAACCTGCTCTGCCAGGTTCTGTTTTATAGATAAACGAATGGTGTTTTCACTCTATTCCATCTCATTAACACTACAACATTGTGTTATTTATTTGATAATCTGTAATTGTATATAAATACAAATAGGACTATGTAATTCACGTAAATACATAATTACAGACTTTTGAGAGAAAACTGGTATCGTTTACTTGATGTCCATTTTGGAGCTGCTGCAGATTCTTTGTATGAACCAGTGCAATTTTAAAAACACACTCCTTTATCCTTACAGCATGCCCATGCAGTGTGTACGCACTGAGGAGCTGGGCAGCATAGAGGATGGGGGAGGAACACATTCACTTGTGTTTCCTGTGATCATTTGATGAAGAGGCCAGGAATCTGGGATGAAGATTTGTGAATTTGAAACAAGCAAATACTGGGTGTTTGCACATTTTCATAGATGGATGGACAGTGTATATTGTTCGAGGTCAAACTCTGTTTGCTGCATCACTTGACCTTGAAATGTGCCAAATTTAGATGCACTGTCTGTGGTCACTTGCACAAAAGAACAATGAAGTGGTGGGGGTGGGGCAAAATGCCAAATGGAGTCAAAATGTCTGAGCCACCAAGCCCCCTCTAGTATGTGTTGGCATGGATGATCTACGTATCTGCAGATATCTTTCTTAAACTGATATTTGATTCTTAGTGGAATGGGGAGGAATTATAACAATAAATTGTCTCTGTGTTCTTCAAGATACATCCAGCCCACAATATAGTGATTCAGGTTTGAAGACTGGATGCTGGCTACAGAAAGTTTAGCTTAAAATTTGTGAACAGAAGCTCAAAATTAGGATTTTTAACCTTTTTTTTTTCCTTTCTTTTACTTTGAGTGTGCTTCTATGGTTGCCCTTAGGTCTTTAGAAGAAAGTTTTATGATGTAGCCTAATCTTCATCAGAATAGAAGATTTCAAAATAAGAAAAAGATTCTGCCATAATTTTCTTTGGGAAGAAAGTAAAAATAAGTGTCCTAAGGTGTTTCCTCCTCCTGCATCTTCCGCTGGCCACAGCTGTCGGGCCAGACAATTATTGTGAGGCTTCCTCAATATTTTGGCTAATAGTAAGAAAATTCATTCTTTAGAATTCCAATTGTTCTCCAACTATATTTCAGGTTATATTGTGGAAAGCATTATTAAAATTTAATTAGGAATATCCATAGGATTACTGGATAACTGAAAAGCCCATGGCAAATTGTGGTTGGAACTAGTCTTTATTCTGTGTTTCCTGAAGTCCTTTTCATTATGTTTGTGGTTCTGGTTGATTCCCATTGATATATGTGGACTTATCCAGGTAAATGTGACACCAAGAGCTGAGGAGTTAAAAGCATAGGCTGTATAATAAAATCTAGAGTTGAAGGACTGGTTTGCCCTCCTCACATAGGGCAAGGGCAAGCTTTATTGATAATATTCACAGCTCAACTGTGAGAGACCTATTTTTTTTAAATACTCATGCAGACTTTCTCCTAACCATTTTTTGGGGATGGTGCAAAACATTCTTAAGCTCCACCTGGTCACTGCCTCTGGCTCCTAGCCCAAGCATATGCATAGGACTATAAATGACAGCTTTGTGTGATTTCTGCTGCTTACTAACTACTAAGGGACTATGCCTAGTCTGTAAGTTTAGTGGAGCTACTCTCACAGAGGCAATACTCCCAGTGTGCCTTTATTCTATGGCTGACAAGTTTTTTCCATCCTTCCTTTCCTATTTTTCTTTCCTTCACTCCCATCCTTCTATCCAGTGGAACTGGTATTTGTGACAGAGACAGTAACTGTCACTGATGGCACTCACAGAGGTTAACCAAGAACACACTGTGGTATAGCACCCCGAATCTTGGGATAAAGAAGGTTTCAGGCTATGAACTAGGAGATGTACACAATCCAGACTTCGAGAGGCTGGGGTGGTGAGGTCAAAGGTGAAATGTGAGGGATGAGCATTAATTACAGAAAAGAGAGATAGCTATAGGTTCTCTGGTGTCTTGTGTGTGTGATGAAAGTGTTTGTCCTTTGTGAATATGGGCTGCTTGTATCTTTTCCTGATACTTGCCAGATAACAGTGGCTGAGCTGAAGTTTTCTTCCAACCTTATGGAGGGTTGCTGATGTGGAGATGAAGAGAGACCTGGTCGTGGAGTTCGACACTTCTGCTGCTGGGGCTTACATGTGTCCTCATCTACAGTGCTCTTTTGTTTCTCCTGGTTTCTCTCCAGTGGAAGGTGACCCTTTCAACTGTACTTCACACTACTCACTTAGAATTTCCCCACGTTGACTTAATATTGCAGACAGAATCTCCAATATGATAACAACGAAGGCATAAGAAAGCAAAAGACGTGAAAATATAACCTAATCTTCAAAATATTCAGTTTATTTTTTTGAGACAGGGTCTCCATGTAGCCCCAGCTGGCCTGGAATTCGTTATGCAGAACAGGCTATCCTCGAGCTCATAGAGATCCACCTGCCTTGGGCCACCATGCCCAGCTCTTATTTAAATATACACTGAGCAGCAGCTGTATGGCATGAAATAGCACTAGAAATAACATAGTAAAAACAAGTTGTATGAGGTGACTGATGCCTGTAATCCCAGTGCCCTAGAGGCTGAGGCAGGAGGATTACTGTGAGTTTGGGGCTAACCTGGGCTATATAGTGAGTTTCAGGACAATCTGGGCTATGATGTGAGACCTGTCTCAAGAAACCAAAAATTAAAAAGACCAAAACTACAAAACACTTATCCAAAACAATGAAGCAAACAAATGAAAACAAAACCAAAAACCTCCAACAAAACCTAAGGTCTAGTGAGGTGGCTCAGTGGGTAAAGGCACCTGCCACCAAGTCTGATTGCTTGAGTTTCATCTCTAGGGTCTGCATGGTACAAGGAGAGCACTGACTCCTTCAAGTTGCCCTCTGAACTCCAGCAGTGTGCTATGGCATGCACATGACCATGCACCTACATATATATATATATACACACACACACACACACAAAATAAATAAATAAATAAATAAATAAATAAATAAATAAATAAATAAATGTAATAAGATGGCTTAGTGGTTAAGAGTTACTGCTACTCTTCCAGAGGACCTGAGTTTGGCTCCCAGCACCCATGTAAGGTGGCTCACCCTCTTTTGGCCTCCAAGGGCAACTGGATGCATGTGGTGCACATTCATAGGCGTACATTCCCTGCAACTCCAAATAAAAACAAATCTTAAAAACCCAACTCCAAACAACAAAAGAGCCAAACACAGCATTCCGATCTTGATACACAAATGTCCAGCTGCATTCTATCTCAGTGATTAGACACACAACTACTTAGGGTACTGTTACACTGGGAATGCCCACATGATAAGGAAATTACAACTTCAATAATTTTCTGTGAAACTCACTCTCCTTCAGTAACATAAAATTTAACTTACATTTACATACCACAGCTCTGGAGCAGCCCTATTCAAGACCTGGTGTTTTAATCAGGACAATGCTTTAAAAGGATATCCTCAAACTGGATGATATAGATTGTTCCCGTAGATGGGCTCTTTCTTAGAGGTAAATGAATTCCTTTAGCAATCAGAAGAATGGAGACCACCCTGTGCCTTACCCTCCCCTCCTTCAGAAACCCTAAGGAAAAAAGGCAATGCATTTCCAGAACTTTCTGAAGTGCACTATTGTGATGCTCTTTCAGGTTCCCATGACAACCTATTGGGGTGAATTGACATAGCCTGAACAAGCCTTATTTCATTGGACAATAATGGGCATAAACATAACTCCAATACTGGAGAGATAGTTTGTTCACCTTGGTTAGAAGGACAAAACCCTTCCTTTTGATCGTCTTCACCAGAATCTGTAATCAGCTTCTGGTTTTCTTGTGGCTTGCTTTCATTTCCTTTTATAGTTACAGGGGTACCATGAATTCCCACATTCTCTTTTCCACTTTTAAAGGGCAAACATGGTTAATGTATATTGCAGAATCAAACCCAGGTCCTCTCCAAGAGCAGCCAGTGCTCTTAACTGCTGAGCCATCTCTCCAGCCCCAACCATCTTATTTTTTAGGTGATTTTCCAACATGTCTGTTATGTCAATATATGGCTTATATTCTGATAAAAATTCAAGCAAGGGGAAATTTTAACTGAAATTCATTAATTTGTTCAGCAAGAAATTTATTGATATGTATTATATTCCAGGATTAAGAAAGTAGAAAAATACATCAAAATTTGTTTTCATATCAAACATAAATACACACTCATGCACTTGGCTTGTGACAACCTCTTGTGGAAGTGTCATGAACTAACTGTCATGAATGTTTCCTGTGTCTTTTTCACAAAATACCACTTCTCCTTGGGATAGAGGTCTGGGTTATATAAAATAGAGTAATCCTATTAAAACAACTTTTTAAATGACCTATCATTTAACTCAAGCCATTTGTGAATCTTCTTTGACTTAGCATTCAACTGAGTTCTTACTATGATCTCCCAATAAATTACTTCTTGATTTACTTTGAGTTGAAAAGAATCTCTGAAAAGTGGAGCACACATGAAGTCAATATGGAGCCATTTACTCTTTTGCCATTTGTAATGATTAGTTCTATTATTTTTAGTTCAGAACAGCAGTTAAGTTTCAGAATTACTGTGACTGTTTTTATCTCAGAAACATGTGACAGTTTGTCATGAGGCTCTCTTATTTGGGAACCACACCCAATGGCTCTGAGCATACTCAAGGGACTATATTAAGGAACATGTGGTGAATGTCTGAACAATTTATAAATACATTTGATTAGTTACTCTTCTCTAGAAGGGGTTGCGCACTGATTAGCGCATGAGTATAAGGCAACTGTCTGAGGACTGGACAGAACTGCATCCAGGAATAGTTCCTGTTCCTACCAGCCAGACTAGAAAACCTCAAGAGTCACAGAGAATTGGGTGTAGGAAGGGTCTTGCCTCAGCTTTGGGAAAGACTAAGTACTGTTTCAGTCTCATCTTAGATATTTTTATCTCAAAAAGGATCAAACTACTTTGAAGTCAATTAAATTCACCTATGAATAAAGCTCAATAATCTTTATAGGAATAAAAATTATTCAGCTAACAGAAAGTACACACAAACACACAGCCTGGCACCCAGTTAAAGAGTCACCCGACATTCAAAGAGACAATTCATAATGAAAAGAAAAAACAAACATCTATTCAACTAGACCTACAATTCCAAAGATGCTAGAAGGAGCATAAAAATACATAGAAACAGTTATAACTGTATTTAATATTTTTATAATATTAGAGATATGGAAAGTACAGGAAAAGATTCAAATTAGACTCCCAGAGATGAAAACCACAATGTATGAGACAAAAAACACAGTAAAATACTATAAGGGATTACAAACAATTTAGATCTTGCAAAAGAAAGATGAATGCTCTCTAACTATAACAATAGACCCTATAGGATGAAAAGAGATAGACAAAAAGTGCTTGAATAAATGCTGGCCCAAATATTTCTACACAGGTATGTAATACAGTACTTGGGAGTCTGAGGCAGGAGATCATGTGTACATGGTCAGGATGGGGTGTGTAAACAAGACCTTGACTCACAAGAAATTTCTAAATTTGATGAAAAATCTAAACATACTAAGATGCTCAATGGACTTCAAATTTATGCAACATGAAAAATTTACACCAAAGCATAAAATAATCAAATTGTTGGCAATCATTTGTAAGAGAAAAAAATCTTAAACCATCAATAAGCATATGCTTTAAACAAAGAAACAGAGTTAAGAATGACAGCCAACTTCTATCAGGAACAATGCAAGGAAGAAGACAATGGAGCAATATCTTTAATGTCCTGAAAGAATGAAGTTATTGAGGTAGAATTACATACCCAGCAAAGATATTTTCAAAAACAAAGGGGAAGATTTTTACTTGAAATACAAAATTCATCATCATGTGACTCACTTTTCAAGAAATGTTAAAATCATAAATGGTAACTGTTAACAGAAAAAAAAGTTAAAAATCTTAAAATTCTTTAGGCAGAAAGAAAAATTCACCAGATGGAAATAATGATCTGCACTAAAGACTGAAATGCATGGAAATGTCACTACATGAGGAAATATTTGTTTTTTCTACATAATTTAATTTTAAAGTGATAATTGACTGTTTAAACAAAAATAATAATAGAATTTCATGTAAATGCATCTTAAGCAAGATGCATAACCCCTATAGTACAAACCTAGGTGGGGATAGATGGGCACACTACTGTAAGGTTCTCATATGACAGGTGGAGTAGTATGATACAGCAAGTGAAAGATGTTTGTTATCACCCCCAAATTAGTGACTAAAAACTAAAACAGAGTCATAGTAAGATTGTGTACTCATATCTGTCTGTACAAATAACCACATCAAATGTAAATGGCAGAGAGTCAGATTGAATCAACAAACATAATTTCCAACTACATGCTGCCTACAAATAATGACACTTTAAATATAAGCACATTGATAGTTTCAAAGTAAAAAGATGAAAATATCATCAAAAGAGGGCAAATATGGCTATATTAACATTAAACAAGGGTGATTTGTGGCAAAAAATATTACTGGGGATAAATAAGTTCATTTGGTAATGATCAATGATCAATGATAAATGGTTGTGTTTAGTTCAATGTAGCAATCCGAAAAGTTTTTGGACCCAATAAACACAGCTTTAGTATATACACAAGTGGAAGGTGGCAAAACCTCAAGGAGAAAAAGTCCATTCACAGTTATAATTTAAATTTTCACATTGGCTTGACAGGAGATCCTTAAAAGGGAATAAGCATTACTTAGCATCCCCAGGAAAAGAAGTTTCACAACTGATGGAAAATTTATTTGTTAATGCTATTATGTCTTGTAATTATTTAAAGAAAAAAAAGAAAATGAGAATGTAAAAGATGTTAAAAGGATATGGGAATGGAGATACTTTCCAAAATTGACAGAAAAAATGAAATGAGAAAGCCTAAGCAAGTGATGAAGGTCTGTTTAGGTTTGTTATATATAAAGGATGAAAGAAAAATAATATACACATAATCTTAAAATTTCTATGGTCATAGTATAGTCAACTAGTTTAAGGAACAAAATATATACCTAGTCAATGTTTTATTAAGGTTTATTTGAAAATGTTTGGTTTTTGCCCAAACTTTATCTACATAGCACATAGTAATTAAAAGTACCAGACTGGTGGAACTAACCTTATTGGATATTTAACAGCCATAGTTTAAGGCCTATACTAATCTGGTCAGAGGGACTTAAAGGATAGTTTTCGCCCCTTGCCCTTCAAGGTCAACTAAGTTCCAGGGGACTATGGACCATTGGTGGATGCTTCCATTTTATTTGCATGCAGAAGGAAAGGGCACATATTCCTTAGTAAGCGTGCTTTGCATATCCAGCACCAGGCAACCCCAAGACAGTTTAAAAGTCTTGTGCAAACTACGGAGACAAGGCTTCTAAAGGAAAAGGAGGGAAAGGCAGACAAATTGTTCTCTTTCTTTTAGAATTGATTTTAATAATATGTATGAGTATTTTGCCTGTATACCTAACTGTACCACTTGCATACCTGTGCCCCCACAGAGGCCAGAAAAGGGCATCAGATCCCCTGGTACTGGAGTTAAGGACAGGTATTAGCCACCACGGGGGTTCTGGGAACCAAACCCTGGTACTTTGCCTGAGCAGCCAGTGCTCCTAACTGCTGAACAAACTCTCTAGCCCACAAACTAGTCTTTTAAAAATGACCCATCTGTTTGGTAGGCTAAGGCTGAGATCCTAGCAGACAGCCTGAGAGGGTGGGTTCCAACCTCCATTGGTGTAGCAGCTTTGATCTCAGCAGACTGCCAGAGTGCCGAGTTTTGGCCACTCTCTGATAGAGGGGCTGAGAATGCAGGGGACTGCCTGAGAGTCCTGAGATCCTGCCTCCATGTGGTGAAACCTTTGAGAGGGAACTGACACTGATTTTAACTACTCCAACAGCTATCAAAACACCCAAAAGCAAATCCTGAATCCACCACTCTAGAGTCCAGCCTTGGAAGACACACACACACACAAAAGAGGAAGAACTCAATAGAGGGATGCTTTTGGAAGTCCTTGTCAAGAATTTCTAATGGACTCTCATATGAACATTTGAAAATTGCCCTGTTCTGACTTTTTTTCTAGTTCCCTGTCTAGAATTTGTAATGCTAATTACTCTTGCCTTAACTTCTCCTTCACATCTCCTTTTCACGATTCAAAGATTTCTTTTCCTCCTTGAGATGAGTTACACATTTTAGGAGTCTTTTAGATAGACCCACTGAAGAGGTACTCCAATTGCTGCATCCTGTATCTATTTTCATCATGGAAGAAGCCAGAGTGGTCTGGGTCCCTATTCTGAAATTGGCAATTTGGGTAACTTCTTCAGAGGATAGTATGATAAGAATAGGAGGAAGGAATTCAATAGGCAGTTAGGGTGAGAAAGACCCCAAAGAAAAATAGCCAGTTTCTTGGTTAAAACACAAAATATCTTTGGGCCTCTTAGCAACATACTCCGTTTAAAGGCCAAAAATGTCAAAAATATTTGGGAGCTTTTATCTAATCCTTAAAAGATTTTTAGGGTTACCTCTTCAGAAGGGAGAAA
>NW_008360316.1:6175036-6194939 GCF_000622305.1 Nannospalax galili | reverse complement strand
CAAACAAAAAAAACCTTTGCGAACTGATATATAATATATATATATATTTTAAAAAGATTTCAATAACAAGTCAGGCTTGGTGGTACATACTTTTAATCCTAGCACTTGGGAGGCAGAGGCAGGTAGATCTCTATGAGATTGAGGCCAGCCTGGTCTGCATGGTGAGTTCCAGTTCAATTGTGGTTACAGAGAGACCCTGTCTCAGAATACATACATATCCTTCTCAAGTACACAAAGAACATTTGCTAACATTTGAGCCATAACCCAACCTTCAATAAATTTAAGGAGATTTGAGCCTGGTAAGTATGTTCTCTGACAATGGAACTCAATTAGTTTAAAGGTAGATGTGTTTCCCAAATGCTGGAAACTTAAAAACATGCTTTAACCCACAGGTCAAGGAAGAAACGAAGGGTGAAACTGCAGTTGTCTGAACTGAATAAAATTTAAAATGCAACAGAAAAATTATCTGACACTATTTACTATTCAATGAGTATTTAGGGGGCATTTCTAACACTAAATTTCTATGTTAGAAAGGAAGAGTGTTCTCAAGTCAATAATCTGAATTCTTAAAAAACTAAAAGTAAGCAGAATAAAGGAAACATAAAAATCAGAGTGGAAATCAAGGAAACAGAAAAACAAGAACAATAAAAATAAAAACCAATGAAATAATAAAGTTTTACAACATCCATAAGATAAATATGTCCCCAACCAAACTGATTAGGAAAACAACAAAGAGGACATGTATCATAAGAACAAATAGAAAATAACAGAAAACAACAAAAACTGGAGGTGAAGTAAGTACGAATTCTATAGATGGTGAAATACAGGAAAATTTAGTACAATTGATGGTACTGTCTCATGTTTAACAAATTCAACAGTTGAGATTAAGTGGGAGAGTTCTTTAAAAAACAAACTCTCAAATACCAAAGCTTAATCAATGATTAACATATATCATCAATTATATTTTATCATTTATACATATTGTTGGATTTAACGTGCTAAAATTATGTACAGAATTTTTGTATCTGTGACAATGAGATATGATAGCGTACGGTTTTCTGTTCTTATAGTCTCTCTCTCTCTCTAATTTGTAAGTATCCCATTCTCTTCAGTTTCCTGAATTTATTTTAAAGTAACTTTGCTTTCAAAAATGTTTGACAGACATTACCAGTGATGCCAACTCGACTTAGAGGGTTTTTTGGAAGGCTTTTAATTAAAATTCACTTTCTTTAATAAAAATTTAACATCTAAGAGGGGTTTATCACAAGGATGCAAGGTTGACTTAATAAAATAACATTTAATATAATTTTTTTAATCAAACAAATACCTTATCATCAACACAGTAAAAAAAATATAATGAGCACTGGACAAAACCCTACTCATTTTTGTTGAAATTCCCACAAATTAGAAATAGGAAAAAAACTTCCTTAACCCCATAAAGGGTACCTCTGAGAAAATTATAATGACCACCATACTGGGTGTGTTAGTCTATGTCTCAGGAACAGAACAACAATGGCCACTCTTAACACTTCTGCTTAGCTGGAGAGCTTCCCCCCAGTGCAGTAGAGTAAGGGACATCAACAATGGCATCCTTGGAGGAAAGTATGAAGCAAGCTGCCTTAGCAGGTGTAATGGTAATCTGTGGAGAAAGCAGATCAAATCAACAGAAAAGTTATTGTAACTAAAAAGTGAGCTTACCAAAGTTGCAGGGTGCAAAAGCAACATGCAAAAATACTGTATTAATAGATACAGTTCTACATTTTGCTATCAGATTTTGACAAGAACACTATTTAATAGGGGTCAGGTGTGGTGGTGCACACCTTTAATCCCAGCACTTGAGAGGCAGAAGCAGGCAGATCTCTGTGGTCTACATAATGAGTTTCAGGTCAGCTGGGGCTACAGGAAGATCCTGTCTCAAAAAGACCCCCCCCAAAAATTAAAAAGAATACTATTTAGTAAGATAAAAATATAAAATATTTAGATTAAAAATGACAAAAGGTTCAAGACTAAAGTACCACATATACCATATTCACACAGGCTATGATGGCAGTTGTTTCCTATAGACTCTGGATCCAAGGCAATCCCAATCTCAACCTCATAAGCATGTTTCATTCCATTTTAATTCATTTTGTGTTTTAGAGATTAAAAACAGAGTCAGAGCCAGAGAGATGGCTCAACATGTATAGGTGCTTGCTGCCAAGTCTGACAACCTGAATTAGATCCCTAGAACCCACATGTCAGAAAGAACTAACTCCTGCAAATTGTCCCTCTGATCTCCACACACATGCTGTGACATGAGCACTCTCCCCAGATATTGAAAAAGTATCAATTAAAAATTTCAATTCTTAAATTCACATGGAAATGTGGAAGATCCAGAATAGCCAAAAAACTCCATAAATGAACAAAGTTGGCACAGTAGTTCTACATGAATTCAAGAGTTATTACAGAGTTGTTTTAAATATTTTATTATTTTTTATTTTTAATGTATATGTGTGTATTGCCTGCATGTATATAAGTGCAACCATGTCATGCAATGCCCACAGAGGTAGAAGAGGGCATCAAATTCCACTGGAACTGGAGTTAGGATGGTTGTTAGCTGCCACATAGGTGCTGGGAATCAGACCCAGGGCTTCTGCAAGAGCAATCAGTATTCTTAACCACCGAGTCATCTCTCCAGTCCTACGGAGTTGTTTTAAGTGTGGTATTTGCAAATCATATATCTGATAAAAGCTTGTATTCAGAATGTAACAACGGCTCTCAATACTCAAGAAAACAATTCAGTTAAAAATGGGAGGGACACATGGGGGCCAAGGTGGGGGAGGAGGGAACTCAGTTGAAGGGGGACGGCAGGAGGTGGGCGTTGTGGGGGGGATGGGGATAATGGTGGTGCTTGGATTAGGAGGGAGGTCGAATGGGAGAAAGAGAGAGTAGAGATGAATGGATCTTGGGGTGCTAAGGAAGCTAGAGGGAAATATGTTCCCACTGAAACCCCTGAGAAATGCACAAATGGTGTCTGAACATTAGTACATACGTATACCTGGGGGCTGTATGGCAAGGACATAGTGTCAGAAAGGAGAGACCACCCTTCAGTGGTTGGTCAGAGTAGTCCAAGAGACTCCCAAAATAACGTAAGCTATTGTCAGAGCACTTGATTACCTCATAGTACCGGAAGATAAGACCAAACTGCTGAAGACAGGACCTACTTCAGACACAGGGCTTGGAGCAGTGAAGCTAGAACTGACCTGGAAGCCTACCTCTCACAGTTCTAGAGAATACTATACAAGCTGCTAAGAGAGATCAATCAGTGGTCCAACCCAGCCCTGAAACCTAGTAACCATAAGGACTGGCATAACAAACTATCTCTTTTGGTGTAGTGGGGACACTGTTATCTGGGGAGCAATCAACAGCTATCTAATTGGATTTAAAGCCCTCTCAGTGGGAGTGAACTCATGAGTAGCACTGTAAACACAGCCAAATATACATGACTGGAGAGGTCATAGGTCCTACAGAAAGCCTTATCTCTGTCATAACTCTAGACAAATGAAATTTCTTACCATATGCTAAATATGGATCCTTATATTTACAGACAAGTATATTGTATACCACTTATCAAAGAAGCTTCTTTTTGCAACAGATGGAGGCTACCACAGAATTACATAACCTCTCAGACACAGAGAATATACATCTGAGAGATGCCAAGTTCTAGGTGATGTATCTACAGTGGAACCTCTACACCTAAGACTTATGGAACATAGCAGAACAGGGGTTAGAGAGAAAACTCCCACCAGTGGAGCTTCCTTCTACAACAGTGTGATGCACACAGACAGCCACAGTTGATTGAGTTTTAAAGAATAAGAGACTGCAGAGTGTGTGTCCCTAGATAGGACTCCTATATTAAACCTCACCCACCCAAAGCACAGGGACCACTGTGGAAGAGGGGGAAGAAAGATTGTAAGAGCCAGAGCTGGTTCATGAACATAGAGAAGCAGAGGCTTTCAGGTCATTGGAAGCTTGAACATATGAACTTGTGGCAATGTTGGCATCAAGCACAGGACCCATGCCAACTCAATCAGACGAGGGCCCAGAGTGGAGCAAGGGAAATGGGGGCAGGCAGGTCTTGGTCTGGGAACTACTGGATACTGATTACTACTGGCTGAGGGAGAATAGAACGTAAGTGTGATGGTTTGAATGAAAATGTCCCCCATAGGCTCCAAGTATTTGGACATTTTGGCCCCAGATGATGGTACTGCTTTGGGAGGTTTTAAAAGGTGTGGCTATCCTGGAGGAAGCACGTCACTGGGGGTGGGCTTAGAGAATTCTTAAACCTTGCCTGATCTCAAGTTGCTCTCTTGCTTCCTGTGCCTGTGTGATGTGAGAGCTTATCTTCTGCTGCTCCTGCTCCAGCCACCTCTAGTCACCATGCCTCCCCCCCACGACGGACTGTAATTACCCTGGAACTGTAAGCTCAAATAAACTCTTCTTTCTACAAATTGCTTGGGTCAGTGTTTCTATCACAGCAACAGAAAAGTGACTAATAAAGTGAGCCAAATAAACCCTTTCCTCCCCACGTTGGTATTGGTCAGAGTGTTTGGTCACAGGAATGGAGAAACAAAGACAGAAATTTGTACTAGAGAGTGGGATATTGCTATTACAGACCTGACCTTGGTGTTTTTGGGAGGACTGTGGAAGGGTTCAGAACTTTGGGCTAAAAAAAGCCATTGAGTGCTTAGAGTTTATTGCTGTGGAGCTTGGAACAGTTATGTTGAAAGAGTTGTGGGCAATGGAGGCCTGGCTTGTGAAGCTTCAAAGGGAAGCAAAGACTATCAGGGCTGTTCGTGTGAGATTTTGGATTGAGAATCTGTGGGTTCTGGTTGGCTGGGGCTGAAGAACCAGCTCTGATTAAGAAGAGACCAGAACCTGAAGTAAAACCTTTGCTTTACTGGGACAATTGATGCTGGTTAGCTGGGGCTGAAAAAATCAGCTGTAAGTAACAAGCTACCAGCATCATTGTGGTAAATTCTTCTGGGAGGTATTTCCTAAGGGTCAGCACACAGAGGGGACCCGAGCCTCTGCCTCAAGCTGGAAGCAGGACTTGGTAATGTATAAGAGTCTCCTGTATGGTTCTGGTGTTGAAAGTGTGAAGGTGTTACAGAGAGCAGCCGAGGCTTGGCACTCTTAAGAGGCCAGGAAAGGCCATAGGTGAAAGTGCAGCTTCAGCTGCAGTGAAGACCCCAGGATTGAAGGGGTCATGGAGAGAAACTGAGGCTTTGCACCTCAAGAGGCAAGAAGAGGCCATTGGTGAAGGTGTAGCCTCAGTTTCAGTGGAGACCCCAGCTTTCTGGAGATGTCAGGACTGTGGGACGACCACCAAGGACAGCAGTAGGTATGGAATGGAGCTGGCCTGGGTCTGCGAGATGAGCTGTGTGTGCTGTGGATGGCAGAGTCATAGAAGTGGAGTTGTCAGAACCCTCTGGAGTCTAGAAGATCGTGAGTGAATCCCAGATGTCCAGCCTTGAGCTACTGTGCTGGACTTTGGTTTTGCTTAGGTGTGCCAGATTCTTCCCTTTGAAATAAGACAGTACTTGTTTTGGGTTTTACAGAAGCCCACTCACAGTTAAGAGACTTTTATAAGAGACGATGGACTTTTAAGTGTTTGGATTTTTGAAGAACTGTGGGGCTTTTACGGTTGTACTGTCTTATGTTGTGATATTAACATCATATCTTGGGGACAAGAACTGGAAAGATTATGGTTTAATAGTGATATGTTTGTGTGTGAAGTTGACAAGGGGTCAATTGTGCTGGATAGCTTTAGTGTCAACTTGACACACCTGGGTTTAGGGAGCCTCAATTGGGGAATTGCCTCCATTGAACTGGCCTGTGGCTATGTCCATGGGGTACCTTCTTGATTGTTGAGTGATGTGGGAGGGCCCAGCCCACTGTGGGTGGTGCCATCCCTGGGCAGGTGGGCCTGTGTTGCATAAGAAAGCAGGCTGAGCAGGGGTTAGGGGAGCAAGCCAGTAAGCAATGCTCCTCCATGGCCTGTGCTCCAGATCCTGCCTCCAGGCTCCTTCCCTGAGTTCCTACCTTGGGCTCCCTGATGAACTGTGACCTGGGAGAAGTAAGATGAAATAAACCCTTTCCTCCCCAAGTTGGTAGTGGTCAGAGTGTTTTGTCACAGCAATGGAGGACAAACTAGGACAATTGTTCAGGTGTTGGGAGGTATTTTAGAAGATTTGAGACCATTAAGATGTAGAACAAGGGATAAAGAGAATACATCTTTTAATTCTCATCAACAAGGCTCCCTCATGCAACAGAGGGCCAGGAACACACAAGGTCACAAATGGCCAAAATGTAGAGAATAAGAGTCTATAGAGTGTGGGTCTTTAGACAGGACTTCTATATCAAAATCCACCCACCCAGGGCTCAGGGACCATTGTGGAAGAGGGGGCAGAAAGATTGTAAGATCCAGGAAGGAGGTGCATGACCATATGGAAATAGAGTCTTACAGGTTCCTGGGACCCCTCTCATATGAACCTACAGCAATGGTGTCAACATGCATAAGACCCATGCAAACTCAGACAAAAACTCAGCACTGAACTGTGGAAATGGGCATCAGGCCCCAATCTTATTCGAATTATTGGCAGCTGATTATTGCTGGGTGAGGAAGAGCTGATCTTAAAGGGAAGGACTCTAAATAGGCTGACTAGACCCCAGTGGATGAACTTGCACTGAGGGATGTCTGCAGACACTAACTTGGCATGATAGGCCTCAAACAAATGACAGAATGTATGAACTCCAGTGGGGTGGAGAGTCATGGGCAGGTGCCAGTGGGGAAGGGGGTATAAAGTTGGTTAAAATGTTCTGTATAAAACACAAAAATTCAATATTTTTTTAAAAAAAGATATAAATCTTGTGTGCTGGTGCTAGTTTACATTTGGGCTTGAGAGTATTGATTTGTCTTTGGTATGCTGACTAGTGAAGATCAATGAAACACCAATGTTTGAAGGATAGATGCAGTGGTAACACATTATTCACCCACGTTTGTTAACATCCATTCTCCACCTGGAGGCTTGGCACAGCGTTTAAAAGCATGTGTGTAATAAGGTCACCTGGATTGAATCTCATTTCCATCATTTCTAACTTGGTGGCTGGCAATGAAATTACTTCCCTTTGTGTCTTATCTTGCTCCTCCATCTCTGTTTATGTAGGGGTTATCGTCAGGATAAAGTAAATGAAGCTGTGCAAAGCATTTGGAGTAGTGCCTGGTGTGTTGTTAGTACTCATCAAATCGCTGTTATACTTACACACCTGACCTCCAAGTCCTTAAAATAATGGAAGGATCTGTGATTATCCTTGTTCTGGAGATAACAAACTCGTTGTCTCCTGCTGCATCTGGGCTTGAACTTGGTTTCCTGACCTGGCTCTAGCTTTTATCCTTTACACAGTGTTTCAGTGTCAAAGGCATGCTACCCACTAAGCCTCCTCCTCTGGGAAAGTCCCTCTGGGTATTTTCCCTGGATCCTAATAGATTTCTGGGTGTTGCCTGTGACTGTCTTGGCAGGTGGAATACATGGTGTCCTTTGCAAGCTGCATTCCCTCTTACTTGCCTTCACCTCTTTCCAAACAAGAGATACAATGGCCCAGCCTTAGCCTCAGCTTTGAATATTATGAATTGGAAACAGAAGTAAGAGAAGTGAAGTAACTCGATTTGGTTCAATTGATTCTGCAGCTCCTTTGAAGCCTCACTGTCCAATTTATACTGCATGTGTCCAGTAACATGCCCCCCTCTCCCTTCTGTTTACACTTCTAAATCCATTTAGTTCACCCTCTATGCAGATAAGATCTGCTCAGGTAGACAGTCCAGGAGACCTTAAGACATACCCACCTGGATCTAATTTAACACTGGGCTTCACAGGCTGCCTATTAAGGGCCAGCCTTCCCCTTGTCCATTTGCTGGGGACCCAGGCCATGGAGCACAAAAAGCCTTTGAGACTTGGCTCTGCTGATGCAGCTAACTAAGCCCAGTGTCCTAAGGGATTGAGGAACCATGGAAATAAAAGATCTTAAACCAGGTGTGGTGGCACATGCCTTTAAACCCAGCACTCAAGAGGCAGAGGCAGGAGGATTTCTGTGAGACTGAGGCCAGCCTGGTCTACATAGTGAGTTCCAGGCCAGCTGGGGCTAAAGGGAGCCCCTGTATAAAAAAAAAAAAGAAAGAAAGAAAGAAAAAGATTTCTAAATGCCCCCTACATGGGGTAGAGCATCCACCTGACATGTTCTGGGCTCACAGGAGAGAGAAATAAACAACATAGTGAATTCAGAAGTAGAGAGCAGAAGACTCCAGGGGTTTGGGATGGAGCGAAGAGGAAGATGTTGGTAGAATGATACAGAATTTCAGTTATAAGGAGAAATGTGTTCAAGTGCTTTCCTAGTCTTCGTAATTACAGTTGCCAATGCCTTTTATACCTAGTGGATGGTAACTGTTCTGCCGCAAGAAACCTGAGTTCATGCATGTGTTAATTTTCTTTACCTGTTCTACAAAGTATACATAATTCAAATTGTCATTTTTTACAATGTAAATATATCATTTTTATTTGTCAATCAAGAAATAAAGGGGCGGGGGAAATGGCTCAGCGGATAAAAGTTCTTGCTGCATAAGTGGGAAGAGCTGATTTCAAATCCACAGACGGCACACAAAAGCTGGATTGTAGTGAGTGTCTGTCATCTCAGCTCTCTTGCTAGGAGTCAGGGAGGCAGTGACAGGAGAATACTCAGAAGCCTGGGGACAGCCAGCCTGGTGGACACAGCAGAAAAACAGCAAAGACAGTGCATCTCAAACAGGTGGAGGAGGTTGTCCTATGACCTATACACACACACACACACACACACACACACACACTCTCACCTACACATAGGTACACATAAATAAATACACCCTTACATCCCATAAGTTCTTATTGAGACTGGACTGTTGATTCTTTTTATTTCATCTTAGCTTTTTTTTTTTCTATTTGAGATGGAGGATTGGTTCTGTATGTCTATCAGCTTTATGTGGATTCTTTCATGAGAGTTTTGCCCACTTTATAGATTTGTTTGTTTCTTCTTGTTTTGCGGATTCAATTCAGGACCTTAGATATTCTAGGCAAGTACTTTTCTACCGAGTTATGTACCAGCATATTTTGCCCATTTTAAATGAGTAGCGAATTCTAAAGACATATCATATCTCCCCCCTGATCAGTGTTGCTTGTCCAGGCTCACTAGGTGGTAAAATTTTACTTCACAGAGGATGATTTTAGGAAACTGAGGCTGTAGCTCGGTTGGTAGAGTGCTTGCCTAGCACATACCAAGCCCTGGGTTTGATATCCAGCATTTCATAAACTGAGGTGGTAGTACAGGCCTGTAATCCCTTCATTTGAGAGGAGGAGGCAGGAGGATCACTCTCAGCTACTTAGGGAATTTGAGGTCAGCCTGAGATACATGAGTCCTTGTCTCTACAAAATGAAATGGAACAGAACAAGACAAAACAAAACGGGAGGAAATGACTTCTCAGTTGTTGGTAAAGCTACTCGTTTGCATGAAGCTAGCGTGGTAGTGTGTTTTTACCTTCTCTTCTGCTTGACATTCAGGGGCCATGCCTACATTTTCTAAATGACTTTTGATTATCCAGAAATAGTAAAACCACCAGGGTCCCAGAATCAAGCACTAGAGGCACAGTAGGAGGAGGATGCTGGATGGCATTGTCATATCTGCCTATATGTAATAAAAAGCCGGCTTAGGTCATGTGACTCCTCATCACGCCATTTTAAAACTGTGCAAATTCACATTATTCTATCACTACATTAAAAGAATTCAAGCATCAAAAGCCAGCAGTGTAGGCTTGTCTTCTTGGTATACATGATTCTTGAATTGCTGTCATGTTCCTCCTCTAACTTGTTTCTTTGGAATTAATGGAAGACATGGGTCACTGCTAGGTAGTAGGGACCTGGAGGAGAGGCGTTCATGGACTAATCTGCCTGGATGGGAGTGAGCAGCTTTGAATTTGACTAGGCCAGCATGGGGCTGGCAGGAGGGACAGAAGATCCAGATGATTCAAGAACCTCTTCTTTGTCCTGTGTCACCTACCTTTGTTGTGCATGACAGACTTTGTCTAGAGACTTGCTGGAGAGCCTGGCTGGGGTTTTCTGACTCTCCTCACTCAGTCAAAAGGCATTCTGAATGACCTCTCCTTTCTATCCTCTTCTTTTGCCCAAGATCCATCTATGAAATTTTAATTACCACCATTCTTGCCAAGTGCTTCCTGGGTGCTGGTTGAGACTTACAATCCTTGCTGGATAGCTTGATTCAGAAGTGTTGCTTCTTTCACCTGGCGTGCTCAGAGCTGAGCTGATAATACTGGTCTCTGAACCGGCTTCATCTTCTTGGAGGGTCACGTGAATGATGGCAGCACCATCCATTCTGGTAGTCAAGAGAAAACTAGTGAGCCCTTGTTCCTCCATCCCTCTAGCTCCCCCACAGTTATCTGCTGGTTTGTCTACAAGTCAGTTTTTGAAATTCTTTCTTTCTCTCTGTTCCCTCTGCCCCATCACAGTTGAGCCCCTTCCTTATCTGAACTGGACTCCTTGTCTCAACTCACGACCTCCCAACCATCCATCACAGGGCTGCCAAGATACCATGGAGCTGCAAGCCTGAATCCCAGGAGCCTGCTGTGTTTAGAATGCTTCAGACTTTAGCAAGGTGATGTGGCACAAACACTATATGTTAAGTTATACCCCATCAGGGTCTGAGATAGTATCTCATGTTATAACTCATGGATATTTTAAAAAATATTTTATTATTTTTATTTTATGTGTATGAGTGTATTGCCTGCATGTATGTAAGTGCACTGGTGTCATGCAATGCCTGTGAAGGTCAGAAGAGGCATTGGATTCCCATGGAACTGGAGTTACGGATGGTTTTTAACCACCATGTGGGTGCTGGGAATCAAATTCAGGTCTGCTGCAAGAGCAGCTAGTGCTCTTAAGCACTGAGCCATTTCTCTAGCCCATTCCTGGATATTTTTGCATAGAACATAAATAAAGTCTACACATACCTTCAGGTCAGAGTAGTCAAGTTTGGTGTAAGCCCTAAAATTCAGATCGAGTCTGATTTTGCTGCCAAATGTGTTAGGAATTGACTCTTCTCTTTCTGGATCTTCTGTATTCCGAGTTGTGCAACCTTGGTTAAGGTTCAGCGGGCCCGTGTTGCTTTTAATGTTTTGTGAACTTTTAAGTTTAAATTTAATTCTATTTTCATAGGACTGAGGATGGAAACCAGTGTTTTGCACATGCAGGTTCTCTGCCTCTGACTTGTATCCCCAGCCCCCCTTTAACATTTTGTTTTGAGACAGAGTCTTAGTAAATTGCTCAAGCAGAACTTCAAATCACACTGGAGCCCAGGCAGGTCTTTAATTTATAATCTTGTTGGCTTTGATTTCCTGAGGGGCTGGGGTTACGGGCCTGTGCCACAAGACCAGGCCTGCTTCACAACTCTTATCATCCCCTTGGCCTGCAGAACAAATTCTAGTATGACTTCTCAGCTGCCATGGCCTGTGTACCTCTTCAGTTATCATTCTCCCTTCTCTGTCTCCCCCAGCACCCACGGAATGGCAACAGTTCCCCAAACACACTCTTGTTGTTTCTTTCACTTATAAGTGTGGCCATGCTGCATTTGTCTTTCTGGGCCTTGCTCATTTCACCTAGCATCATGGCCTCCAGGGACTCTTTTGACAAGAAGGCTGATACTAACCCATTGCCTTGTTATAGTGGGAAGAAAAGGACAGAAATATATTAGTGGGCTGTAAATTGGGCAAAAGTGCAGGTAAAGACATAAATTGGTTTGGGAAAAATAATTGAGCATCTCATTGAACCATGAGAGCCAAATAATGGCTCTTTTAATCTCCAAATTCTATATCCTCCATCCCTAACAATGATTCTGCTAAATCTTTGATGTTTTAAGATGATCAATAGGGATCTGGAGAGATGACTCAGTGGGTAAAGTGCCCATTGTGTAAGTATGAATTCAGATGGATCTTCAGCATCCACGAAAGCAGGCGTGGTGGCAATTGTCCACATCTCCAGCGCTGGCATGGAGACAGAACTCTACATGTGAGCACACAATGCACACATACACATATAATACCCACTACAACATACATACTCACAAACACATGATCAAGACAGAGAGATGGCTCAGTGGTTAAGAGCTCTTGCTGCTTTTGCAAAGGACATGAGTTTGGTTTCCAACACCCATGTTGGGCAGTTCACAACTGCCTGCATCTTCATCTTTAGAGGGTCTGATACCATCTTCTAGTTTCTCTGGGCATCTACACTCATATGTACACAGACACATACACATACATATAATTAAAAATAAAATAAATTAAAAAAACGGTGTTCAGTATGATACACCTGTCTCGGTAGTAGGTGCCTAATCCCACTCTATTTCTTTGAACATGGGTCATTTACTCAATTAGTCTTTCAGTGCATATTAAGGGGACCATGCTCATGAGTGGGCACTGCATATGGGGCTGGGGTCAGCAGCGACAAAACAGATGCACTTCCACTCGCTCCACACTTCTAACCTGGAGGGGAAGAATGGCAATCAGGGACTCTATAAGGTGGGGTGATGGGTGTGCAGAGGCTAGGGTAGAAATTAGAAACCTGGGATTTCTTCTGGCTGAGTCAGAACATTGCTTCTTGTATCTTCAATTTCTCTGTCACTCTGTTTTAGAAAAGCAAAATCCCAATAACACAATGTGCCCAATATTCTTCATAAACTATCTTTTCTTCATCTTCCCTTCATCGCTGGGTTGTGTCTCTTTGGACTGCGCTGGGTATCTTTTGCTGGCTGTTTACATGCCCTGTTATTTATAGGCTGCGAGTACTCTCCTGCTGCGTCTCAGCAGTCACCACCCAGACGTGCTGCACATAGTTATTTTAATCTTTCCCAGTAAATCAAGTCTCCCAACCTCCCATCATTTTTATTACTCTTCTGTGAACTTCCTTCAGCTTTTCCTACATCTCTGTGGTATTGAAGTGCTCAGAATTTAATGTAATTTTTCCAGGTAGGGTTGGAGAAAATCTGTTAAAACGAGACTCACCTCTGCTCTGCTGATGAGACCATTGGGAACAAAGCCCAAAACTACATTAGCGCATTTGCTGCTGTATCAGCTTTACTAACTCACATCTAATTTTCTTCTCACCGTCACTGTGCCAGTTCTTCCACACAGGCTGAGTGGTTTGCTTGGTGAAGAGAAATGGATTTGGTACTTCTATAGGGGGCTTTTCTGACTTTTAGCTTGGAGTCAGTGTTTAGTATCAAGAATGAGAAGAAAAAAAAAACAGAAAACATAGACCAACAGAATAAATATAGTGAGTTATTCAGCTTTCTGTTACTGTAACAAAATCTGAGGCAATAAATTTAAAGAGAGTAATGGTTCATTTTGGCTCACAGTTTAAGAGGTTTCAGCACATGATTGGTTGGCTCCACTGCCTTTGGCCTTATGATGATGTAAAACATCATGATGGGAGTGTGTAGTAGTGAAGTGGCTTACTTGGTGGTCAGGAAGCAAAGAGAGAGATGGGTGAGGGCGAGGAGGGAGGGAAGAAGGGAGGAAGGTAGGGAGAGAGAGAGAGGGAGAAAGACAGAGGAAGCTGGCATCCCAATATCCCCTCTAAGAGCATGCCCCAAAGACCAAACTTCTTGCATCCTAAAGATTCCACTCCCACATAATAATGTCACAGCCTAGCCAACCAAACTTTGGGCACATCCAAGATCCAAACTATAATACATAGTATAACTAGTAATAGTCGTGAGTCAAACATTGACTGTGCACTGGCCTATGTGCTTGGACTTCCCTATAGACTGTTCTGTTTCATACTCAAAAACGGTGTTAAGCAGACTGAGCAGAGCTAGGCCAGGGAAGTATCCAGAAGTCACTCAGCTAGAGGTGGCACAGCAGGATTGGAATCTGTGGTATCTTGGCTGTGAAAACTTTGCTGCAAGGAGACAGGAGGTGGTGGCAGAGGTCTGTATGGATCATAGGGACATGGGTGCCACAGACACTGGGGTGTAGTTCAGCATTGGTTATGATGAGCCTTAGCAAATACTGGCTGGGCCTCATCACATTCCGAGATGTGGCTCTTCAGATGACCACTGTGATCTTTAAAATTGACGCTGAAGGTGAAGGGCCCAGGTATAGTAGAAGCTCTGTGAATGTCAGCATCTCCCATCCCTGAATACCACTGCCTGCCTAGGTGCTTCAAGGTTTATCCAGACTAGAACACGAATGCAAAGTGCACCAAGACAGGCTCTCGTAGAGCGGAGATAGAAGTGAAAACACTTTAAATCCTCTTCAAGGACGTTGTTAAAAGGAACTTTACCTCATGGGTGCTTGCCAATTCCAAGCTGCAGAGTTGCTCTGTGACACCTCCTGATGAGTTTCTTCCTCTTTTTATACCAATGTTGAAACGCAGGAATTCAACTTTATTCCCCCGGGGCTTCTGTCAACCTTGATCATGTGCATATGGAGGGGACAGTTTGATGGGAGATTCAAATAGTTTATCAGGACACAAGTGGGATATTTCGTTTATATAGGCATGGCCTCTTCTGAGAAAAAAAATAAAATTAGAACTTTGAAACCACTACCATACTGAAAACATACTGTTGGGCCGCTTTCTGTCCTGTGGTTTCTTATAGCCTATTTGTACAACAGTATGGCATAGTAGAAAACAATGCCATTCAAGTTGTGCAGGACTCAAACCCAGGAATTGGTATCTCTTTCTTTTTGTAAAATTGTGCAAGTCATTTAAAGTCATTTAATTTATTTGATTCTAATAGTTTATCCTTAAAGTTTCTGCCAGTAAATTGTCATAAGACATAAGTGAGTAATATCTTCTACATAATGCTTGATATGCAATTAGATGATTTACAAATTTGATTAAAAATTATATTTATTTGTGTGTGTCCATGTGTGTGCACCATGGCACACATATGGAGTCCTATCAATACCATCCTTACCAGCACCATCCCCACCACTGCCATCACTACCAGTATTGCCACCATCACAACCACCACCACTACCACCACCACCACTACCATCACCACTATCCTCACTGTCACCATCACTGTCACCATAACCACCACCGCAACCACAACCATCATCAGCACTTATTGGCATTCACCATAAACCAGGTTTTCCTAGTTTGTTTCTTCATTGCTGTGTCAAAACACTCTGACGAATGCCAACTTGGTGAGGAAAGGGTTTATTTAGCTTACATATCCTGGGTCACAGTTCATCCAGGAAGTCAAGGTAAGAACTCAGGGCAGGGACCTGGAGGCAGGAGCTGGAGCACAGGCCATGGAGAAATGCTACTTACTGGCTTGGTCCCCTGGCCCCTGCTCAGCCTGCTTTCTTATGCAACACAGGCCCACCTGCCCAGGGATGGCACCATCCACAGTGGGCTGGGCCCTCCCACATCACACAACAATCAAGAAGATGCCTCACAGACATGGCCACAGGCCAGTTCAATGGAGGCAATTCCCCAATTGAGGCTCCCTCAACCCAGGTGTGTCAAGATGACACTAAAGCTATCCGGCACACAGGTCCTACACCAAGCACTTTACAGACATGCTCTTATTATTCACAATTAGCCTGTAAAGGAAGTAGAATTCTTATTTCAGTGTTGAAAATGAGAATGCTGATGCTTAGAAAAGTTAAATAACTGATTCAAGGTCATCAGGACATCAAAGATTTCACATGAGAAATATGAGCTGTGAGCCCTGCTCATGATGATATGCTGGCAAGCAAAATAAAAGCATATGCAAACCCAGCAGCCTTAGAAGACACTGAGAAAATGTCAAAGTGCATATGCTTTAGGCTGGAAAGGCTGCAGATGCTCCAGGAGAGAACTGATGAAGGTCAGGATGTGCATGTCAGGTTCTTACATTTCTATGGAATTGACACACTTTCAGGTTCCTATGGGTGCTGTGTGGGTAGGATGGGAAGCAGGGATCTCATGCAGTCATCTGACTTCACAGTTCTACAGGCAGGCATCTCAGGAAAAACAGAAGATGAGTTAGATCTGGCCCTATGGAAACTTGGCTTGGGAATTTGTACAGACCCAAGAGTATGCCAGTGACAGTGTAGTCTTGTGGGCTGGTAGTAGGAGCCCTGGATCCCTTTTCTCAGGGACCACTGTTTATTTAATGTGACTCTTTCCTGGTGTTTCTACCCCTTCATCTGTCAGTACCTCTCTCTGGGTCCTCTGCATAGATTTTCTAGATGGAAGATCCAGTTGGTCTGCTTCTATTCTGATGTTCTTATTCAAGTAGAGCTTTTGCACCTGGCAGCTCATCAGATGCTGGCCAGCCTGGTTACTGATGGCCTGGTTTGGAAGCCCACACTTGTTTAATTTGGCCAAATGATTTGATCATGTGGAATATGATCATATATGCAGAATGCATCTTTTAGAACAGCTATGTACCCAGGGTTGGGGAGTTGTCTCCCGATTGGGTGGGGCCTGACACTGAGCAGGAACTAGGAAGGGAAGCTGGGAGCCATCTTGGGATGGAAGCCAAGAGCTGCTGGTAAAGCGTGATGGTGTAGGAAACTTGCAGCCAGCACAGCAAATCAAAGACAGAATGGACTGACTCCCTGTGGACCTGGGGTGAGATTGCTGGCCCTGGAGGCATGAGCGAATGCTAGCAGGGCTATGGGAGTTGCACAGTCTGATAAGGTGGGTTCTGAGTCGCGGAGGCATGGGGCTAGGCACTGGGTACTCAGTCCTTTGTAAGTTAATAAACTCATATAAAATATATTATATGGTTTGTCTGATTGCATAGGAGGCCCAGAGAGAATTTGGGCCACAGAATTGGCATAGTCGGCAGGATATGACGAAACTGAGAATGAGTTTTAGAAGAGCGCTAATGGTGGTGCTGATGTGGTTTTTGCAATGGGTTACTAAAAAGAGGCCAGCCACACAGAAGCATGGGCCACAGCTATGTTGTAAATGTGGGGATATGTTGAGGGTATGTGAAGATTTGTTAAAAGTGACTCAAAGGCTAGAAAATCTCTTACCTTCTCTAGACTCAAAGGAAGTACCTGGAGAAAGAGAGCGGCCACTTTGCATCATAAAATATATGCCCCAGGCTGGAGAAGCTGAAAAGGCTGCACTGGAAGACCCAGTCACAGAGCTGGAGAGAGAAAAAAGGCGGGACACTTTGACTTGTGTAAAGCCCAAGGACTCAGAGAAAAAGACAGATAATAGTAAAAAGGGAAAAAAGGCTAACTGTACTATAGCTATGAAATATTCCATGATAGAACTGTTAAAACTAGGAAAAACTTACAAGTAAGCAAGCAGAGAGACCCTGGCCATGTGGCTTGTGAGAGTATTGGACATGGGAGCAAACGATGTCAGTCTAAGTCATTCAGAAGCTTCACAGCTGAGTTATATAACCACCCATCTGTCCTTACGATACAGGCTGTTCAACCTAGGCCAATGCAGGGGGAAGCAGTTCTTAATGGGATGGCTAGTTGAAGGCATTAAAGATACATGGTTGTCACCAAGGGAGACTAACATGATTAGCAGGGGCTGGAGGACATAAAGGAGGGGCAGGCATTACTGAGAGAACTAGGTATGAGAAAAGCAATATATGATGTCCAGTTCACTGGGCCAGGTGAGACTGTGTTCACCAGAGATATGAAAGAAAGCTTAATTCAACTGGGACCTCAAAAATGGTATGGGGCTTTAATGGCTTTACTAAGCCCTTTGATGAAACAGCATATTTGTAAAGTGAGAGAGGCTTTGACAAATCTAAAAGATTCTGACCAGCATGTAAAACATGTCTATGAAATAACAGAA
This sequence comes from Nannospalax galili, assembly GCF_000622305.1. Classification (NCBI taxonomy): domain Eukaryota; kingdom Metazoa; phylum Chordata; class Mammalia; order Rodentia; family Spalacidae; genus Nannospalax; species Nannospalax galili. The sequence goes on along the minus strand of NW_008360316.1, from coordinate 6,177,039 downwards.
CACCCTATAAGAGATATAAAAAAGCCCATACAGAGGAAATGGTCCACTTGGGTTACTTGAAGACAAATGTGGCAAGAATTATGTCAAGCCCAAATCCCCAGAGAAAAAAATTGATAGAAAACCAAATTCAGTACTAAGGCATTTCTGGAAGGCTTTAAAATCAGAAGAACAGTTTCTGAAGGACATTCGAAGGATAACAACTGTACAAGGGGTGGTTAAGAATCCCCAAGGATTAAATAAGATGCATTTCTCTTCTTATAAAGGCTATACTAGGGGTGGGAGCAGGTTTTCTTACCAAGTTCTCCCCCAGCAACCTGGTGTGGTCAATGAAAAGATGAAGTCAGGAGGCAGACCCAGGGCCTGCCTGACTCAGGGAACCAACAGGTACAGAGGGAATAAGGGAAACCCCTGCCTCCTTAGCCCAGTGCAGGGTCAGACAACTTGATCCAACACCTGTAAGTGTATCAAGAATAAAAGAATCCAAAGGGATAACTAAAAATGGTAATGAGCTAACCAAATTAATGCCTCATACCCATGCTATGGTACCTAACAAGGATCTATGGAGAAAACCGTTAATACGTGACAAAAACCTTTCCATGCTGTGTGAGACCTTGTCTATGAGTGATTTAATATATAATGTTAATGTTCCTTCGAGTATTTTACAGATGTGAAACCCATTTGAAAGATACCTGAAGAAGCAAAGGCCAGCTATAGACAATTGTTAAGAAAATCTACAGTACCAGGGGTGGGTTGCCCCCTTATGAGCTTTTGGTCAGAGAGAGCTCCTAGAATTCCTCCAATTCACCAAGGCTATTGCCATTAATGTCAGTTGTACACTAGAAAGGTCAGTAAGGCCGTGTTGCTGAGGGCATTGCATTGTTGTGAGCGTGGGAGAAGAAGAAGAGATGGAACTGAGATGTTCATATTGCCAGAAGGCTCTACACAGATGGTTGGGGAAAAAAGGATCCCCTGTAAGTCTACTCAACGATGGACCCTGTGTGCTGTATACTACGGATATGCCAAGCAATACTTGCAAGTGCAATAATGGCTCAACCACATATGTACAACTGACAAATTTCTATTTGGATAAGGCCTGCTCCTGGGGGTGGAACACACATCTGCTGCTGTAGACCAGGCCAATGCCTTTTGTTGAGAAAGGCTACAGGCCCTAGTGGAGAAGCCATCATGAGTATACTGTTTAATGAATATAGTACACCTACTGGGATATCTTCTAGTCATTTGTATTTACATGCGTGTTTATTTAAATGTGTCTACTTCCTCCCATTTGTCTTTATAGTAGAAGCACCACTGAGTTAGATCAATGGCTATGGTTTGAAGACAGATAAAGAAGCCCTAAAAGTCACTATCTTGCCATGATACAAGAGATTGCCCTACATCTGTCACCCTTTCCAAGGCTCAGGGACCTTAGCGGAAGATTGGTGGGAAGATTGTAAGAGCAGAGAAAAGCGGTGGAGTGTGTCCCAAACTGCTTGTTTCCTCTAAGAGGTGGGGCCTGCTGCTGAGAATTAACTATGGAGGGGCTTCTGGGAGGCATCTTTTGTCAAAAGCTGCGAGCCACCAGGAATCCGCAGCAGTGGGCGTGGAGAGAAAGATGGCCCCAGCATCTCACCTGTGTGGATGAAAGAGGAGGCATTTACGAACCTGGGGTGAGATGCAGGCCCAGGATGCGTGGGTGAAAGTTAACAGAGACTGTGGACAGGTGAGGAAATGATCTGGAACAGCAGTCCAAGCCTCGCAGAGCTGTGTGCCAGGTACTTGTTTCTTTTGCAGGAGACCCCAAGAGAATTCTGTTGACAGCTATATACCTCTTATGGTATATCTGTTTTTTTACAATACCTAGGAAATAAAAATCTAAATATACCTCAGACAATGGATGGATAAGGAAAATGTAGTACATTCACAACATGGTGTTCTCAATTGTAAAGAAAAACGATATCATGAAATTTTCAGGTAAATGAATGCAACTAGAAACTCCTAGGCTA
>NW_008360316.1:6148960-6169368 GCF_000622305.1 Nannospalax galili | reverse complement strand
AGTTACCTGGACTGCTGAAAAGAATGTATATTCCACAGCTGTTGGCTGTTGGATGAAATATGCTATAAACATTTATTAAATCTAAAAAAAAAATATATATTACATGGTTTGTCTGATTGCGCAGGAGACCCAGAGAGACTTCGGGCCACGGGAATGCATCATAAAATTTTCATTACAGAGTGATCGTGATCTTTTACTGACTCTCTTCTCCTTTTGGGATTCACCTGTCCTCTGCTAGCTGTACTCCAGGGACTCTCTAGTCACCCCACATAGCCAGGAGACACAGGTCTGTGACCTCTACCCTCCTATCACCTCAAATCCCTGCTGCCACCATGTAGACTCAGTGTTCCAAGTGGCCTAGAGACCCAAGAAGTCTTCCCTCATCTACCTACCATGACCCAAAGCCATGAGGCCAACTCTGTGCCATTGCCAGGTACATATGGGTGTTTTCCTATTAATCTAAACCCCTGGTAGGCATCTCTAGAAACCCTTCCCCTGACAGATATCAATACCCAAAGCCTGTATATCCTGCCCCCAGCACTGCACCACCCCTGCCACCACATGGCCAGAGACTATGAGGGGTCCTGAGATCTCCAATTCAGTTAGTGTCCTCCAATCTTGCCTCAACCCCATCCACCTCCTCCTGAGGCTTGTGTAACATCTTCCCCTTGGCTGTCAGGGAGCACTCCTCACTCCTACTGTGAACCAAAGTCCTATCATCAAAGGACAACCTGTAGAACCCTGTTAACCTTCCACAGACTTCTAAAGATTTGCAGTAAGACTCCACTAACTGCACAGAAACTTTGCTTCTGGGATCAGAAGTTCATATATCTCCAGCTGTGGGGATAACATGTCTGATCCATCTGCACATCAATACAGCATTACCACAAGATTGAACACAACCATTCAGCTGGTCCACATTTTGATGTGCTGAGGTTACAGCAAACAAAGATCCAGACACCCATTCAACAAAGGTGAAACCAGGTAACCATATTAGGAAACACTACCAAGGCCTAGGTCCAATCACAAGACATAATATGAATAACCAAGAAAATATATCTCCAGAAATCATTGCAGGGGACCCACTGCAATGTCCCCTGAGAAGAGCAACTTATTTGAAGTACAAGACAATTATTTCAAAATAGCATTTATAAATATGTTAAATGAACTAAAAGACAACATGCATAAATTCTGGAATGAAGACCATGAACATATAAACAAATAACTGAATGGAATAAATAAAGCAATCTGGGAAATGAAAATAGAATTTAATAAAGATACAGAATTTTTTATTTTAAAAATATTTTATTTATTACTTTTATATTATGTATATGAGTATTGCCTGCATGTATGTAGGTACACCCGTGTTGTGCAGTGCCTATGGAGGTCAGAAGAAGGCATCAACTCCCGTGGAACTGGAGTTATAGGTGGTTGTTAGCTGCTGTGTAGGTGCTGGGAATTGAGCCCAGGTCATCTGCAAGAGCAGCCAGTGCTCTTAATTGTTGAACCATCTTTCCAGCTTCAAAGAAATAGAATTTCTGAAGAAAAGAGAAACTGAAATAAAACTTGACATGAGAAATTCAATCAGTGAAATAAAAAACTCAGGGAAAAGCCTCACCAATAGATAAGTCACATAGAAGAAAAATAGCAAATCTTTAGGACAAGGTAGCAGAATTGGACAATTTAGTCAAAGAACATGTTAATCTTACAAAACTCCACCCAGGAACAGAATATGTTGAAACTTTGGGATACCATAAAAAGACCAGATCTATGGATCATAGGTATAGAAAGAGGAGGAAGAGACCCAGATCAAAGACACAGAAAACATTTTTGACAAAACCATAGAAAAAACTTCCCAAATCTAAGGAAGGAGATGTCTATCAAGGCCCAAGAGGCATGCAGAACATCAAATAGACAGGACAAGAAAACAAATACAATAATCAAAACGCTAAATATACAGAAAGAAGAAAGGATACTGAAATCTGCAAGAGAGAAAAGCAAATCATATAAAAAGGCAGGACTATCAAAATTGAATATGACTTTTCAGTGCAGTCTCTGAAAGTCAGGAGGGCAGGGACTGATGTTCTACAAATTCTTAAAGACCACAGACACCAACCTAGTCTATTATACCTAGAAAAACTATCAGTAATAATAGGAGAAAGGAAAACTTTTCATGACAAAAGTTTACAGTCACTAAGCCAGCTGTACAGAAGGTTCTAGAAGAAATTCTTCCCTCTGAAGAGAATATTAAACACATCCAAGACAGTGCAAAGAATAAACAATTCCAGACCAATTAACCAAAAGAAGCCAAAGAAAACAAAACCACAAAAATGATAGGTGTTGATAAACATTGGTCAGTAATAACTCTCAATAGTAATGGTTTCAGTTTCTCAGTAAAAAGGCACAGACTAACTTATTGCATTAGAAACAGGACCCATCTTTTTGCTGCCTCTGAGAAACATATCTCACCATCAATGATTGACACCATTTTAGGATGAAAGGATGGAAAAAGTTAATCCAAGTAAATGGAACTAAGAAATGAGCAGGCACAGCTATTCTAACACCTGTAAAAATAGACCTCAAACTAAAACTAGTCAGAAAAAATAGGGAAGAACATTTCATGTTCATTAAAGGAAAAATCCATTAGAAGATATTACAATCATTAATGTATATGCACCAAACACAGGGGCACCCAATTTCATAAAAGAAACACTCTTAGATCTAAAATCACAGACTGACTCCAACACAGTGATAGGGGGTGACTTCAATACTCCACTCTCACCAGTAGACAGGTCATCCAGACAAAAACTAAAAAGAGAAACCCTGGAGTTAAAAGACATCATAAACTAGATGGACCTAATAAGTCCAAATGGGCCTAATAAGCATCCATAGAACATTCCACCCATACACCAAAGAATGCACTTTCTTCTCAGCAGTTCATGGAACTGTCTCCAAAATTTACCACATATTAGGAAACAAAGCAAGTTGCAACAAATTTAAGAAAATAGGACTCCTGTATCCTATCTGAACACCTTGTTCAGTTCCTTGTCTTAATTTTAATTAGATTCTTTGTTTTTTTGATGTTTAGTTTTTCTGGTTCTCTGTATATACTAACTTGAACTGACCCTCATAGTTTTGCTGGGTATAATAGACTAGGTTGGTATCTGTGGTCTTTAAGAATTTGTAGAACATCAGTCCCTGCCCTCCTGACTTTCAAAATCTGCATTGAAAAAGTCATATTCAATTCTGATAGTCCCGCCTTTTTATGTGATTTGTTTTTCTCTCTTGCTTGCTTTCATAGCACTGGAAGGTGTTATACATAGTACCAAAAGAGAAAATTATTTATCAGCCTTGCCCAGCTGTGAATCCTGTGAGTTACAGCAACTGGCATGGCAAGATATGTCTACTGGTGCAATAGTGGCATGAATGTTATGGGAGTAACAAAATACTTTCTGATTGGATTTAAAGTTTGCTTCATAAGATTGAGCCCAAACCTGACACTGATATCAGACTTAGCAACCTGTGGCTAGACAGGTCACAGTTCATAGGAGAAAACATGTTACTATCATTCTTCCAAATAGACATAGTATTAAACTGACTCCTAATAACTTACTGCATCCCTCAACTCTCACCAGAGAAACTTCCTCATGCAGCAGACTGTGATTAACATACTCACAATTGTTCAACATGTAGAGAATAAGAACTTGCAGACTGCTTATACTTGAATTGGACGCCTATATGAAACGTCTGCTTCCTAAGGCTCAGGGATCATTGCTAAAGAGGGGGCAGAAAGACTTCAAGAGCCAGAGGTGGTGGATGACACAGGGAAACAGTTTCCCAGACAGCTGGGCAGCTACTCTCATGAACTTACAGCAATGATGGTAACATGCACAAGTCCAATGTAAACTCAAGTGAGACAAAATCTCAAACATGGATGTGGGGAGGTGGGTAAGAAGTCCCAACCATATCTGAGGAACTATTGGCAACTGATAGCTACTGGGAGAAGGAGAATCAGTTTTCTTTAAGGGTATGATACTGGGCAGGTTGACCAGCCTTCCAAGGATGGACTCACAATGAAGGGCATTTGGGGACACAAATTTTACTCTATAGGCCTTAAATATGTATAATAAGAGTACAAGAAATTGGGAGGGAGTGTGAGGGAATACAAAGAGGGGAGGCCGAGGGGTTCTAAATATGACCAAAATATATTGTATGAAATTCACAAAAATTCAATAAAGAAAAAAAGAAAAGTAAATGTCCATTGCAAGGCAGTGACTGGAGTGTGGATGGAAGGAGGGGAAGAGGAGGGGAAGGAGTAGCCTTTGATGGATAGGAAAGGAAAGCAATTTCTCAGCATGGGCTGAGGTTAGCTTTTGAGATCAGAGATCACAGGAGAAGAACTATGGGAATTAGGGTGTAGAGAGACCAGATCAGGCATCTTACATGCCAGAAAGAAATATTTTGCCAATATCACAGGGAGGTGCTAGGGAACCATTGGGGTAGTAGAGTACAGTGGCCCTGTGTAAATAACGTTTAAGAAGAACTGGTGTGGTGGAGTTATGAATCAGGTTGGAACAGACACTGCCAAGGTGAGGGATTCTGTGACAGTCATCTTTCTGGCACTAAGACAAAATGCCTGAAACAATCAATTTATAAGAGGGAAAGATTGATTTTGCATCTTGGTTTTGGAAGCTTCAGCCGTGGTCATTGGGCCTGTTTACCCAACATTCCTCAGTCCTTCCAGAAAACGTGTGGTGAGGTAGTGCATCATGGTGGGGGTGCATGGGGGAGCAAAGTTACACATTCATGGTGGCCAGGAGGTGAAATAGACAGAGAAAGGGGCTGCAGTGCTGATATTCACTCAGGTGTACACAGTCGGTGACCTTACTTCCTCTTCCTAAGCCCATGTCCTGAGGTTCCACTGTATCCTGGTAGCTCTGTAAATTGAGATCACGCCTTCAACACACTGGACTTAGGGGACACATCCAAGCCACGGCAGGTTCCAATCAGGAATCAGTTGTATTCATCTAGATATGTAACCTGGACGAGGGAAAGTGGGGTGCTTTTTCATTCGAGTTCTTTATCCTTAGGTGCCTTTTCAGGTCTTTGCCCTTTTCCAGACTTAGGCAATTAAGTTAGCACACTCACATGACATTCTGTTTATTGGATACTCACATGATCCAGTTGGAACAATAACATAAGACCCATTTGAATGAAATCAAGTCATGGAATAAGCTGATAATGAGTCACAAGTTGTTTTAAACATAGTTAATTTGTGTGCAGAATTTACCTGCTTTAGAAATTCCTGAACCAAACTTCCAGAATTCTTGCTATCCTATTTCTTGTGTGTTTCTTACCCTTTCGTTCCAAGAATTGCATCCGCAACTGTTGCAGGAATCATTCCAACTTTTTTTTAGACAGGGTCTTGCAATGTAGCCCAAGGTAGGTTGGAGTTCACTATTAGTCCAGGCTGACCTGAAACTTGAGATCCTCCTGCCTCAGCCTCTCAAGTGATGGAATTTTACAGGTATGTGCCATCATCTTATTCTTTAATTTTTAAGTATTCTTGCATGCTGCTGCCTAACCACCACCACTAATTACCCAACATTCCTCAGTCCTTCCAGAAAACATTGTGTGCTGAGCGCCTAAGATTATCTAGTAATTTTTTTCTTCAAGGAAATGCTTCAGAGTCTCTTTAAGCTTCATTAAAATACAAGCTTTAGTGGGTGATTAGCCAACCATATACACTAATAATGTTTTTCAGTCCTCTCAACTAACACCAATCATGTGATTTTTCTATTGGATTTGGAACATATTCCCAAATTTAATAAAATCCAAGATGCCATTGATTGGAAGGTATTTACTGTATTATGAAACAAAATAAAAAGAAAATACCCAGTCAAAGCAGTCAGGGGGCAGATGCAAGTGGATTTCCATGAGTCTGAGGCTACCCTGGTCTACATAGTGAGTTTCAGGCCAGCCAGGGTCTCTTATAGTGAGAACTTCTCTCAAAACAATGACAACAAGGACAACAAAACCCAACCCAAACCAAAATAAACAGAAACAAAAACCAAAACCTAGTCAATTAACTAAGATACCCATGAATGTTTGTGATATTTCCTAATTTAGATATTAAAATGTGGAAAATAAGTGTTTTTGAGTTGGTGGATTACAAAGGATTGTGAGAATCTTTGAATTGTGTTTGAAAACAGGAAGCAAAATGTGACAGCCTCAAATGTGGTCCCAAATGCTATCTAATGCTGACCTGAATCGGACCTAACTGTGTGGCTAATCTACTCATGAGCCTAACCAGCTCCTATCCTTTCTGCCACGGCCTTCTTCAGCTGTCACTCAGCTCTTTTAATATTATAATAATTATATCATCGTGTACAGGATGACTTCCCTCTGCTGTCTCCACCTGCCCCTGGGTTGTCATCCTTGTCTATCCTTGCCTCTCCTCAAAACCTCCTGTTTTGTGTCCTTGCCGAGTCCTACCACCTTCTGTTTTGCTAGACTGAAGCCATTTGACTTTCTAAAATTAAAATCTAATCAGATCATCTTTCTTTGATCATTTCTTTCCTCTCTTTGCTTTGTACTATTGTAATGGTTAATTTCCACTGTCAACCTGGTTGGATTAAGAAATACTCAGGGCGTTAATGAGGCACTATTTTGCATATGTCTGTAAGAACTTTTCTAGGGAGGACTAACCAAGAGGGGAAGACTCACCTTTAAAGTAGGTGGCGCTCTCCCACAGGTTTGGGTCCTAGACTGAATAAAAAAGGAGAAAGTCAGATGATCACTGGTCTTTGTCTTTCTCTGCTTCCCTATCCAATGAGACGTGAGCAAGTAGACTTTCACTACCATGGACAAGAGCTGGTCCTACTGCCAAGCCACTGTGATGTATCCCCAAATAGAGGCCCAAGACCACTCCTCCCTTATGTCGCTTCTTGTCAAGTATTTTTGGTCACAGTGATGAGAAAAGTAATGAATACAACTATTTTTCTCCTTTGCCTGACAAATATCCTGTTCTTACATCAGCTGTTCTATGGTACTTTCTGTGATACCAGGGACGAACTTGGGTCACTATAGTATTTTGCTCCAGGAATCCCTGATCTGGAGGTAAATCCTCAAGGATAGTGGTGAGTGGAGATGAAGTCTAGGGTGTGTGTAGGGTCAGCATGGTAATGAATGAGAATGAAAAGGTCCAGTCTCTGGTCTGAAAGGCAATGCTTCTAATTATTGAGAACCAAAATATAGGTTTACTATGAGCCTCAGACATGAGCAAAAAGTTCCTATGGGTCTAACATTAGGAACTGGAAAGATGGGAATGGGAAGAGGTGCCCAATTGAAAGGGTGGTGAGGTAAGTCCTCTCACTGGGTTCTTTCTGGGTATTTTCCTGAATGGGTTCAATCTACTGGCTGCATACTTGGTAAATAAAGTTTTGTTAGAACACAGTCCTGCTCACTGGCTTATGTGTTTTTAAAAAAATACTTTATTTATTATTTTTATGTGTATGAGTATTATGCCTGCATGTAGGTAAGTGTACCCATGTCGTGCAATGCCCGGAGAGGTCAGAAGTGGCTGTTGGATCCCCTGGAACTGGAGTTACGGACAGTTGTTAGCTGCCATGTGGGTGCTGGGATTCGAACCTGGTCTTCTGCAAGAACAATCAGTATTCTTAACTGCTGAGCCATCTCTCCAACCTCCTGGCTGATGTCTTTTCCATGGCTGTTTTTGCATTGGTACAGCAGAATCATTATTGCAGAACCTGAATGGCCTGGCAAGCTGAAGCATATTTATATCTGGACCTTTCCAGGAAAGGTTTGCCGAGCCTGATGGAACGCATGAGAAGGGCACCATTATGTGGTGATCAGCACATTAAACAAACACTTCTTACCTCATTAAAAACCTTAAAAGTAAATGGAAAAGTAATTTTTTTTAAAGCAGCACATAAAAAGAAAAATAGAAAAAATAATGAAAACAAGGCATTGGATAAAAAACAAGTCCAAGGTTTAAGCCAAGGTCTTTGTCTGAATGTGTCCCTTTGAAGGTGCCTGGAAGAATGCACTCTGTGTCTGTGATGACAGCAGATCAATGGTTGAGATCAGAGGCTTCCAGAGGACAGAGGGAGGCTGGGTGGCCTGACCTTGGGTGCTTCAGAGGAGGCTTGTTTTTAACCCTTGGAGACCACTGTCCCTCTCTTTCCCAGCCAGATAGTGACAGAATCCTTTCCCTCCTTTCCATCCTACATCACCCTCGCATTGACCTGGGTTTAGGAATCCAAAGATATGCAGTAGGAGGGCAGAGGTCATTTGGAGAAGCCCGTGTGTGCAGAGATGGCATAGACCTCCAGCCCAGGCTACTGCAGAGCCATAGTTCTGGGGAGAACATATGTCATTTGGGCAGACGTGCAGAAGTGATCATCTGACACCCTGGCAGCTCAATCTGAGCGGCCTGGGGCCTGGAGCCTGGAGATGGTCTGTCTTCTTTCCCAGTCTTTCTTTGCTATTTCTATTCAAATGTCATCTTTTCTCAGAGGTCTCAGGTGAGAAGAGGTAACCGAGGTGCTCAGGTAAGCAGCTCACAGGTAGCAAGACCAGATCCTGGATAATCTGATTATGTGGCTTGTATCCAACAGAGCCATATGCCATGTACTCCTAACCTGGATTCTCGGCCAAGCCAAGCTATTCTTATTGTCTTTCAGAACAGGTTCCAAAAGAAAAATCTGGATGGAAGTGTGGATCTTAGGGAACAGCAGAGGCTATGCCCAAGTCAAAAGTTGTGAAATTGCAAGTGATTGACTATGTGGTGAAATGGCCCATTGATCAAGTAGGTAATGACAAGGCTGTTCTCACTCAGGTCTTGGTTGGCCAAGGGTAAGGAAAGCAGCAGAAAGTCATGGGCAAGGTATGGAAAATGGATGTAACTGCTTGGTTACCAGGAGCTGAGGATGACATGGGTTGAAGCAGTGATGTGGAGGTGATGCCAGCTGGTGCATCAAACTCCAGCTCACAGATGTACATGGATCCTGTCCACAACCCCTGCCTTTTCCCCCAACCTAGGGGAATGTCCTCCATGCACGAACCTTAGTCACTTGTTTTCTTGTGAGTGATTTTCCTCACGTCAGTTAAACAAATTCTATCATAGACTCATTGCATTTGCAGACTGGGTGTGCTGCCAATATTGGGGCATAAGCTGCTGTGTGTGCATGTGAGCCTATGTTAGGGCAGAGGCTATGCAAGGGGCCTATGAGAGGAACAGACAGAATGCTGGGGGCAGGGGAGAAGGGATGGGAAGGAAGGAGAGAGAGAAAGAGAGTGAGAGAGAGTGAGCGAGAGAAAGAGATCCTATACTGTTGGCTATGGGGGCAGGGGATGAAGAAAGAGTCTGTGGAATTGAAACACGAGATTTTAGATGAGTCTTGGGAGAGGGATAGAATTTCAGTGAGAAGAAAACAATCTAGGTTTAGCATGAGGAAAAGACAGAGTGGCAGGAAAGTAGAGCCATGCTGGGGAACAACAAACAGCTTAATTTGAGTGATGGATAAGACAAGGCTTAAGGCTTGGGAACAGTCTAATATGATGGGGTAAGGCTTAGCTAAGGGATAGAAAATGCAAGTAACCAGAACTCAAGTCTAGCATGCCCAGGGCTAGATTGATATTCCATTGTCTCAGGGACCCAGGTTCCTTCTACTTTGTTATTCTAGTGTGGGACTTCATATGATGATCCAAGATTGTACAGCATCATTGTAGTGGTGAATTTTAACTGTGAGCTTGACTGGGCCAATAGATTCCATAGAGCTGATAAAACCATTTCTGGGTGAGTCTGTGAGGGACACTCTAGAAGAGATTAGATTAGAATCAATGACTGAATAAAGAAGATTCACTCTCACCTACATATGTTGGTATCACTCAGTCTGTTGAGGGTCTGAATGGAACAAAAAGGCAGAAGGGAGGGAGAATTCCCTTTGTCTTCTTGAATCAAGACATTCCTCTTTAGATGCTTTTGGACATCAGGTTCTCGGATTTACACCAAGCTTCCTTCTGGCCCTTCTCTGGGTCATAGCCTTGGGGCAGGATTCATACCATTGGTTTCCTTGGTTTTCAGCCCTTTGGGCTTGAACCAAATTATATCACCAGATTTCCTGGGTTTCCAGCTTGAAGATGGCATATTGTGAATCTTCGTTAGCTTTGTGATCATGTGAACCAATGCTCATAATAATCATTATATATACGTGTATTTATTCCTTGGCTCTGTTCCCTCTGAGCAACTCTGACTAATACAATTGCAGCCTAGACATCAGGCAGAGAAAGCGATGGAGTGGTGGCATAGCACTTAAACAGCTGAGGGAGGAGAATTTCTGCAAGTTTGAAGCCAGCCTCAACTATGTTGTGAGTTCTATTTGTCTCATAAAACCAACAAAGCAAAACAAAATAAGTAGAAACAAAAAAAGAGAAAATAAAGGGCACATATGTATTTTAAGGAAGATTTGCAAACTATTACATAAAACCCTAGATGTCATTGGATTGAGTAGAACTTCGCCACACAGGCATTCCTAGCTTCAAAAGACCCCAGGAAACGAACTGTGTACCTTAGATGTCCATGTTTCCAGCAAATCACCACATATCCTATTGCCATAGGAAGAGAAAAAGCTTAACATGCTTAGGGAAAACTGGTGGCACCCATTTCAGATTATGGAGGACCTCAATGCCAGGTTCAGAAGGATATACACTAAGCTTTAGGGTATAGAACACTTTGAAGATTGTAAGTAAAGGAATTATGGGAAAATAAGTATTTTAGAAAGATTAATTGGTCAGTAGTAGAGCTTACCATTGGAAGAAAGAAATGGAGAGAGAGTCTGCAAGGCTACTGCAATTCAGCAGTGATGACACTACTACTGGGATGCTAACAAAGGCTACAGAGTCAGGATGCAGTGCCAGGAGAGTGTAGCAAAGCTGTTCAGTTGGAAGTAAACGCCAAAAGGATGCAGAGCTTCCTGACCTGGGAGTCTGTATAATGGGACTGGCTATATTTAATTATAGACACCAGTATAAAGACTTTGCTGAGGGAAGATTATGCTGAGTTTGAATCTCAAATTTGAGGTTCTAGGAAGACTTTTAGAGAAGGTATATAATGGCAGTTAAACTCAAAAGTTAAGAAAGAAAAGGTAAATTAGATGAGCCATATTTAGCTGTCAGCTGTCCTTTGTTTTACATGGGGCTGATTTGCACAATGTCTAAGAACTGAATTATTTGTAAATTTATTGCTTATTGACATATGCATTATTTACAGGTTTTATAATGTTGACAGTTGTGGTTTGAGTGTGAAATGTTTCCCATAGGCTCATGTATTTGAACACCTGGCCCCCAGTTGGTGGTGCTGCTTGTGAAGGCTATAGAACCTTGAGGAGGTAGAGTCTTGCTGGAGGAAGTTCATCACTGCTGGTGAGCTTTGAGGGTTTATTGTGCAGCCCCTTTTCCTTCTTGCTTTCTGCTTCTGGACTGCAGTGTAATGGACAGTCAGGCTCCTGTTGTCAGGGCTTCCCCACCATGATGGACTGTATCCCCTTTGGAACTGTGAGTCAGAATAAACCTTTCTACCTTAAGTTGCTTTTGCTAGCGTATTTTATCTCAGCAACAGAACTGAAACTAGTAAAGCAATCAACAGTTCTCATCCACATTGGTTAGCATTTTCAAATTGGTAGTGGCCACATAAATAAGCAGAGTAAGAGTTTGTTTGGTGAACCTTCACCTCCATTGCATTCTGCAGATGATCCTGCTTAGAGTCAGGATGGGCCGGGCCATTCCTTATGCCTTTGACCCAGAGAGAGCTTTTGTTGAGCCCTGGACACATCCTTATCTTCATGACAAATTTCCGAGTGTCTGAGTGTCCAAGGAGTCCACCTTTCAAGGCCCTCTCAATGACATCTGTGATTGTTGACTGTATTCTCAAGTCACCCCCTGACTGATGTCAGAGCAGTCCTCATTCTTTCTATCTTCTGTGGGAGCCTTTCTGCCAGGCTCAGATGAGAAAGCAGTTGTGCAAAGGATTGTCAGAAATCTGCAGTCTTGACTTCTTTTGTGAACTATGAAGCTTGGGAATCATTATGAAGCTGGTTCTTATTTTTACATGGACAATCATCGTGTAGTGTTGTGAGTGAAGTGTTTCACTCAGGGAAGTTGCCACCACTTCTTAGCCTCCAGTTCAGCCTAGTCCAGCTGCTGTTACTTTGCCTTCTCAGTCCCTGGATGTATTTGAATGCTTTACCTCCTGTTCTAGGATTGGAAACAATGTTAGTGTCGGATCGCTCTCTGACAGGTAAGGCACAGGGAGAGAGGCCAGAACCACCTGTGTTCCTCTCTTAGGGGCTGAGTGGGATGGTGAGTGTCGGCGACTCAAAAACCACACCAAGTCGGGAGTCTTGTCGAGTCAGGAACTCACTTTATTGCGTCAGGCAGTACCTTATATAGTTTAATCAAAAAGTGGTGTGGAAAAGGGAAGGGCAAAGGTGTATGTCATCTGGGGCAGTGGCTGTGAGCCACTGGGAATTGGCCATGCCAGCTGTGATTGGGGAGAGGCAGTCCGAGGTCGGGCCCTGCTGAGTCACCTCCATGAGGAAGTGACCGGCCAGAGACAGGTTGCCAAACTTTAGTCAGGCTCAGGAAGTTACAATAGGCCTCATCATAAGTTATTCCACAATTATGACAGTCCCGGAGACCCAACAGTTGGGACCACAGATACAGACTTGGAAGCCATGAATTCAGGAAAGGAGGTTGGTTGAAGACATGGAAATGAATGAGACTGATGTTGGGGAAATAATCTAGAAAGAGAAGAGAAACAGTCTAGAACTGTTGGAGTATGACATAGTTCTCTACCAGAAGGATGGATGGTGGACATATGTTGACATGAGGGGAAGTGTCAGAGAGGCAGGAAAAACCCAGAGCAGAACCAGAGCACAGAAACAAACAAAAAGGAAAAGCAAAGGATTCCAATATGGAAACCAGCCAGTGGGAAGTGGCTACAGAAAGGAGAAAACGAATCCTGGCTAAATGCCACTTGCCTTGCAAATGAGAAGGTCTTGTGGAGTTTCAGTCCAGGATGCTGGCAGAAGCCAATTAGAAATCCTGCTTTGATGTTCCTGGTAACCTGAGTTCATCTGGATAAAGACATTGGGGCCCAGAGGACAGCTGGGCAAGTCTGTGACAGGCCTCGCTGTAAACTCCCTACTCTGTGATGAGAGGCAGAGCCTGGATAGGAAGATGTCTTTCCCAGGTTCTTGGAGTCAGGGTTTATTGTAATTTTTACAGATGAATAGTCTAACTCTTACAGGGTTGAGGACTTAGTGATTCACACAGCAGCCACACTGAGGAGGTGGCCTCTGTCATTTACCCTTTCTCGTACACCAGTGCCCTGGGCTTCTCTTTGTTTCCTTCACCCGGATCTCAGCACAGCAGTCTAGAAACCATGCTATGCCCAGCAAATGCCTTTCTTGTCACTTTTTAGCTCTGCTCTATTCAACAGCTACATCTTGTTCTAAGTGTGCCCCAGCACAGTTAAAAGACACTAAGGTTTTAAGGCAAAAATAGGTAACTGTGAATCTGTGTTACTCAACACATGAAAGATCTTGGCTTTATCTGATCACACTACATCTTCCCAAGCTCAGTTTATTTCTGAAAATGTGTGATGTGCCCCACATTATCACCATGAAGAAAAAGGAAGGTTCTGTGGGAGTGGGATATTTGAACTCAGGTCAGATGTGCAATCTTATTTTGGTTGAGGGAAGGCAAAGGCAAACACTCAATCCCTACTTCTAGCTTAGCTCAGTTTATATTGGAGTAAGTAGTACTCCTAAGGGCAAACTGATAGGATAGCCCAGTGCTCCCCATCTGTTCTGAGTCCTGCCAGGCTTTGGGGAGAGATAAATACTCTCAAAGTCCCCCGTTTCTCTTACTCTTGTGCCTTTGGAGAAACATCAGCATCATAACCAATAATAATAATAATATTTCTTGATCATCTTTAATATGCTAGGTACTAGTTAGTAAGTAATTTGACCTGCATCTTTTTGCTTTTTTTCTCCATAGCAATTCTTGCTGCTAGGGACTGTGTGTCAATCTGTTTTGTGTTGCAGTATCAAAATATATGCGGCTGGGTACTTTTTAACAACAAAAAAGGCTTATTTAGATCAAAGTTCTGGGGACTCAAGAACACGGCAGCAGCATCTGCTCAGCTCTGATGAGCACCTCATGACAGATGACATCACAGTGTTGAGAGAGTAGGCAGAAGAGATGATATCTGAGCAAGGAAGAAAGATCCAGGGACACTTTTTTTTTTTTTTTGGTCTTTTTGAGACAGGGTCTCCCTGTAGCCCCAGCTGTCCTGGAACTCACTATGTAGACTAGGCTGGCCTTGAACTCACAGAGATCCTCCTGCCTCTGCCTCTGGAGTGCTGGGATTAAAGGTATGCACCACCATGCCCGGCAAGGAGGGACACTTTTTATAATAACCTGGTCACTTATACTTAATCTACTCAAGACCAATGCTAACCCTTCTGAGAATGGCGCTCCAAGGACCTGACCATCTTCCACAAGGCCTCTTAAAGTTTGCACAACCTCAGCAATACCACTGTGAAGACCAAGCTTCAGCAGTGGGCCTTTAGTGACATGTACATCCAAACTATATATGAACCATAGCAGACTTAGCCCCATTTTATAGATGAGGAAATAGTCTGAGAGAGCTAGAGGATTTTGCCCAAGGTCACACAGTTTGTGAGAGATGGAGCTGTTGTTAGAGCTCTATCTGTTACATCTTTGTGTGATCCATTGCCCCACAAAGGACCAACATGAACTAGTATAATTATCCTTCCAAGATAGCATGGGCTACCTGGTAACAGCTCTACATGGGTCAGGACACCCCAGTGTAGTCCTCAGGTAGACGACTAGCTTGCTGTCCTCTGGGGCGGAGCTCTTGTCCTTCCATCTTCTAAGTGACAGCTCAAACCATGCATAGATCTTCATTTCTGATCCCCAAACCCGGATCCACTGTTTGACACAGAGTCATCCTTTGACTTGTGCCATTATTTAAAGTTTTTGCCAAGGAGTAAACCCTCAAACTTCTTTCTTTCTTCATGTAATGAATTTTCTATTGAAGGGAACAAAAACGACAAAAAAAAAAAAATTCTTTTTTGAGAGCTCCTTGGAAAATCTGGGACACTTAATTAGTGGGCTCTTCCATCTCTATAATTCTAGGGATGGTTTGTCAGGATGGATGGGGTCCAGCATACTGCTCACTTCTAAATGCAGATGGCTTCTCCTTTGGGAGGTAGCAGAGTTCACTAATGGACCCCTGGTGTTAACAGGAAACATCAGGTGGGGATGGGCCGGTTACTTAAGAAGGTATTTATCACAGTGATTGTGCCCAGGGGTTCCTCACAGTGACTGTATCATACATTTTTAGTAATCTTTCCTTCTCTGATTTCTGTGGCTCTCCTGAAGGGTATTGTTCATCAGTACATTAAGGCAAATGCTAAATATAGCTGGGAAGAGCCCAGTCCGGATGCTCCAATGCCCACTGGCAGACAGGCATCTGCCAGTCAGTAACCTACTTTTGTTCCAGTCTTCCTTGCTAGAATATATCATGCCATAGCTGCTATTTATAACCAGAAGCCATTCTGAAAGTTGCTAGAGATCCTTGCTACGGCAGCCGGCTGCCCTTCTCAGATCTGCTGAGTGCGAACACACGGAGGGCATTCCTCCCCTCAGCGCCTGACTGCACCGGGTGACCTTGATGCTCACCATCCTGCTTATGAAAACAAAACACCAACTTGGAATTTTAATTAAAAGGCAGCAAATGGGCTATCAAGCTCGGTGCTTTGGCTGAACTGCCGTTGACTGCGATGTGGATTCGAGGTCACCATTGTGAAGTCTGTAACATTAACTTATCAGGGAAATCACATCAGCTGAGTTTAGCTCTGGGGTTCACTCGGAGCCAAAGGCTCAGATGAGGGACTTTTTAATTTAATTTATTTTGGGTGCGTGAAATGGACTCACCAGAAACACAGGAGATTCTATTAGGAAAATCCTCTGTCATCCCAATATGAGGGAGTGAGAAAGCCATGCATACTGTCCCTTTTGGTCCATGCCATGTGGAACTTATTGGTTTAATGTCATAGCATGAGTGACCCAGTGGTAGTGATGTATAAAATGGCTCCTTTTGGTTCAGGGTGATTTTTGGAACACTAGTGATTCGGCTTTAGAACTGGCCCATAAAATGAATTAAGTCTGCTTTAAGTGGGTTGTTTTGCATTGAAAAAGTTATTTAAAGCCTTTTAAAAATAGCATTATCGGAGCCTGTTACAGGTTTACGTTACTCTGTGAGGAGGCACGCACTCTGTTTTTTGCAGAGGCCTCCTGATTCCAACATTCAAAAACTCTTCATAAATGGACTACCCCTGCTTGGATCAGACGCTGGCCACCTTGAGTGGTCCTGGTGACAGGCCACTGGAAGCCAAATCTTCCCAGGCCCGGTCAGTAGCAGTTTCCCTGGGGTGATGGTGGCAGTGGTGGTTAAAAAGAGCTGCATTCTCAGGCCCCACAGGATATTCGTATCTGGGAGTGTGAACCTGTGTTTTGAGTCTTGCCAAAGACTGTGATGAGTACTGAGTTCCAGTCTAGTCATGAAATAAAAATAATTGGGATTCCAGAGCAGGAGAGAACTCAGGAACCCCTTAGCTTTCTGCTTCACAGGAACCACTGTCAGGAGCTTTGCCTGTCCTCTTCTTCAGTCCTGACAGTCTGTGAGCAGGTGTTAGCGCCCCCCATTTTGTACACAAGGAAACAGAGGCAACAAATCCACAGCACACTGCTGTGATAGATGGTAGAGACCTTGTTCTGTGCCATACCTTTCTGTCTTGCCTCAGTTTCTTGTAGAGCTCTGATGGAACAGACTTGTCTTATTAACCCAGAGACTGAGGCTGAGTTCTCTCTCACCCCTCAAGCCTACATGTCTGGGAGTGGAGAGGCAGGAAGCTAGGACCCCTGCTTTTCAATCCCTATACAGTCGACAGCATCCTCTTTTCAACATAACCCATGATGTAGCATATCTGCCAGACTCCATTGCAATACGGGTGGGTGTCCTAGAGTCTCTATGGTGGGTCCTAGAGAAGGGGGAAGGGGGACTGAAATCCACTGCAGTTGTTGAGGAAGTGGGTGGAGTGAAGGGCTGGAGGAGACTTCCAGTTTTTAAGATTTGCTGATTGCCATTGTGTAATGCATTCTCATCGCGTAGGATTTGAAATAACCCAGGGGCTAACAAATGGCTTCAAATGTTCCTGAAAACGTTTAACACTGAAAATCACCTGTCAACATTTGTAAGTGGGGTTGTGTTTGCGGTGGAGGTCTGAGCCATCCTGGTCTTCTCATGCTGCCCAGCTCCCTGACTCATGGGTACCACCTTCTGTCTCACACCCCTAAGTGTGTTGGTCTCATGCTGTGTGGTTGTATGATGGTGTGCACCCAATGGGCATTGAGTGGATGGTGGCCACAGAGCACATCTGACTACAGGCCTCACTGCCCCTACAGTGATGGATGCTGAGGGTTAAGGCACCACCTTCAGACCCATGCCCTAGTCAGCACTGAGAGTCAGCTTCTGAAACCCCTGGCTTGGAGACACTTGTCATTTCAGTGTGTGACAAAGCTGGAACTGAAGCTTGAAGGGATGAAAGCTGGGCCAGTAGAGGACAAGCCTTGAGACCACCTGAAGTTCAGCAGTACCCATGATGGGGTTCGGGGGAGACCTGTCAGCCATGAGCAGGCACAGAAGTGGGGATGACTCCTGCAGTTGAGGCCTCTGTGGAGTGAACTTGGGGCAGGGTGACGAACAGAGCCAGGTGCTGGTGGGAGCAGCTGCAGCTGCGGAGCAGGGGAACAGTTTTTATACATGTGCTGTGTGGAAAGCATTGCAGAAGAACTCTGGAATTTGTCTGCCAAGTCTCTCTCCCTCTCACACGTGAAGCGGGGAGCTTCTTAGAACAGGACGCAGTGATGTGCATGTGGTCATCTGTTACTTCAGTAATCTCTAACCTTTGTGCTCCTCAGAGTGCTCACTTGCCCTTGCCCAGTCCCCAGGAGCTCTTCCATGGATGTCAACGATTCAGCCATCTCCATCTGCCCACACAGTCCCCAGTTCCAGGACTTCCCAACGTCCCTTCTGAATCAGACTCCTAGCTGTGTTGAGACTTCTTTCCTTTCTTCCCAGCTCCGCTCTGATTGGCCCTCTTCCCTTTAAGGACTTTCCATTAGGAAAAATCTGACTATTGCTTTGGCTGCAATGTCCCGCCTCCAAGGTGGATCCTACACTCCTTGATGAGGGGTCTGAGGAGTGTGGATGCTGCTTTGGTCTGACTCAAGTGTTTTTCTGGTTTTGTCTTTTAAATTATTATTAAGTGTGTGTGTATTATATGCTGTGTGTGCATGTGTATATGCGAATACACTCACCTGTGCCTATTGCCATTGAGTGTCTTTTTTTATCTCTCTCCACCTTGTTTTTTTGAGATAGGGTCTCTCACTGAGCCTGGAGCTTGTCATTTCAACTAGATTGACTGACCAGCAGGCCCCTGCCATGTGGCAGTCTCTGCCCCCCAGCACCATGGTGACAGATGTAAGACATCTGGCTTTTATGTGACTGTTGAGGATCCAAACTCAGGTACTCATACTTGAATGGCAAACACTTTACCCACTGAGCCAACTCTACAAGGCCCCGGTTTTGTCTCTAGTTTGTCCCCAGTCTGTCAACTGCCCCGAAACCCACTGGTGACAGGTACTTTTGCTGCCTAGCCTTGGGGACTGCCCTCCTGGGCTTGCTCATGGACCAGCTCCTGCCTGCTTCTTGAGTCTCAGTTCTCCCTTCATCTCCGTCACCTCCTGTTTGGGGTGTCTTGCCCTTCCGTGGGGCTCCTCTCCTGTGTTCTAAATGCCCACACATGCATGCATACAGTGAGATTTTCAGTCGATTGACGAATAAATTATTCGCCTTTTGCATACTTTCAACAATTATGGCTAATTTATACCTGTTATCAACACTAGCGATCAATCACTGGGTCAAGTGATGATGGGGGCAGGAACATGCCCCAGATGTAACACGTACATATATCTGGTGCCAGTGAAGAAATTATAAAGAATGCCCACGGTACCAATTTCTGCTTCCCCATCCCTAGGACAAAAATGTACGACAGCTGGATGCATGCAGGTGCACACTTGGACATACACACATATATACACACTATATACAGCATTCCACTATAAGTCCCTAAGGGGCACAGAACACACACACATCTAATCTCCATGCATAGTGGCCAGGTCATGCCTGGGACACAGGCCCTCTGATGACTGGGGTGGGAGGGGGGTGCTGTGTGCATCTGTTTAAACCTGACATAGAGCATTCAGGTCTGGGTGCAACACATTGGTCTGGGGGCAACCTCATTTCCACCAGGGAGTGTTATTTTGAGCAACCATCAATGAGGGACGTAAACATCTGGGAATGTTGTGTAACCCAGCTTTCCTCTCGTCCCTCATCAAAAGTGGGTCACCGCCATGGGGGTGGAGAGATGCTCAGGTGTTGCCTCTCCCTGGAGAAACTCACGGTGTCAATCCCCTTGCCAAGCTCTGATCCCAGAGGCTGCATGGTGACCGTGAGGCCCTATTGAGACAGAGGCCTTTGGGAGATCTTGGCCCTTTGTCTGACGTGTCAGTTTTGATTTTTATGATTGATGATGCGGTGAGTCAACAGAATAATAACACAGCAGCCTGGGTGGATGAAGGGCTGAGGCGCTGCACTCTCCTTTCATTCCATATAAATTTCACAAACTCCTGACCCATATGATTTTAAATAAGCAAACAAGCCCATGCTTTGGATCACAGTGATCATCTTCCTTTATCACCCAGTCTTTTATTTTTGACCTGAGTCTGTGGTGATTGATTCTGTTGGGTTTGGGAAGGAGGAAGAAAAATGTACAAGGTCAAGGATGAGATGCTTCCCTTTTTATTTTATTTTATGGATTTATCTTTGCAGTGCTGAGGATCAAGTTCAGAGTCTTGTACATGTAGACAGTCACTCTGCCACTAAGCTACATTTCATCTCTTTGCCTCTACTTTTTTGTTTAAAAGCAAAAGGGAATACTGTCACTTAAAAATATGTTTGAGCTATGAAGCCAGGATCACTCTACTACCCAAACCAAGTAAAGACATGACCAAAAAAGAAAACTATAGACCCACATCCTTAATGAACATAGATGAAAGAATTGTAAACAAAATACTTGAAAACTGCATACAGATGTACATCAAAAAGATCATTCATCATGATCAAGTAGGCTTTATTCTAGAGATGCAGGGATGGTTCAATATACGCAAATCAG
>NW_008360316.1:6140545-6148887 GCF_000622305.1 Nannospalax galili | reverse complement strand
ACGAAATTCAACATGCATTTATGTTCAAAGTCCTAGAGGGAATTGGACTGGAGGGAACATACCTCAACATAATTAAAGCCATATACAACAAACCTGCAGCCAACATCATTCTAATCAGAGAAAAACTGGAAGCATTCCTAATAAAATCAGGAACCAGACAAGGACGCCCACTATCCCCACTCCTTTTCAACATAGTGCTTGAAACCCTTGCTAAAGCAATAAGACAAGAGAAAGAAATTAAAGGAGTACTAATTGGAAAAGGAGAGGTCAAACTATCCCTTTTTGTAGACAATATGATACTATGCCTAAGAGATCCTGAAAGTTCTACCAGAAAACTCCTAGAACTGATCAACACTTTCAGTATAGTGACAGGTTACAAAATCAATCTACAAAAATCAGTAGCCTTTTTATATACCAATAACAAGTAATTGGAGAAAGAATACAGGGAAATACTCCCATTCACAATTGCTGCCAAAAAAAGAAGTCTTGGAATAAACCTGACCAAAGACACCAAAGATCTCTACAATGAAAATTTTAAATCGTTAAAGAAAGAAATTGAGGAAGACACCAGGAGATAGAAGGACCTCCCATGCTCACAGATTGGAAGAATTAATATTGTGAAAATGACCATCCTACCAAAAGTAATATATAGATTCGATCCCAATCAAAATCCCCATGACATACTTCACACAATTTGGGAGCTTTTATCTAACCCTAAAAGATTTTAGGGTTACTTCTTAAGAGGTGGGAATGTTAGAGTAGCCAAAAGCCCCATGAGAAAAGAAAGAAAGAGTGCATGAAGATGTCAGAAAAAAGTGATGTGGAGATATGGGAGGAGGTGGAGGGGAGGGAGTGGGCATGGATTTGGTCAAAACACCTTATATGCATGTATGAAATTCTCAATATTTTTTTTTAAGTTGAAAAAATATGTTTGAGGAGGCTGAGGCTATAACTCAGTTGGTAGAGTGCTTGTCTAACCACACAAAGTCCTGGGTTCCATCCCTAGCACCACATAAATAAGGCATGGTAATGCTCTCCTGCAATTCCAGTACTTGAGTGATGGAGGAAGGCAGATCAATAGTTCAAGGTGATTCTTGGCTAAGATTCCTACATTCCCATCATTCTGCTGTTGACAAGAGCAAGGTTCCAATATAACCCATGGTATAGGGCAGTTTTTGCCAAGCTCCATTGTAATGTGGACAGGTGCCCTGCAACCTCTGTGCTGAGTCTCAGAGGTAGAGGGAGCAGGAAGGCTGGGGACTGTGGAGCTTCCTCTGCAATTGTTGAGAAAGAGTGAAATGATGGACTGAGGGAGGCCCAGTGTGTAGGATTTGCTGATAGCCATGGTCTCATTGTGACTGATCTGAAACTATTCAGGGCCTAACAAATAGTACACATCACCTCTCACAGGGTGTGCAGTAAAAATTTTCAATCAAGAAAAAATTTTAAGTAGACCGTGGAGAGCAAAATGAACTATGTACACGTGCCAAGGCTGTACAGCACACCTCCCCCCCCCCCGTCTCTCAGGAATCATTTTAATGCTGTGAATTATGAGAAAAGAATTTTCCAAACACACAAGACTCAAGGGCATTTTTGCCTGATTTGTTCAAGTCAGAAGAACACTTTGGCTCAGCAGTCCCTCGAGGGCACTTTGCTGGTATGTGATTATCAGAATATGGCTGGTGATGAGGTTACAGAAAGCATGGCTTAATGTGTTACATGTTGGTTGTGTGACAAGAGCTTTTCTCATCCTGTTTAATTTTTTCAGGTAGTTGCTGTTATTATGCCCATAATGCCAAAGAGGAAATTGAAGCTTAGGGACATTGTTTAAGGCCATTCTATGAGCCAGGGTTTGAATTAGGTGACCTGACTCTAGCATTTTTCTAACAATGTCATCCTGGTCCATGTCTACACTCTGCCACAGGTATGGCTGGGGACCAAGACTCATAGTATGTAGCACCTGCATCATGACAAAAATGATCCCTCTGCTCTGGTTCAGTCTTAGAGTAAGAGCATTGGTTTGCTGTTATATTTGTGATGCTTCCTCCAGAGAGGTGATCCATGCATCTTTCTGGAAAGCCAGATTGGCCTGGTCTGAAAAGTAGAATCTAGGGTCTTTCTGGGTTCCACAGAATTCCATAATGTCTTTTCTGCCCATGTCCATTTCATGCTAGATCAGATCAGGTAGGCTGAAGTCCAGTGTGTCAGGTGCTAGGCGACCATGGTAGACTTGTGCTTTTTCAGGCTGCTGGTATGATTTCTCTGAGTTGTGACTGTATTTCAAATGTTACATGATAGAAAACTCACTTGTGGATGGTTATGAGTTGAAGTGTGTGTTGGTCAGCTTTCTGTTACTATGACAGAATAAAGTAATCAACCCAAAAGGAGGAAAGGTTTATTGTGCCTCACAGTTTCAGTGATCTCAGTCCGTGGTCATTTGGTCCTGTTGCCTTTGGGCCTGTGGCAGCACAGTAAGTCAGGGTGGGAGCATGTGGTAGAAGTAGCCATTTACCTCATGGTAGTCTAGAAGCAAAGAGAAAGGGCTGGGATCGTAGTATCTCCTTTAAGGGCATGCCTCAGTGACCTAACTTCCTCCCACGAGGTCCAACCTCTTAAGGGTTCTACCACTTCCTAAAGGTGTTTGCCTCAGGATAGACAGGAGCCTTTGGGAGATGTGATAGTTAAGCATGACTGTTAACTTGATAGGATTTAAAATCACCTAGGAGACATACCTTTATGTGTGTCTATGAAGATGTTTCCAGAGATTTAACTGAGGTGGGTAGAGCCACCCTGAATGTGATTGCATCGTCCTATGGGCTGGAATCTTGAGTAAATGAAAAGGAGAAAGTGAGATGAGCACCAGCATGCACCACTCTGTTTCTTGTCTGAGGACACAATGTGATCAGTCACCTCACAGCCCTGCTGCCATGTCGTCCTTGTCATGATGGACTGTACTTTCATACTATGAACTAAGATAAACTCTTCCTTATCTAAATTGCTATTGTCAGATATTTTGTCATAGTAAGGAAAAAAGTAACTAATACAGGGACACTTATCTAAACCATAAAAAACTATCACCCCCAAACTATGGTGCTTTTAACCCATAGCACTTATGAATGTGACTTTAGAATAAGAGTTTTTTGCAGCTATATCAAGATGAGGTAAAAGTCCATTAGGGTAGGATCTAATCCAAAGGCTGATGTCCTTATAAAGAGATGAGCGTTTGAACCTGTTCCTATGATGGAGGCAGATTGTAATGTTGTGTCTAGGAACAGCATGGATCTATGGCCACCACCAAAAGGGAGCAAGGATGGACCTTCCCTTGAGCCTTCAGAGGGAGTTTGTCTTTGTGGACAGCTGGATTTCAGAGTTTTATACTCTAGGTCTGTTTGACAATAACTTTCTGTCATGTGATGCCAGTTTGTTTGTGGTAGTTTGGTTCAGCAGTTCTTGGAAACCAATACAAGCAGCTTGTTTACAATGCAGATTCCCTTGGCCTCATGCTCATGGATTCTGACCCATGGAGAGGGCTTATGCAAGCACATTTTAGATAAAAAGCCTTGGAGGATGGGCTCCATCTGGGGTGCATCCATCACCTTTAGCATACAGACTATACAGCATGGTAGAATCTGTCTAGTGGAAGAAAACATGCTTAGTTGCCAGTGCAAATGATAAGTAAGGAAGAAGGAAATATACCCAAGGTACCAGCTTCTAAGCCAAGGTGTAAATAGAAAGTGCCTGGAGACAGTGTTTTCCATAAAGGTCTTCAAAGTCTTACACTCCTGCCTGGACTCTGAGACTGGCATTCAAGTTCCACCCATCTTATCATTATCCCTTCTTTTATCATTTTAATGTTGATCCAATGTGTGGGGGCAGGGATTGCCTGGAACCAAGGGTTGCAACCCAATGAGTTGGAGTTGGAGTTGGAGATGTCAGCTGGGCTCCATAACCATGGTCCTCTCTGAAGCCAGAGGGATCTATCCAGGTGTCAGTTTGACGGTGTTGTGTTGTGTAACCCCACTCTATGGTGCCCCCTGTCTTCATGGAGCTGGAGACTCTGATGTACGTCATTTACATCTCAGCAGTCTCTTACCCACACCTCCAGTCCTCACTTGATATTCTCCTCTTTTGTTCTACTGCTCTCCAGCCAGCCCCTACCTATAGTCTTTTGACTAGCTGCCACTCTTGCTCAGGTTCTTAATTTAGAAATCTTTCCTATAGAACTGTTTATTAAGGATGGATCAGAGACCCATGATATTAGCTTCATGTTACTATAATAAAACACATGAAGCAACATACTTGAAAGAGAAAAAATGTGTTTAGCTCAATGCTTTGAAGGTTTGAGGGCATGGTGCCTACATTGGGTGAGTTCTGGTGAGGGCAATGAGTAGCAATTTTGGAAGAGAGAGAGATTTTGCAATTCCCTTCAGGGTACACCCTCAATTACTTAAGAACCTCTACTCCATTAGATCTCATCTTATAAAGGTTTGAAGACCTCCCAATAAGCTGAGGACCAAGAAAGTCCTCAATCATAGACTGCTGAAGCACCAGAGATGGTTTCCAACTACTGTACCCCTCCCATGTGCTCCTGAGCAGCCTGGGCTGTATCACTGCATGTGTCTCATCTGATGGATGTCACTGGTTTGTTCCTGTCACCTCCTTCCAATTCATGTTTTTTTTTCAAAGGGAAGGGGGAAATGTCTTGTTCAATGCTGTGTCCTTAGTACCTGCCCCACCATCTAGCACCCAATATACTAGATGGCTTTGAGTCATTGGACAGGACACCATTGTTTTCAGTCTACCACTAAGTCTTTCACTCTGGTTCCTGGGAAACCTCAGAAGTCAACTTTTTCTCTGACCTTATGCTTGGACTTCTGAGCGATACAAGAAAAATAACCACATATCATAAGGACTGAACTTGTAACTAGCCCCCGCAGTCTAATAACCTCTTTACTTCTCAAATTTCTCCTATTGATATCCTACAGTCCTGATAACATTCTGACTTCTACAATGCTGACCCTCTTCATCTCCATTCTATCCCATCATGCCTCAGAGGCTGGCCATCTGCAGTGGCCTCTTTCAGCTCTCTTCACTCTTCCTTGTAGCCTCTTCTTTTGAAGTCCAGTCTTTCTCCCATCCTTTGATTGTATTCTCTGTGGTCCCCTTATTTTTGTCCCACTTAACCCCAGGCAGCATGCAACTTTTATCCTAGAAGACTCTGTGATACTACCTGGTTTACCTTCTTTCATAGTACTGAATAAACCATGTTCTTTATCACTAATTTTTTCTGAGAGCTTTATCTGTTCTGCATTCTTACCCTCAAGGCTAGAACAGAAGCTTTGCAAGAGGGAGGTCCTTGCCTCTGTCCTTAACTGTTGCTTCTTGGATCATGTAAAATGTTTAGCAAATGCATGGTTAATATTTGCATCTATTTATCAAATCCTTATTGAAGTCTACCTGCATGTTGGCTAAGTGCTGGATCTGTGTTGCCTCAAAGTTTACAGTATACTGAGGAAAGACATGACCTACCCTGCATAGTTATAACCACACTGTGTGTACGGGAATGAAGGATGCAACATGTGTAACAGGAGTGTAAGGAAGTCCAGTCTCCCTTCACCTGGGGGGTCAAGAAAGCATGCAGCAGCAACTCCTAGCTTGGTCCCTGAAAGGTAAGGAAGCTTACTGTAAAGTCACATGGGGGGACCGGGGACATGCTCAGAACCTGGTTTCCACTTCCTCCTCTGCCGCTAGGTGTGATGAGTTCCTAGCTTTCTTCTTACCTCTGACCAATTCTACTCCTTCTTGGGTCCCAGCCCTCATTTGGATGCAGGCATTCCTGAGGTCCCTTTTGAAGGGACAGTAACAGTTCCACCTCACCACTTTCAAAAGTTTGCTTTTCACTTCTCTGGGATTATTTCTAAATTTTCATCTTCATCTAACCGTGGCATTTCTCCCAGATATTAGTCCAGGATCTCAGGAACAGGTTGAGCCCCTTTACTTGGATATTACTTTAAATTCAGTATTTCTAAAACCAAGTCAGCGGTTTCCTCCTTCCCAAGCCTACTTTTTTCTTCTATTATCACCGTGTCTTCAACCACCCAGGCTGGTGTTTGGGGTAACCTCGGTTATTTTTAGATGTCCATGTCTACTATCCTAAATAATAAGGAAGTCCTCAGATTCTGCCCTATGATGTCCCACATACTCCATATGTCTTTTTACTCTTCACTTTGGGCTTTCTCCATCATGCCTTATGACTTGTTTCCTATTAACTTAAAAAAAGATGTATTTATTATGTATTTGTTTATATGAATGTGTGAGACTACGAGTTCATGTGCCACATGTGTAAAGAAACCCTCAGAGTCCAGAAGAGGGCAATGGTTGGATCCCCTGGAACTGGAATTATAGGTAGTTGAGAGTCACCATGTGAGTACTGGGAACCAAACACAGATTCTCTGAAAAAGGAGTAAGTGTTCTTAACCTTTGAGTCATCTCTCTAGGCTCTCTATGAACATTTCTTTTTTGTCATTTTAAAATAGGGTCTCCCTTTAGCCCCAACTGACCTAGAACCTACTATGTAGACCAGGTTGGCCTAGATTTCACAAAGATCTTCTTGCCTCTGCCTCCCAAGTCCTGGGATCAAAGGCATGTGATACTATACCCAGCCCTCTAAGAACTTTCAAAATTTATTTTTTGGCCTTCTTTTTTGATCTGTCCTTCACATTTGTTCAAAGTTACTTTCCTAAAAAAGACTGAAATAAAAAAAATTATTCCTGTTCAAAGAGACTTCAGCTGCTCTCCACTGCTCATCAAAGTCTAAGCTCTTACCTGACACCCCAGGACTCTCACCAACAAGTTCTGCTGTTATTCCATGCAGCTGACAAGCTGCTACACATCTGCCTGCAATCTCTCAACTCTGCCAATATGGCACTTTTATCTCATACTGTTCCATCTGCCTAGAATGTTCCTTCCTTCATCTTCATTTGCTGAACCTTTCCTGGCTTTCAAGACCTAATTTACATACCATCTTCAGATATACACACTGATTTTTCTGATTAAACTTATGTCTTTTTCCATGTGTCTTAAAATACTCCTACCTTTTATGGCTTTTTAGCATTTATTGTGCTGTGCTCACATTGCATTTATTTATACACAGGTATGTTCTTCACTCTGGCCCGTTTGTGTCATGCTTGGATGGTATTCTTTGTGTGTGTGGATTCAGATTCATATCTTGCATATTCTCTTCCTGCTTGAGAACTTTCTTTGTGTGTGCATGTTTGTGTGTGTATGTGTGTGTGTGTACATATGTGGGTGTGTGCATGTGTGTGTGTGTGTGCGTGTGTGTGTATGCATGTGGGTGTGTGTATGTGTGTGTGTGTGCGTGTGTGTGTGTACGTATGTGGGTGTGTGTATGTGTGTGTGTGTGTGTGTGTGTGTGTGTGTGCGTGTGTGTGTATGCATGTGGGTGTGGGTATGTGTGTGTGTGTGTGCGTGTGTGTGTGTACGTATGTGTGTGTGTGTATGTGTGTGTGTGTGTGTGTGTGTGTGTAGGTCAGAAGACAAACTTGGATATCATTCTTCAGGTGCTATCCACCTTGGATTTTGAGACAGGGTCTTTTACTGTCCTGGAGCTAGACTGCCTGGCCAGCAAACCCCAGGGATCCACCAGTGTCTACCTCCCCAGCCCTGAGATTACAACCTCACACCACTAAGCCTGGATTTTTTTTAAGGTGGGTTCTGTGGGTGTCAAACTTAGGTCTTCATGCTTATAAGGCAAAAACTTTACCAACTGAGCTATTTCTCAGCTCTAAGGATTTTCTTTACAGCTTCTTGTAGTTTAGATCTGCTGTGGTGAATTATTT
Source organism: Nannospalax galili (assembly GCF_000622305.1). Taxonomy (NCBI): domain Eukaryota; kingdom Metazoa; phylum Chordata; class Mammalia; order Rodentia; family Spalacidae; genus Nannospalax; species Nannospalax galili. Next base: position 6,141,028 of record NW_008360316.1, on the reverse strand, counting down.
TGTCTCTTTTATGTTTGAAAAGTCCTTGTTTGCCATAATATTTTTTGACAGGTCTCCCTAGTCCCTGTTCACCTGGAAGTCACTATGTGGACTACACTGACCTTGATCTTACAGAGGTCCACCTGCCTCTGCCTTCCGAGGGCTGGGATTAAAGGTGTGCACCACGCCTTTGTGTGTTTTTTCTCATTTTTGAAAGTTATTTGGATATACAATTCTATATCCATCTTCTTTCTTTAAAAAGTTGTTCCACTGTCTTCTGGCTTTCATTGTTTTCAATGAAAAAAATCTATAGACTTCTCACTTCTCTGCTTTTCTGAATATAATGTATTTTTCTGGTTGTTGTCACTGGTTTTGAGCAATCTAATTGCTCAAATTGCTTTGGTGTAGTAACCTCCCCCTCCCTCCTCCTCCTCCTCCTCCTCCCCCTCCTTCTCCCCTCCTCCTTTCTCCCCTCCTCCTCCTACCCTTCCTCCTCCTTCCCCT
>NW_008360316.1:6118391-6140408 GCF_000622305.1 Nannospalax galili | reverse complement strand
ATATGCAGTGACTGAACACACAAATACATATACTTATATATAAACATTAACATTATAGCTACTCATATGTTTGCACTTCAGTTTAGTGACCATTATTATCATCGAACTTTAGAAATTACTCCTCTTCCTCCTCCTCTTCCTCTTCCTCCTCCTCTTCCTTTTCCTCTTCTTCCTCTTCCTCTTCTTCTTTTTAACTGGAGTTTGCTGAGCATCTTGTTTATAATTTTTATCAAATGCAGCCATTATTTCTTTACATATTGCTTTTCAGTCTTCTTTCTGCGCCTCTGGGGAGTCAGATAAACATATACTAAATCTTTGCATTTTCCCTACAGGTAACTGATGACAAGTTCATGTAATATTTTTTAAAGTTTTTTTTTGTGTGTTTGTTTCATATTGAGGTATTTATATCTGAAGGGTGTCACAGTTCATTAATCTCCCCCACGAAATGTTAAACACACTATTAACACAATGTGTCTGTCATGGCATAGGCTACATTTTCAGCTCTAGTGCTTTAATGAGGAGCAGGTCTGATTATGATCAAAATACATTGTGTGAAATTCTCAACGAATCAATAGTAATAGTCTTAAAAAAATCAAATGGAAACTAAACAAAATTTCCTGGTTATTAGTAAATATATTTAAATTCTCTAGTTTCTTGAATACAAAGGATGCAGTTAAACTAGGTTTGGGGTCTTTGTCTGCTAATTTTATTATTCTGTGGATTATATTGGTTGTTCTGTTGATTTTCTTTTTATAGTTCTGTCGTGTCACATGGCTATGTGATAGATCTTCAGAATTTTTTATCTTGCAAAGCTGAAATTTTTACATGGTGGAGAATCATGTCCCACATGTTATCCTTTGACCTTCATACACATGCCATGGGCACATACATACCATACATACATGCACACACAAAGGAATAAAATGATGTAATAAAAATTGTAGAAACAAAACCAAAACCAAAAAAAAAAAAAAGCAAAAAAAAAAAAAAAAAAACCCAACAAGCTGAAACTCTTTACCATGAACCACTAATCACTTCTGCCCTGCCCCAGGCCTGGAAATCACCACTCATTTTCTGCTTCCTGTCCTTTTAGGCACTATCTGGTGGAATCATATACAATTTGCCATTTTGCATTAGGTTTATTTTACTTGGCATACTGTTTCAAGGTTCATCTATGTGGCAGCATGTGATAAAATTCTCTTCTTTTTCTCATGACTGAATAATATTCCACTGCATATGTTTTCCTATAGACCCACTGATAGACACTTGGATTGCTTTTATCTCTCAGTTGTTGTGAATACTGTTACTATGAAACTGGTGTGCAGCGTGCCCTATACTTTTTAATGAAACATCAGACATTGTGGGAAAGAAGACAGCAGATTCATGTAGCCCGACGAATGACATGCCAGAGAAGCCTGGCTGAAGGTCATCTCTAAAAACAGGTGAGGGTTAAGGGCATAGAATGCAAAGCCAATGTTAGGTGCTGGGTGGTGCTGTGGGCATGGCTCTCTTCTTGGAGGCCAAAGCGCACTCCTACCTCATCTTTCAGATGATCAGTCATAGCTTAGAGAAAAAGATATAGAGTGGCAGATATTAAGAAGGAACCCCTCTCCTGAATGTCAGGGAGCATACCCCACTTAGTACTGCAGTTCCCGAGACTCTCAGCCCCGACTGAGCCTGCAGTAGGTAGAGATGCCAGGATGAAGCAGCATGAAGTATCCCTGGCCAAAGATGCACAGTGAATGGACACATGTGGCTTAGCTCCTGCTTACACAGTACCACTTGCTAGTTCATAAAAGATGGTTAAGAGAGGGTAAGCCCTACTAGCTTAGAACATCATGGAGGAGAAGAGATAGCCACAGTTTATTTGAATGTGTTGTGAGGTGGGGAGAATTTGGAATTGAATTCATGTTAAATACATTGTAATCAAAAGATACACAGGTCAGTATTAACATTTGGCAAGGGAAGGAAAATTTTTGAGTAGGCGAGGAAAAATGTTGTACCACATAATCTGTGAACTGCACTTACAGAAATTTGATAATGAAATATGAATATGGCCTGCACCCCATATTACAGTGCATCTGAAGTAGAAAGATGTTGGAAAGGAAATGCATGTATGTGTGGCAGGGGCGGGGTTTGAATTAATAAAGAACTTTTGCCTAAGTAGGAATATAAGTAAGTTATTTAGAGACATAGAGTTAAATATGAAAGCAATTAGCTGAAAGATTGAAAAGTATTTTCCTGTAGGGAGAAGAGGATGGGTTGGGGTTACTATTGTTTTTCTCAATCACTCTTGGAGACTGACTTGTAAAACTCTTACAAAATTCAAGCAAAATGAAAGTTGACAGACAATTTAACAATAGAAAGTATTTTATTGTAAGAAAGTGAATTAACAAAACATTTAAATGACTCATCCTCCTTTGGAATCAGAGTGCCCAGAGGGAATCCCAGTAGGGAGCTCCAGGAAGTCTGGGTGAGGCCACAGCATCCTCCTTCTCCTTCAGGGATATCTTACCTGCAATGTCCAGGTGCCTGCTATGCATCCCTGGTGAGCTTCTGCCCAGCCTGTCTCCACAGCTGCCTTGGCTTCTTCTCCCTTTGCCTGACCCTCATTTCTGGCACTTTCTAGGTGACGGGTCAGCTACTTGGTTTTTGGATTTTTTCTTTTTCTTCTTTTTCAGCTGTCATGTCTTCCTGTCTTGATTGAAAGGTTTTAGTGTTCAGCTTTGCTGTGTAGTCTAGAGGTGGCCCACAGGGTCTTGGCCTGCCTGGGCTGACTGCAGACCAGAAGAACACTTTGCAAATCTCTGTGCGTAAACACTTGGGGCTAGGCACATGAGCCCCAACTTCTCCATCCTCCATCCTCTGGCAAACACACGTGTTCTTTACTTTTCTACTTCTTAGGGGCCCATGCACAGTGATCCTAGTGCTAGGCCATCTGCTTGGACAGTACAGTCTCTGACCTTCGCTCTACACTGTGTTTCCTAGCTAGCTCCAATCCATGTATTTCAGGATGCAGCCTAGGACTCCAACCTCAAGGCAAATATAGTTTCATAATTTCCTTTTATTTTTGTAGCTTATAAAAAATTATGAGTAGTGAGCTCCAAGACTGAAACCTCAACCTGTGTCTGCCTCAGGTAAATCACAGTGGTGAGAATGACTTGCTGTTACTAAGTGCTTGTCCCAGCCGCACTGGCAGATAGAATTGCCCTTGTATGCTGGGCTCCAGGGCTGGGTGGAGTGTTGCTTCAGACTTCCAGCACTTCTGCTTTGCAGTGCTGAGCCACTGACTACAATTCCTGGCCTAACCATGGCTAATTTAGAAAGCCTTTTGAATTCTACCAGAAACTTTACCTAAGGACTTTATTGAAGGCTTATTACTATGGTTAAGATTCATGTGGTGGTTTGAATGAGAAATGTTCCCCCTAGGTTGAGGAATTTGAACACTTGGTTCCCAGTGGGTGGCACTATTTGGGAAAGCTGTTGGACCTTTAAGAGGTGGTGCCTTGCTGGAGGAAGTATGTCACTGGGGGCAGGCTTTGAAGGTTTATAGTTTGGTTCCATTTCCTGTTTTCTCTCTCTCTCTCCTTCCTGTGTATGAATGAAAATGTGATCAGCCATCTTACTGTCACTGCTGCAGTGACTTCCGTCTGACAGCCACCATGCCTACCAGACTGTGATAACTCTATCCCTTTGAAACCGTAAGCTAAAACAAAACCTTTCTTTTTAAAATTGCTTTTGTCAGAGTATTTTTATCACAATAGAAAAGCAGCTAATATACCTCACTTTTATACAACATAAACTTTACTCTTAGATTGTCTGAGAATTGCTATTGTACTTTATCTCTCCAGCGTGACAGTAAAGGCTTTTAGAGCAGGGATGGTTGTTTTATTTTTGTTTTCGTTGAGTTACTTTTTATACTTTTTGATGTCTATTCCTGTTTCATGTACACAGTGAGCTCTTGGGAAGACTAGACACAAAATAAACTTCTAGTTTTTATTAAAAAGTTAAGGAGGGCTGGGAATTTGCTTCAGTGGTCAAATACTTGCCTTGAAAGGTCTGGGGCTTGACCCCCAGCATCAAGGAAATAATTAAGAAAATGAGGATACTTGGGACTTCCAGCATAACCAAGTTCCAAACCTGACACTTACAGGTTCAAGGTGAGTGAACTGTTATCTGTCATCCTCATTGCTGTTTAACATTTAACAGCATTCTAAGCTGGAATTTGTCTTGTGCAGAGAGAAACAATGAGAAAACTTTGATTTGTTCAGAACTCCCATCTGGTGAAGCAGTAAAAGGAATAGCCCAGATTTGGACCCTGAAGTGGGAGTTCTGAGAAGATGGACTGTCTTACCGCTGTGCTATAGACTTAAACCCAACCATCGTGGAGAACAAAATAGCTTTGCTCTTTATGACTTACCGTGTAAATATTGGCTCACCTTATCAGCTCAAAGGACTTTATTGCTCTTGTCTGTTTTAAAGCAAACACTACAGTCACTGAACACCCATAGTCACTATCAAAAGCCAATAATTATTTAATAGTTGTTATGTGTTTCTTTGTATGGTTGAGCATCCCTTATCCGAAATGCTTAAGTCTAGGAGTGTTTCATATTTTGGATATTTTTCAGAATATTTGTATATGCATAATGAGATGTCTTGGCAATAGGATTCAAGTCTAAACCCAAAATGTGTTTATATTTTGTGCATGTCCTAAACACATAGCCTGGACATAATTTTCTACACTATTTTAAATAATCCTGTGCACAAAACAAAAGTTCATGGCATGGAATTTTCCACTTTTAGATGGCAAAGAATTTAGTGCATTTGAATTTTCTAAGTAAGGCTATCCTGAGATCTATTAGTTGTTGGTTTTCTTAAAGGCTGGATATTGTTCACACTGAAGGTAGTGTTTAGTTTTTTCCTGTTCTTTTTTCCTCTTTATTTTTCAGTATTTAAAAATATTGATGTTTCAACAATGATAATTTACTTAGTCTTTTCACCTTCTGTGAGATAGATATCCTCTAATATCTCCATTTTGTAGAGGAAGAAAGGGATTTGGAGATGTTAAACACTTTATAGACTATTAGACACATGGCCAGGATTCTGACCAAGACTTTGAATTCCAGAGTCCAGACTATTTATTTATTTATTTGTTTGTTTATTTATTTATTTTTGAGACCAGGTCCCATGTACCCCAGGCTAGCCTCAAACTCAGGATGCAGTGAAAGACAACCTTGAACTCCTGAACCTCCTGCTACCTCCTCCAACCATGACACCCGGCTCAGAATCTATACTCTTAACCAATATACTGAGCTCACGTCTCACTTGTCTCTGTTGTTGGAGGTTTAAATCGAATGTCATTTTAACTCCATGTTGAGAGGAAAGGGAGAAAGTATTTTCCTGCTTCCTAACCTTTAATCAGGGTTGGAATAAATTATACAATGTTTAAGGAGGACACTCATGGAATTTAGCTTACAGTAAACACGTGTTTGATTTCCAGCTCTCTGCAAAATGCCAGTGAGCTCTGTACTTGTGGAGTTTGTCTTGGCATGGCCTCCCAGAGCCAAATGAGAACTTGGAAGTTGCAGAAGCAATCATTTAATGGAATGGCCTTAAACTTAATAGAGTCTTTCTTCAGTGCCTTCTATCTCTCCATCTCTCTCTGGCTGAGTGGGGATTAGAAATTGGACTAATATGAGAAAAACAGAAGTCTGTGAAGTGTTGTATCTGATGCTGGCAGCATCCTGCTCTGAATGAGGTTACACTGTTGTGTAATAGAGAGGTTTTTGGGTAGGAGGAGGATGGGAAGAAATGCTTAGGAGTCTGGATTTCATTTTAAATTTAGAACCATTCTTGGAGGTGTTTGATTAATTTTTGTTGTCCAACACCTCAGAAACATAGCATCAAAACTTGGTGAACCAATTATGATTTTGTTTTCAGAAAAATGGATCCTAGGAAGTATATGTAATTTTCCCTGCATGTATCTTAATATTTATGTGTACAGACACCCAGCACATGTGATGTTATTAAATAAAAAGGAACTTTAAAATTAATTGCTGGTGTTATTTATATGGCTTGTATATTTTACAAATAGAATAAAAGTAAGCAATTATATTTTCTAACTTCAGATGTTTCTGCCTGGTCCATCAGTTGAGTGACTATTATTCCATTTGGTGAGGCAGAACTAGCAGACAACTTCAGGGTGGAATGAATCAAATTAACTGTTTAGTGAAAAATCGAAGTGTATTTTAGGTTAGGCTTTTGGACCTGGGACCAGAGGCTAAAGAGTGAGATACTAATCATCAGGGAGGACTGTGCCCAAGTATCTGGTCTAGGTATCCATGCTGGAGTGAGCAGGGCCAAGGGCAGTGAGCTTGTTCCTTAGATCTCACCAGACAGGAGACCTTTTGAAAATGAACCTAGAGTTCCCTTTGTGTTGGCACAAGTGAGCTGCCACTGGCATGACTCACAGGCTCACTCCCTGCATGGTGTGCAGTTGTAGGGGATGGTAGAGCTGGTCTATGAGTCACCTGGTCCTAGACTTAGCAATATGCCCAGGTGCTAAGGCCTTAAAGAGAACGGTGCAGATTACCTCTTTGGGTCTTTGTGTTCTTCAGGTCCGGGATGGATGGACACTCCTTACAGACATAGCAAGTGGGGAGGCCACTCTTCCTTCAGGAAAGCTTGATGCCAGAATGTGTGTAGTTGTGGCCCATGTGTATCTTGAGGTTCCTGTGCTGGCAACTAGATCCCTGATGGGGTGATGTGGGGAAGTGGTGGGACCTTTAAGAGGTGGAACCTAGGGAGAGGCAGTTAGGCCTTTGGGACCAGCAACTTTAGAAAATATTAATATTGCTATGGTTCATTGGTTAATTTCAGCTTGAGTGGGTTTTTATAAAACAAGTGAGCCTGACCTCGACTCCCTCTGGTTTTCTGTCTCATGTGATCCCTTCTGTATGTGGTCAGGTCTCTTCCCATTTCTCTGCCACGTGGTGGCACAGCTAGAAAGGCCTTCACCACAGATGATGTCTGATTTGGAAATTCTTACCTTTCAAAAAATAAAGTACCTAGCCTCAGGTATTTTGTTATAGCAACAGAAAATGGGTTAAAACAGTCATAGTTTACTATATATTCCTGATCCCTGAGTTTTTTCTGGGTTACTTCCATTCACCTAGGTGATTCTACACATTGTGTAAACACTGAGCAAAATTTCAGTTAAATGAAGGACATGGAGTTTAGAATCAGGAGTTTAGACTGGAGTCTAAATTTTGACACCATCTATATCACTGGCAGCTATGTGACTTGGGGCAAATTGTCTTTTCTGGGCACCCAGGTCTTTAGCTGTAAACCAGTCTCAGAATGTTAATGCAGAGAGAATGAGAGGGTCCTTGAGCCAGCGTGTGTGAGGGACCTGATGGTTTGTGACACTTAATGAGCATCAAGCTCATTCCCCCCTGCTTACCTGTGTTCCCCTGATACCCTCCAGTGGACCTAAGTTCTCTTGTGCGAACTCCAGTGGACTCTAGCAGTGGAAGAACTGATCAGATTCTTTTGGTGTAAGACTCATTCTCTCATGGAAAAGTGAATGATGAGGGAAAGAGCTAATGTCTGGTCTCCAAAGTTAGTGCAAGAGCCTCTGTCCTTTTCAAGCTACTGTCTCTTTTCCTTCATTAGCTTGAATTATTTATTATTTATTTTTATTTTATGTGTATGAGTGTTTTGCCTGCATTTATATGTGCATCTGTTTTGTGCAATGCCCAAGGAGGCCAGAAGAGGGTGTTGAATCCCCTGGAACTGGAGTTACAGATGGTTGTTAGCCACCATGTGGGTGGCGGGTCCTCTGCAAGAGCAACCAGTATTCTTAACTGCTGAGCCCTCTTTCCAATTCCCTCCCCCTTTAAGTTTTCCCCCTTTATTAGCTTTTAACCTAGCTCCCATTCCCTTAGAAAATCTTTGTGCTAAAGTTTAGAAGCACGTTTTAAAATCTAAGACAGGTTAAGCATGCCTAGTCCGTAAAAATCACAGATCTAGAATTGTCCCAAATCTAAAACTTTTTAAAAGCTGACATGATACCTACCACCAGGGGAAAATTGCACACCATTACCTTATATCATGTATAAGGTAATTGTTTGAACTATTGTAAAAAATATCTTCAGGCTATAAGTGTAATGATGTATATATGACATAAAAATGAACTTCATATTTAAACTCTAGTCTCATCCCCAATATTTTGAAAATATTGCAGAGTTGGTTAAAAAAAAAATCCAAAACATGTTTAGTTCAAGGACTGTGGATCAGGCATATGCAACCTTGGATGGATGGAGGTACGAACAGGGAGGGTCCAGAGCTTTTGACATTCCACTCAGGCACAACATGGCAGCAAGGAGCCTGTTTGGTGTGCAGGTGACAATGCTCCCAGGGATCCAGATGGGGTTGAGTTTGCCTGTGGTTTGATACCTATGGAAGAGCTGGCTCCTTAACATAGACTTGCTGCTAGGATTCATGGGCTAGCAGAACACGCCAAAGGACCATAAAACTGGAAACAAGTTCCTACTCTATAGGGACCAGATTTTGCACACAAAACTGGGTACACTTCATGGCTGCTCTGTGGGCTCCCCATCCTCACAGGAGATTTTATGGGGAGGCAGAACTGAAGCCAAACAGAATGATAGATGCTTTGAGTTGCTGAGGAAGGCTTAGGACTTCTTGAAAGAAAGTGAATTTAATTGAAAATAAATTGAGGGGTGTGTGTCCTGGGATCGTGGTGCCAGCAAAGCTTGGGGACTGTTGTGTGACCATCTTGAGACCCCAGATTGAGCCAAGGCTGAGGTGGCCATGGAAACCCAGGTTACATCAGCAAGTGAATGCACATGTTGATGTTAATTTACAAGATACTGACTGACAGTAGTTGACTGAGATGGCGCACATGAATATGTAACCCAAGAACTTAGAAAAATGAGAAAAGGGAGGAAAAAAAGCGGCAGGGTCTGTATAATTAGTTGAAAAATGCAAGCCGAACTTCAAAACTGGAAAGCAACTTAGACCTGGGGCAGGAGGCAAAAATGACTGTCTGGAGACAGGGTGTGGTATGGTGGGGAGTGGATGGGGCCTGTGGGAACAGGTGCCAGGCTGGATGGACAGGTGGCCATTACTTGCCAGAAAGACCTAGGGAAACCCAGGGCAAGCTGAGCTGGGAGGTGTGTGTATAGAACAGGGGCCAGAGCGGCTCCTTCTTCCAGAAGGTGTTGATTGATTTCTCAAGATAAATGCCAAGGATATGTCATCTTCATATTCCCAAGTGTCTTGGTTTCTCCTCGAATCATATTGGAGAACAGGAAAATAAGAAGGAGGAAGAGGAGGAGGAGGAGAGGGAGAAGGGAAGGAGGAGGGGGAAGGAGGAGGGGGAGAGGGAAGGGGGGAAGAGGAGAGGGCCAGCACAGAAAAGCACAGCCAGACAGGACTTCGGAAATAGATGCTTAGCAACCTTCACAATCAGATAAGTAGAGCTAAGTTATAAATTTACATCCCTTTTCTCTTTTGATTGCTTTTTTATTTACTCCTGACGTTCACCCGAGCCAATTAGCAATCTTCTTGGTTGCAGTGAAGGATTTTCCCAGACTTCACACCAAGCTTGTGAAACTCCCTTTTAAAAAGGTCGTTTTTCTTTATAAATGTGGAAACAAAGAACCACACCTAGACAAACAGAGGAGTAGAGTTCTGTGACAGAGGGCCCCTGGCCGGCTCAGGAAGCCATTTTCTCAATGAATATGTTACGTATTAAAGTCCTATACTGAGCATGAATAAAATTGATCGAATGATGATGGTGACATTTTAAGAGTTCACAGCCCACTCTGATAACATAGCAGACTTTAAAAAGCAATTTTAAACACGGGGGGAGGAGTGGGGAGGCAAACTATGCCAGGGGGTATTTGAAAAAGAGTCTAGCTTACAGTGGCTCAGGCTAGCACAGTTCAGTCCCCTTAAGGTACACATCCTGACACATGCTAGCTGAGGGCCAGCAAAGGCCAGGGGAGATACTGTGGGCCACTGGTCACTGCCTTGGTTTCTTAAGATGTATTCCTGTCATTTCCACAGCTCTACTTCATCATGAGTGGGTGAATGCACCTGTGAGAGGCATGGTTGCAATAACTACCATCTCTTCCTGTGTTTCATCACCTGATGTCATGATGCTTAGACCTCAGAACCTCCAAAGTAGTTTAGAAAGTGATGTACCAGAAAAGAGTTTTCCATTTTACTTTCCCAAGATGTAAACATCCAGGGGGATATCTTCATATCAGGACTGCCTGATTCCTCACAGAGGAACAAGTAAAGATTTGAGCCACATAGGATGCCTGTTTCCTCTCTCATTTTTGCAGCTTACAACAGCTCAGTTTTTTTTTTGTTTTTTTTTTCGAATTTCCATATAGACCTCTATGTGTGGTATTGGGGAGTATCCAAAAGAAACCAGAGTTGGATGACAAAGTGGTGCAATCAGATTTTGTTGAGGACTGCTGAAATGAGGAAGAAAGAGAAACGTCAGTGTAGACATTGACTCAATTCAGAATACAGTTCAGGCAAGTGGGCATGCATAATGAGGAGCAGGATAGAGTCAGGAGATATAAAGCAAAGAGTAAACCCTAGGGGCAAAGGGAGATTCTGGCTAAGTCAACCAAATGGGAATCTTGCTGCAGACAGTCCTTGGTGGTTGGGTATCCCCTGAGAGATGGTGGAGATGAGGGACATGGTCAGTCAGAGAACAAGAGGATGGGATCTCAAGAGCAGGGCTTTCTGGTGAAGTCAGACTTAGCAGTGTCCTTAAAAGATCAGATTCTATAAGGCAGTGACAGATGGTCTTGTTGGGAAGGGTTTAGGGCCTGACTGAAGTTGAAGTAAGACTTCCTCAGGTGCAGGGATACAGTTGTTAATGCGAAACAAGATGGCATTCCGAGTTTGTTGTGAGGAAAGAATTGTTGCCAGTTTGCTGTTGGTTTTCACATATCTCTCATTCCAAATGCTAAACTGCTTCTTTTTCAGAAAGGCCTGCCACTCATCCAGAAGTTATTTAAATAAGGTTTCCTCGGTCTCTGAAACATGGCTAAGCTGCTGACAGGAGGTGAGTAGCAGGTGAATGCTGCCTTCTAGAACCTTTGTGGAATCAGCCTGGCACATCTCTATGCTTTTCATGAGTTAATTGCTAACTTCCAAAGGAAAAAAATATGCTTCTTACTTTCAGGTCTCTTATCAAACATGCTGAGCACGGCTTGGTTAAGCAGTAACTCTTGCTATGCAAGTAAACAGAATTCCCACCCCACCTGCCCATGAGAATCAAGGAGAAAATAATCCCCAGCTATTAGTAACACACTGAACTGGAAGTGACTTGGTTTCTTTAATACACCTTGAGTATATGAATTACCATAGAGGTCACAATGTTTAGAGAGTTTGATGTTCATTTATCCAAGAACAATTATGGAAAAGCAGCTTTTTGGACCTCAGGGGCGTTCTGCCAGCCTGTGGACCCTAGGAACAAGCAGGCAATTCCTTGAGCTAGGTAACAGTGAAATTGGCCCTGACTTTGATTTCTCATAAGTTTTATATTAATAAATACTTTAGTATCTCAAGAGCCAGAAGAGATTTGGGGACTGGGTTGAGGGATGAGGTTTGGATACCATCCAAGGCTTTGGGTCCACAGAGGGTGAGGGGCAGGGGATGAGGATGTTCCAAGGCTTTGTGTTCACATAGGCAGGCTCCAGAACTGGGCCACCTATGTTGCATGATCTAGAAGTTGCCAGAAAATCAGGCCCCCTGACCGAGAAGTAGGCCTCTCTACCTCAGAGCCTGAAATTTAGACCTGGAGATTTCTGTATGCTGTTAGAACTTGGTCTCCAAAGTATGTCTTTTAAAATGCAAATATTCTACTTAAAACAAGAATATATTAACATATCAGCACCTGGACCACATGCCATGAATTAGTGAGCTCACTAAGTACATGTCACCTGGAGACCTGAAGGCCTGGGGGCCTCCTGGAGAACCCACCAGGACTCAGGAAGTGCTTCCATCACCCTTGGAGGCCTGGCCCTGACCAGAGACCCTACCTGGTGTCAAATCAGGACAGGATCAAGACCTTAAGGAACCCCTCCAATACTGGGAGCATTCTGCTGAATTGTCCCTTCCCTAACTATGAGAAATTCAAATCCAACAGCATTCTAAATTGCAGCATGAACATAACCTTGGCTTAAAGAAGCACTGGTGTTCCCCACAAGGGAAAGTTGTTGCCTGCAGTTTGTGCAGAAGAATATGTAAATTCTTCAAAATCTTCTCATTTAATGCACAAATTGTGTGAGCAGGTGTGCACCCTCAGAACCCCTGACCTGGACCCTGTGTGCTCATTTCTTCCCTCTGTCATATAGCGGGTAGCTACATGTCAACAAATCCCAGTGCATCTCCACTGCGCTTTGCCTTTCAGCACTGGACATACCTCCGCAGTGCAGTGGCTCCTGCTCTTTCCATCTTTACCTCGGATCACTTATCGGATCACAGTCTTCATTCCCGTGTGGAAGCTTGGATGCTGTCCCAAAGCTTACTCTTTTAATGAGACTCACAAGGCTGCACTCAGTACTGCACATGCATTTGAATTCCCATGACCAACTATCTGCCTATGCAGTTGGTCGGCACAGGCTGTTCCATGTGCTTCAAACAGCTTTTTCGCTCTACTGTGGTCCCTTGTATCTCTAGTTTTGCCTTTTGTGGTTCTAGTTACCCATGGACAACATAATTGGAAAGTATTAAATGGAAAATTCCAGACATAAACAATAGCTTTTTTGTGTGTATGTATATATGTGTACATGTGGGTGTGCATGCACATGTGTGCATGTGTGTCAAGGCCAGAGGCCCACATCCGATGTCTTCCTCAATCACTCTTATGCTTTGAATCAGGGTCTTTCACTGTAGATAGCTCACCCATTTTGCTAAACTAGCTGGGCAATAAGACTGACTCTGAGATCCTCCTGTCTCTGTCTCCCCAGTACTGGGCTTACAGGCATGCACCACCATGCCAGACTTTTTGTGTGGGTGCTGGGGATCAAACTCAGGTCCTCATGCTTGAATGGCAAGTACATTACTGACTGAGCTATCTCCCAGTCCCTGCAAAAAATTTTAAGTAGTCTGTATACCGATATATCATTTTGATTGTTTCATTTTGTTACTATTAATTTTCACTGTCTAACTTATAAAGTAAGCCTTATCACAGGATGTATGTAAAGAAAAACTCATAGTATCAAGCAGGTTCTGAGCATTCTGTTCTGGACCTCTCAGAGTCTGTGGATAGACTTCCTCCGATAAGGGAGGGAGGCTATGATGATTTGCTTCTTTCTTTGGTTTGTTTCTTTCTACACAATCACAGAATGTATGAGCTCTACAAAGCTGCATTTCTTTTTCCTGTCTTATTGTTATCTTATAGTAATAGGAAGGAAATAAGTTGTGAAATGAATGAGAATTTCCCAGGAACATTTAAAACCACTCCTGTTTGGTGTTCTGCTGTTTTAGGCACCTGCAGAATGCCTGGGAATGTGTCCCTAGAGGCTAAGGAGGCCTACCATGTGACTAGTCCTCACCCCTGTGGCTCTGACAGCCATTCCTCTAAGGAATTCTTTTCTCCAAGTCATTTCCTGACACCCCCCTCCCCGCAGAACAGCTCCTTTCTGCACCTTCACCTCACAGATCTTCTTAGCCTGTGAACTTAGTGTCAGGAAGATACACAGTAGACAGTGGATTTCATTAGCATCTTTCCCTGGGGCCAGCAGAAGTCCTGCTCTGTAGCAAATTCTGAGTGAGACTATGCACTGACGGGATGGATATATTTTAATGGGTCAAGTTCAGAGAGCAGCCAGGAAACGGGTTGGTGGCATTTAGGTGAAGGACTCAGAGTAGATGCCTGCATTCTTTGGGTTCTGAGCTAGAAATGGGTGTTGGGCTCTGACAGTTTAGACATAAAATGCAATCTTGGGGGTCACCACTTAGAGGTGTATTCACCATGGTCAGGTGCTTTGTCTTTAGGGTCTCATATTTATCCCCATTTCTCAGAGGAGGCCTGGTGGCAGGCACAGGAAGGGTGAGCACAGCTCTGGTCCCTCTGCAGGTATGTGTGTGTGGGTGAAAGTAGAGGCTGGGCTATACCAAGGACAGGCTTTTGTTGCTAAGGTTGCCTGGACTTGCACTAAAATGCATGGGGCTGCAGTATCTGAGCCTCTGACAATGGCTTGTGAAGTGATCACCTAGCGGTATTTGGTTTGTTCTAATACATGTTTTGAAGGTTTAACTTGTGTCATGGTAAGATGCCTACAGGGAGCATTATACAAGGTGCAGAAAGCAGGAAGTTGGATGTCAAGAGTCACTTGGATGATTAATGTCCATATTAGCAGGTGCTAGTTTGAATTTCTTGGCCTATTTTTTCTGAGAGATTAAGAAATCAATTCATTGGTTTATTACTTAAATATTTATTCACTAGGAAGCAAGATATTGTTTGGACTTTGGGGAAGGAAAAAAAAAGGAGAAAGAAAACGCCTTGGATGGTTTTGCTTTAGCGTGGAGATGGAGAATAAACACTTTTGCTGTCATAGAACAGGAAGAGATTGGTGCCACTGCCTGGTCCTGGAAAGGGGGTGCAGTCTGAGGGGAAGGTTGTTTCTTGCTGTGGTAATGGGAAAAGGTGGCTCGTGACTCAACAGCTACCATGCTGTGGTTGTGACACTCAAGTGTTTCTTAATATTAACATGTTGATCTCACAAGAGAGTGGAACAGTGGTCACCTGCAGCTGGGAAGGGTGGGAGAGGGGTTGGAGGAAGGTTGAGTCATGGGGTGCAGCTGGGAAGGAGGACTCCCAGTTCTGTTTCTCTCAGCGTAACTAGTGTTGGCAACGATTAACTATGCATTTCAAAACTGCTAATAGAAAAGACTTAGAATGTTCCCAACACAAAGAAATGAGGAATGTTTGAGGTGGAAGAAGCCAGTTACCCTGATCTGATCATTGCATGCTGGATTGATAGGTATTGACCTGCCACAGCACATTTGGTAAACATGTAACATTACCATGTGTTAATTAAAAATGCAAACATTGACATGATAGCATGTCTAATCCCACACCTGGCTCACCGAACAACACATGACAGGCCCGCTGTGGATGTTCAGTGGCTTGGCCAACCTTATGCACAGTGTGCAGTGGTTCCACTGTATTGCTCCGTCTGTGCATGTGATCAGCGTAAGTCTGAGTAAGATCAATTTTTGTCATTATTTGTCTCACTTTTAAATGCTTAGTACATCTTACACGAGGGCCTGTGAGAATATTAAAATAACTGTACCCTTAGTGATTTAAAAACTATGAAGATACTGGTATAGAATCTTATGGAGACAATATAAATAATGTAGTATTTTAAAATATTTTTATTTTATGTTCATGAATGTTTTGCCCGCATGGCCCAGTGCATGCATCCATGTTATGCAATGCCCATGGAGGCCAGAAGAGGGTGTTGGATCCCTTGGAACTGAAGTTACAGACAGTAATCAGCTGCCATGTAGGTACTGGGAACTGAACCTGGGTCCTCTGCAAAAACAGCCAGTGCTCTTAGCCTCTGTGCCATTTCTCTAGTCCCATAAGGTGGTATTTTAAAAAGTGATTGAAGATACTAGTCTTAATTCTTATGTAACAAATAAGTGGTGATGTCCAGGAAGGGTTCTGGTTGAAGCCATCTTCTATGAAAGCTTCTCTGAAGTTCCATTTTCCACCCTAAATTAGGAGAAGAATTTTAAAAACTAAAGTGGTACATGATAAAATTTTTTTGAAAGCATAATTTGCAATGCTTAAAACATTTCCCCTTGTAGAGTAGATATTTCCCTTCCTGTACCACCTTGCTTTCCCAACTGCTTCTGACTTCAGCCCTAGCATGTGGTGGCAGATTATTTTCTTGCAGTATGTTTAAATAAGATGCTACTGAGCACGGAGGCTGATGGGGTCACAGTTCAGTTGATGACAACCCGGGCTGGATGCAGCAGCTGTGTGTGAAGGTTGATATCAGAAGGCTTGCAAAGAGTCTGAGTAGCTGGAAGGCGTTCTTAGACATGGAATGGTTACTGGGATTGAAGCGCTACAGTGTACCGAGCAGGTGTTTTAGCTCTGCGTTTCACAGCTGACTGGTGGATTCTATGACTACACAAATACTTACTGGAGGGCAGGTGCAGCTGCCCCTGGCTGATTGCAATGTTCTTTCCAAAAAGCAGAAGTATAGGAGGACCAAGGCCTTTGGGTTAGGTCTACATGGATGAAAGATACAGAAGTGAAATGACTGTGGTCAGTGAAGTGGCCAGTTGTAGCTGGGCTCAAAATATTTATGTTATGGACAACACCTGGGATTTTAGAATGATAGCTACTGCAGCAACCTCAGCCATACCCGGACTATGAGATTTATTTGAAAATACAAACAGAGACAAAAATGGACAGTTTTCCTCAGATTTGCTAAATACCTTATGTTCTAGTTGCTGTGATAAACACCATGACCAGAAGCAACTTAGGGAGGGAAGGGTTTATTACCTCTTACAGGTTACAGTCTATCCTGCTGCATCAGGAGCTCAAGGCAGGAACCTGGAGGCAGGAACTGAAGCAGAGACCATGGAGGAATGCTGCTTACTGACTTGCTTCCCCTGGCTTGCTCAGCAAGCTTTCTTTCTTTTCTTTTTTTGGTCTTATTGAGACAGGGTCTCCCTGTAGCCTCAGCTGGCCTGGAACGCACTATGAGACCAGGCGGGCCTTGAACTCACAGAGATCTGCCTGCCTCTGCCTCCCAAGTGCTGGGACAAAAGGTGTGCGCCACCACGCCCAGCTTCAGCTATCTTTCTTATGCAGTTCAGGCTCACCTGCCCAGGATGACACTGCCCACAGTGGGCTGGATACTTCTATATCAGTTAGCAATCAAGAAAATGCCTCACAGACATATCCATAGGCCAATCTGATGGAGGAAATTCCTCAATTGAGGTTCCCTGTTCCCAAATGACTCTAGTTTGTGTCAAGTTGGGAAAACCTAACTATGACATGCTATAACAAATTCAAAACTCTTTCTGCAAAGCTCTAAAGAAGACTTAGTAAGAGTCTCTATGGTGACTGTGAATGTACCTAGTAAGAAACTGCCGGCAGCACACTGTGTTCAGAGCTCATTCTGTGCCTTCTGTAGTTTAGATCTTTGCTTCCCAAATGCCCATGTGTTAAAAGCATTGTCTCCAGGATTGAGATGTTGGGAGGTAGTAGAGCCTTTAAGAAGTGGTGCCCTGCAGGAAGTCTTTAGGTCACTGGGAACTTATCTTTATGGAGGATCATGGGAACCCTGGCCCTTTCCTCACTCTCTTCTGTCCTCTGGCTACGAAGAATTTTATTCTGTGCAAACTCTCTGCCAGTAACATCTGGCATGCCCACTGTATGACAAAAAGCAATGTGACCAATTAATCATAGACATGTAACCCCCAAATTCAACCCAAACAATAAATTTCTCTTTGTAAGCTGATTATTGCAGGCATTTTGTAATAGTGATAGAAAGTGGACTAATACAATTCCCCAATAAAACAAACTACCACTCTGGAAAAATGAATGATTCAGAAAGGATAAAATGAGCTAGAGACTTCTTTTTTTTTAAAAAAATTATTTATTATTTTAGTCTTATGTGTATGAATGTATTGCCTGCATGTATGTGAGAGTACTACATGTGTGGAGTGCCCACAGAGGCCAGAAGAGGGTGTCAGATTCCTGGAACTGGAGTTATGGATAGTTGTTAGCTGCCATGTGGGTGCTGGAAATTGAATCTGAGTCCTCTGGAAGAACAGCAAGTGTTCTTGGACACTGAGCCATCTCTCCAGCCCCAAGACAACTTTTTTTTTTTCAGTGAGTCAAATAAATTTTTTATTATGTTCTAATTTATTTATTCATTTAATTTATTGAGAAGGGAAATCCCATAAAGTGGTCTGTTATAGGTGTGTAGTTAAGGAAAATGGCAAAGAATTTTGTGTCTATTTGTGTGTATGTATATGGGCATGTGTGTACCATTATACATGTGTGGTGGTCAGAGGACGACTTGTAGGAGTAGCTCTTTTCTTCCACCATATGGCTTCCAGGGACCAAAGGCAGGCTTAGTAGCAGCTGCTTTTATCTACTGAGCCTCTTACTGGCCCCTAAATGAGTCAAAATTTTCATTTATTTCTTGCATTTGAAATACTCTTTT
The DNA here is from genome assembly GCF_000622305.1 of Nannospalax galili. NCBI lineage: Eukaryota > Metazoa > Chordata > Mammalia > Rodentia > Spalacidae > Nannospalax > Nannospalax galili. Next base: position 6,122,154 of record NW_008360316.1, on the reverse strand, counting down.
ATGACATCCTTGGCCTGAAATTCTTTGCCATTTTTCTTTTTTTTTTTTTTTGCCATTTTTTCTTAACTACATACCTGTAGCAAACCACTTTATGGGATTTCCCTTCTCACTCGGCTTTGTGGAGACCACCCTAGATTCTTGTCCTTATCAACCCTAATTTGGTGCTCAACATAAAGGGACTCCAGCAACCAGGCATACATAGGCTTATTGTAAATACATGACAACACCAGAGAGATGGCCTGAGACTTCTTATTATCACAGTATAAGAAAAGGCTCACAAGAATAATAGGATACTACTGAAAGAAACAGTGCCAAGCTTGAGGGAACCTTCTCAGCAAGGGAGGGCCAATCAGAAGGAGATGAAGTCATAAAGACCTATAAGTTACTGGACTGTTTAACAAACCCCTAGTGAATGGTGAGAATAAGTAAGTATATTGAGAAGAGGAAGGTCTTCTTTAAACTAGAACTCTATCTTATAAATGCAAAGAAACAGCTAAGTTAGAAAATCACCATTTTGTCATCATCAGAGTAAAGTTCCATTCAAGTCAGAATCATCAGTGTGAAGAAAGTCCAGAATATTCAGTCTTTTCAATTCTTCTCCACAGATTCCTTAACAATAATACAGGTTTAAAAATTACCCTAAAATTAGGGCTGTAGAAATGGCTCAGCGGTTAAGAGCATGTTCTGCTCTTGCAGAGGACTTGGATTTGGTTCTGAGTACCCACATGTCATCTCACAGCCATCCATAACTCCAGTTCCAGGGGATCCAGAACCCTCTCTTGGCCTCTGTAGGCATTGCATGCTCATGGTGCACTTACATACATGCAGGTAAAATACTGGTACTTATAAAATAAAAGTTAAAACATTAACCTAAAAATTGAATGATATTTAACTTTCTTCTTTCTCTCTCTCTAGAAGCTATCTGGGAGGGATCTCATACTGTGATTCTAACCAATGCAATAGCTATAAAAGTGTCTGGAAGCATTTTGGGCTCCTCACACTCAAGTCCAGCCTTGGAAGCCAAAAGAAAAGCAACAAGGAGCTCAATGGATGAATGCCCTTGTGAGTCTATCAAGAGATTCTAATGGGGGCTGGAGCGAAAGCTCAGCAGTAGAGAGCACTGGCTGCTTTTCCCAAGGACCCGGGTTTAGTTCCCAGCACTCACAGGGAGGCTAACAACCGTCTGTTACTCCAGTTCCAGGGGATCTGATGCCCTCTTCAGGCTTCTGTGGACATTGTACACATGGATGTACTTATACACATGCAGACAAAACACTCATTAAATAAAAATATATAAAAAAATTGATTCTAATGGGCTTTGATTTGGACATTAAAAACAAAGCAAAAGAAAACACCCCCCCACCCCACCCCCAATGTCTCCTGTTCTGGTTTCTTCTGGTTCCCTGTCTAGGACTTCTAACGTCAATAACTCTTGTCTTTACTTTTCCTTCATATCTCCTTCCAGGCACCAGTCAAGACATATGGCAGTTATATAATTAAAACCACTGATGCACTTTTGGGGTCTTTTAGATAGGCCCTTTGGAGGGGTACCCCAGCTGCCATACGTGGTGCTCCCATTCAGCTGTAAGAAGCCAGATTGGTTGTTGTCCTAACTCTATAGTGGCAATTGTGGTAACCTCTTCGGAGCAGGGAGTGATTAGAACAGAAGATAGAAACTGAACAAGCAACTCAGGGCAGGGACCCCAAAGCTTCAGATCCAGCAATGTCCTTGGTCCTCAGTCCAGGAATGTCTGAAGGAATGTCAGAAGGTTTCTTATCTCCCTTTAAATGAGCATCCTTGCCAAGAGGCCATACATGAGGATGGGAACTAAAATTCCAGCCCAGACTTTGTTTTTGGTGAATAGCTTTAGAGCAGCTGGATTTCTAGATTTTCATAGAAAAAACAAGTTCTATCTAGACCCCAATTTCAACCCATCTCCTAAATGATTTTAGGGCTACCTCTTCAGAGGCAGGAATGTTAGAGCAGCAAAGGCCCATTAAGGGAGAACTCTTGACAAAAGCTCTGGTCTGAGTGGAGACCTTTCTAGTTGGGTGGGCCAATCACCTGGCCAAGTTTAAAAGAAAAATCTATTTACATCTCAGGAAGGAGATACTGCCCCATGGAAGGTGGGCTTACCTTAAGCCATACTAAAGAGATAGGCAGAGTAATCGTTCCTTTAATGAGATACAGTACTTTTCCTTCCCAGAATTCACAGTCCCTAGTACAGCCCTACAAGTGGTATGAGGTTGCAATGAGGTTTGTTGGGTCTGCCCACCTTAAAGGTGCAACTTTTCCTGTTTCTCTTCTTTCTGTCTCTTTCTTTAGGATGCTGGTCAGAACCTAAGTATGTTTTCTATGATACTTTGGGGCTTCCTTACTCTTATTCTTTCTCTAAAGCCCCCTCCCCACCACGTGTTTGCTTACCGCCACATGGTTGACTTGCTTGCTGGTAACTGAAACAGTACAGCTTTTTTCCCTCCTTGTCTTCTTCCTTGTTCTCCTCCAGGCAGGTGCTGAGATTGACAGCTTGCCTGCCCCCAGGAGTTTTCTTTTAAACTCTGATAAAAACGTCCTTGAGCTTCAGAAAAAGAAAGAAAAGAGAAAAAGGAACTCCGTAAGACCCGGGGGCCCATATTAACCAAGCAATTGGAGTTTACATCATTGGTCACAGCCCTGGGCAGCACACACCACCCTTGCTCTGTCCCACTGGAAGCATCTTTTAGGCAGTATTTTTGCCTAAAATGAACAAACTCAAATTCCTAGGCAATTACCTTCAATCCTTTCAAAGTGTCAAGGTCACATATGACTAGAACAAGTAGGGACCTTGTTCTACATTAAAAGAGACCAAAGAGACATTTCAGCTAAAGGCAGTGTGTGCTCAGAGGTTGGATTCTATGTCAGAGGTAAAGGGAATACATAAGACCTTGCTGGGACAAACTTTTGAAATCTGAATATGGATTGTAGATTAGGTAATTATATGTAATTAAAACCAATTATTTTGGCCCCACCCTCACCTCCCTCTGCATTCCTGGGCCTGCGTGATCCCACAGGCCTCTCTCCTGGTAAGTCGATCATGCCCTTGCGCCTTCACTCCCCCAGCCTCATTCACCCATCTCCCCCACTGGTCTCTCCTCCTAGCCTGGGTCCTGTCCCACTCCTTGTCTTGGTGCCCCAGGCACCAGGGGAACCACCACTGCTTCCTGATCTTTTGCATCCAGACCAACTCAGTTCCTTCTCAGTCCCCAGGAGCATTCTGGGCCTGGCTCCGCCCTCACCTCCCTCTACTTTCCTGGGCCTGCAGGACCCACCAGCCTCTTTCCTGGACACTGGGGCTGACCTTTCCTCTTCCTGATCCTTTGCATCCAGACCAACCCAGCTCCTCAGTGCAGTCCCCAGGAACACTAGAGGCCAATTCCCACCCCATCTTCTTTTGGCCAGCCCCCCGGGCCTTTCTGGGCCTGGCTCCGCCCGCCCCTCCCTTCTCTTCCCTGGGCCTGCAGGACCCCCCAGCCTCTTTCCTGGACACTGGGGCTGACCTTTCCTCTTCCTGATCCTTTGCATCCAGACCAACCCAGCTCCTCAGTGCAGTCCCCAGGAACACTAGAGGCCAATTCCCACCCCATCTTCTTTTGGATCTCTGGGTGGCACAGCCACCAGTTGCCCTAGACCAGCATCTTTCCTGGGCCAGGTCCCAGGCCAGTCCAACCCCTAAATTCCTGAGGCCAAAATCTTTCCTGGAGGGATCCAGACCTTAGGAGAAAG
>NW_008360316.1:6116679-6117180 GCF_000622305.1 Nannospalax galili | reverse complement strand
CAATTCTAATATCTGACAAAATAGACTTTAAACTAAAATTAATCACAAGAGGTAAAGAGGGCCACTTCATTCTGACCAAAGGAACAATAAATCAAGGAGATATTACAATCATGAACATTATTCACCAAACTCTGGTACACCCAACTTCATAAAAACAACACTACAGGATTTTAAGACCCAGATTAACCTCAACTCATTAATAGTAGGGGACTTCAATACCCCACTGTCTCCATTAGATAGGTCAACAGGCCAGAGACTTAACAGAGAGACATCTGAATTAAACAATACCATATATCAAATGGACTTAACAGACATCTATTGAGCATTTCACCCAAGCACCAAAGGACATACTTTCTACTCAGCACCCCATGGAATCGTCTCCAAAATTGGCCATATACTGGGGGCACCAAAAAAGCCTCAACAAATACAAAAAAAATTGAAATAATTCATTCATTCTATCAGACCACAATGCAATAACGCTTAAAATCAACCCCAGAAGAA
>NW_008360316.1:6115404-6115776 GCF_000622305.1 Nannospalax galili | reverse complement strand
TAGATGCAAAAATTCTCAACAAGATACTTGCAAACAGCACACAGACACACATCAAAAAGATAATCCACCATGATCAAGTTGGCATTATCCCAGAGATGCAGGGATGGTTCAATATACGTAAGTCAATAAACGTCATAAATCATATAAATGGGCTCAAAGACAAGAACCACATGGTCATCTCAATAGATGCAGAGAAGGCCTTTGACAAAATTCAACATGCATTTATGTTCAAAGTCCTAGAGAGAATTGGACTGGAGGGAACATACCTTAACATAATTAAAGCCATATATAACAAACCCACAGCCAACATCATTCAAATGGAGAAAAACTGGAAGCACTCTCATTGAAATCAGGAACCAGACAGGGCTGTAT
>NW_008360316.1:6113632-6115224 GCF_000622305.1 Nannospalax galili | reverse complement strand
TTCAGTAAAGTGGCAGGTTACAAAATTAACCTACAGAAGTCTGCAGCCTTTCTATATACCAATAACAAGCAATCAGAGAAAGAGCACATGGAAATACTCTCCTTCACAATAGCTGCAAAAAAAAAATCTCTGAATAAACTTGACCAAAGACATTAAAGAGCTCTACAATGAAAAATTTAAGTCTTTAAAGAAAGAGGTTGCAGAAGACATCAGAAGACGGAAGGACCTCCCATGCTCATGGATTGGAGGAATTAATATTGTGAAAATGACCATCCTACCAAAAGTCATATATAGATTCAACACAATACCAATCAAAATTCCCATGACATTTTTCACAGAATTGGAAAAAACTATCCTAAGATTCATATGGAAGCACAAAAGACCTCGGATAGCCAAAACAACCCTGAGCACTAAGACCAATGCCGGGGGGATTACTATACCAGATTTTAAGCTGTATTACAGAGCTGTAGTCATAAAAACAACATGGTACTGGCACAAAAATAGACCCATAGATCAATGGAACAAAATTGAAGACCCAAATATGAGTACGTGCAATTTCAGTCACCTGATATTTGACAAAGGGGCCAAGAACATTCACTGGAGGAAAGGCAGTATGTTCAGCAAATGGTGCTGTCAAAACTGGATCTCTACCTGTAGAAGAATGAAACTAAATACCTACCTTTCACCCTGCACAAAAGCCAATTCCTAATGGATCAAAGACCTCAATGTAAACCCTGAAACTCTGAAACTGTTAGAAGCAAACATTGGGAAAAGCCTACAAGATATAGGTGTAGGAAAGGATTTTCTAAACCGGACATCAATTGCTCAGGAAACAAGGGCAAGAATTAACAAATGGAACCTCATTAAACTAAAAAGCTTCTGTACATCAAAGGAGGCAACCAGGGAAGTGAACAGAAAACCCACAGAATGGGAGAAAATCTTCACCAGTGACACATCTGACAGAGGTTTAATATCCAGAATATATAACAAACTCAAAAAACAGAGAATCAAGACAAGAAGTAACCCAATTAAAAGATGGGCTAAGGAGCAGAGTTCGCCAAAGAAGAAGTAAAGATGGCTATGAAGCATCTTAAAAGATGTTCAACATCATTAATAATTAGAGAAATGCAAATTAAAACCACTTTAAGATTTCATCTCACTCCTATCAGACTGGCTAAGATCAAGAGAACAAATGATACCAAATGTTGGAAAGGATGTGGGGAAACGGGAACACTCATCCCCTGCTGGTGGGGCTGCAAACTGGCTCAACCTCTCTGGAAAGCAGTGTGGAGAACTCTTAAAAACCTACAAATGAACCTTTCATTTGACCCAGTTATACCACTCCTTGGCATATACCCAAAGAACTCATCCTATTGCAGAGACACTTGTACATCCATGTTTGTTGCTGCTCTTTTCACAATAGCTAAGAGATGGAAGCAACCTAAGTGACCCTCAATTGACCAGTGGATAATGAAAATGTGGTTCATTTATACGATGGGCACATTATCATACACAATGTGTGATGAAAACAATGTCTAGCTAGTTTTGAAAACCAGAGGGAACCATATTATTCCTATAACCTACTGACAATT
>NW_008360316.1:6112770-6113332 GCF_000622305.1 Nannospalax galili | reverse complement strand
CAAGGAGACCCCACCAGATGGACTTGAACCAGTGTCCAGTCTACAATGAGGAGGGTCAACACAGAGGAATCATTTCCTCCATTCTTCCAAGTGAAGCCAACCATGGTCAAGCAGGACCTTTGACTTATCTTCATATAGGTGGAACTTGTAAAAGAAAGGAGCCAGAGGCTCCTCCTAAGCCTGTGTGACCCCTGAGGAACAGATTCTCAAATGGCCTTAAGAGTAAAAATAAATTGGTTTATCCAGGCCAACTGTATGGCCTTAAATACCCAAAAGGAGAGTATAACCAAAGATTTAAGGGGCCAATATAATTTTTTAAGAGTCCATATGCATAACTAAAGGCTACATAACAAGCAACAGTACAGGAGATAAGAGATACCTTATTTTGAGTTGTTGGCCAAGATGGCACAAAGGACTCCCAGTTGTAACCCACCATAGAACTGGGAAAATTAACAGCAGACCCCAATCTTATCTAAAGGACTATTGAAAACTGATTGCTCCTAGATGAGGAACATCTGACCTTCCTAAAACAAAGACCTCTAGATAGGCTGACTAGATTCAC
>NW_008360316.1:6108410-6112371 GCF_000622305.1 Nannospalax galili | reverse complement strand
GTTCAATATTGTATAACTGTATTAATTCAACTGTGAACCTAGAAACTTACAGCCACTTGTGAAAGAGATGTATTCTTGTTCTGGAGTGTGTTACTGAATATGTTAAAGCTGTAGTGAAATGCTTCTTCTGATCATATAGTTATTAAAAATTAAAAAAATAATGATTAAAAAACAATTATTTTTATTTTTTAATTGATTATGATTTGATATTGATTTGATATTGATTTGTTTGATTTGAGTTTTCTTAAATTATGTATATTCATTGTACATAGTACTGGGCTTCATAAGGACATTTTCATACATGTTTGTAATGTACTTTTATTACCACTCCATACCCCCTCCCTCACCTTTCTCTTCCTTCCCCTTCTGATAGTCCCTGTCATCCCCGTGGCAGCGTTGCTTCTCCTTTTGTGTCACACATACATACATACATACATACATACATACATACATGGTTCTATGTATCTATATAAAAAACAAGGAGTCAGAAAAGAGAGAAAACTTGCAATAATTGTCTTTCTGAGTTAGACTTAATTTTCTTACTATGACAATTTCCAGTTGAATAATTTTCCTGGAAATGACATTTTTTTTTCTTCTTTATGACTACATAAGATTCTTATCTCTGGAGAATCCATGTTAGAGCATTTTGGGGTGAAGAGGCAGAAAATCATCAGCTAACTCCCCAAAGGTTCAGAAAAAATAGAGTGCTGTACATTATATAAATATAACACAAATCTAAAATATATAAAACGTTTTATATATAGGAAAGGAATTGTGAAGTAAGTGTGGCAGAGTGTTAAAAGTATGGATTTGAATAAAGGAGTATGGTAATTCTTTATACTATTCTTATACTTTGTGACTATTCTGTACAACTCTTATGTAATTATTTTAAAGTGATAAGTTAAAAGAAAAAGAAGTTGCTAATACTGCCACAGTTTGGAGTAGAGGTTACAGAACAAACCAAATTCCCATTTCAATCCCTTTTTTTCTGTTCTCTGACATTGCATGCTTTCCTTCTAGAGTCTTCCAGCTGCCTGTGAGCTGCTGCCTTTGCTGACTGGCCATATCCTACCCATTTGTCCCACCACTTTATAAAAGCTAGCTTTCTGTTACCATATGGAAATAGGTACCACAGTCTATGTATGAAGGAATTGTTTATTTAGTTCACAGACCTGGAGGTTTTAGCTCAAGATCAGGTGACCCTGTTGATTTGTTCTCCATCAGGGTAGAGATGCATGTTGGAGTAGCAATCACTTACATCTTTTAAGCCAGAAAGCAGAACGAGGGAGGGAGGGAGGGAGGGAGGGAGGGAGAGAGAGAGAGAGAGAGAGAGAGAGAGAGAGAGAGAGAGAGAGTAAGCACATAAAACAAGCGATTGGAGCTTTACTTTCCTCTTGTAGGACACACTCTCAGTCCCTTAATGACCTAGAAGCCTCAAAACCTGAGCCTCAAAAACTCATATACGTATGAGCCTTTGGGGTACAAGCACCTAAACCACAGCACTTGTCTCTGTATTTGGTTCTTGTCACTGCTACTGCTTTGGTGACCTTGTCTTCATCCTTCTTTGAACTCTGGGTGAGAAAGGTCAACACCCACTCCTTTTCAACCTGCTTTCCACCATATTGTTTCCTTCCATGTACTTTGTTGCTTCCTTGCTGTGCTGTGTTACTGTAGTCAGGCTGTGTGATGTTCCTCAGGGGGTTCAACTCTTATAGTGGGGTCCATCTGTTCCGATGTTCTGCTTGTAAAGGTCTCCTCATCACTCTTCAGGAGGCGTGACTTCGGGGACAACAGGCAACCTCCCTCTATGGGCTTCCATCATCCTTAAATTATCTACTCAGGGACAGGGCCTTGTTCTGAGGGATGTAGTGGGACTTCCATGCTTTCTAGGTCATCAGAGCCCACAGCAGTGCTGTGCTTTCTTCATTGCTCTTGGCTTGTTAAGAATGGCTCAAGTGCTGACCTGTTTGATGATCTATCACTAGATCATTATTTGAGTAGGAGATCTACTACATTGAAATAACACTGGAGGATTACCATACATTCCATAATGGTAATTCTTTCACACCAGGGGGATTTGATTATGTTGGCAGTAAGACTGGTCACGAAAACACTGCAGTTAAGATCTGGAAGTAAGAAATTTCAGTTTATGCCATTAACAGACTGTGGATCTTGTGCTAGAATTTCTTTTTGTAAACTTTTACTGGGAGGAGCATTTGATGGAGTTTGTAGCGCTTTTACAACTTGGCTTAATCCTGTAATTGTTTTTTGTCTTGCAGTAAGGTGCAGGCACTGTCCCAGTTACTCTTTCCTCTAAAGCAAAATTATCCAGGACTGACTCAGTGACTGCTTTACCACCGTGGTTCCTGTTTATGACACAGAGTCTTCATTGCATCACCAGATCCCACCATCTAAACGCTTGCTCTTCATAAATTGTATCTACATTGACAAATTGATAGTTGTCATCAGCTTGCTGAGGATCATTCAGTCAACCTTACTGAAAATGAATTACACTGTGTCTATATCAGACAGTGGGAAAAGCCCATGGAAAGCAGCTCTCCATGGAAAAGCCCATGGAAATCAGACTCCCTCTGATTTCTGAAAAACTCCTTTGGTTCTTGATCAAAATAAGGATGAGATACTTAAAAGTTATGCTTGTGCCCATATATGCTTAGTTTTTGAAAAGAATGTTATAACGAAAAACTGGACAACTGTCCTTTCAAGAAAATTTAAACACTATAAGCTGCTCAGCCTTAATAATCCTCTCTTTCTCCATTTAGCCTTGACATTGGAAGAGACAACATAATTTATAGAAGGAGGGTATCCAGAGGGCAGAAACTATGTCATATGTGTTCCAAGCATGCCACTTTCTGTGTTAAGGTATCAATCACATTATATTTTGTATTTGATTAAAAAGTTTATGTATTCAGTTAGGGACTTTAAGGAATTATTTTATAGGATACATTTATATAATATAGATTTGTTACATTATGCTTTTTGTTATCCTTTGAATGCTAATTTTTAAAATAAAACAAGCCTTTTAAACAAGGTTACACAAATAAAACAAAGCATAGGAGGACCTGTGATAAGGAGCAAGAGCCCTGGCCTTCCCCTTCATCTCTTTCTCAGGGACAACTGCTTTGCCTTGTTTTTACCTGTCCTTCTGTTAGGTACTGTCCATCTCTAATGGGGTGGAGGAGAATGTGGCTTCTTCCTGTAGTTTAATATAACCACAGCACATTTTGAACCTCCTTACTGTTGGATTCTTTGGTAATTTTAAGAATTATAAAGAGACTTTCATTTTCTATTACATTAACTACTAAGAATGGCCCAGAGCTGCAGGATCAGGGCCCTGGTCAGAGAGCAGGTCAGACTCCTTGTTCAAAGTTGTTGTGAATTTCAAGATGGTGACAAGACCAAGAAGTCAAGTATGCCCTGTGTGACTATAGAGGTCACACACCTTAAAGCCAGCCCTGTGTGTAGCATTTTACCTTGCAGCATGCATTCTTCCTCTCCACCTCTTGAGTTTTCTCATCTCTTCCAATATAAAGACAGATAACTTTTGTGCCAGGTATGTAATGTATATCTCTAACTCTAGCATGATGGCTTAGGCAGGAGGATTGTAAGTGGGAGGACAGCCTGGGCTATATAGTGATTTCTAGGCCAGATAGCTAGATTTTGTTTCAAGAAACCAAGCCAAACCAAATCAAATCAAACAAATAAGTCAACAAAACAAAACAAGAACTCTAAAACACTAATTTAGTTTTCATTTTTCACTGTAACCATAAATATTATATCCGTACCTTGTCTATAGGTTCAGTATCTATAGGTGAGCTTTAGTAAATGGTATCACTATTGTAGCTATGTAACTATTGCTCACATTGAAGAAACAGAATCCTGTATTTCCATCCTTGAATCTCTTTTGTTATTGTTGGACCTCCCTCCCTCCTTCCCTCCTCTC
>NW_008360316.1:6105094-6108372 GCF_000622305.1 Nannospalax galili | reverse complement strand
CCTCCCCCTCCTTCCCTCCCCCCTACTTCCCTCCCTCTGTTTCTCCCTTCCTCCCTCTCTTCTCCATCCTTCTCCTCTCCTTTCTTCCCTCCCCCTCGCTCTCCCTTCCTTTCTTTTTCCACAGGATTAAACCCAGAGCTTTGGGCATGCTAAGCATATGTGCTACCATTGAGCTACATCTTTAGCCCCTTTCCCGAAGCTTCCACCCTCCTTCCCTCCCCCCTACTTCCCTCCCTCTGTTTCTCCCTTCCTCCCTCTCTTCTCCATCCTTCTCCTCTCCTTTCTTCCCTCCCCCTCGCTCTCCCTTCCTTTCTTTTTCCACAGGATTAAACCCAGAGCTTTGGGCATGCTAAGCATATGTGCTACCATTGAGCTACATCTTTAGCCCCTTTCCCGAAGCTTCCAATTGCCAATCTTTCTGTCTTGCCTTTATCTTGTTTGTGTCTGTGTAAGAGTCTCATTTTTTAAATCAACTTTGCCAAATCTTTCTATCAGTTATTCAATCTAAAATCCTTGGACTTTAATTCATTGCTTCATTGGGTTGGTCTTGCTGCATCCTTGATTTTGTTTGTTCTTTCTGGTTTATCTTCTATATCTCTAGAATATCCTCAAATAACACCATGGTACAATGAGAGTGAGTGGGGGAAAGAAATGTTAGGAGTCTTTCCATTTCCTTTTTTCATGGTGTCCACACTGGTCTTGAACTCATGTACACAAGCCTTCTGCCTCAGGCTACCGAGTAGCTGGGATGACAGATATGGTTGCCACACCTGACACTAGGTCTTCCCTTCCTGAAGATGTCTGTATTTTAACTATTACCTTTGACTGAATGATGTGAATAGGATTCTAGATGGAAATTAATTTTATCTTACAGGGTCTTGAGGGTACTTTTTGTCTCCGACATCACTGGTCCTGAGGAGAAGGCTATTTTATACGGCTCCCTCTTCTCTGTGAAAGCATTTGGAGTCTCCACTCTTGGCATTCTGACTGTCTCCATGGTATGCTCAGGTGTGCTAGAAGTGTGGGTGAGTCCCTGCTCACTGTAGTCGTGTGAGCACATGATTAGAGATTGCTACTGATGGTTGTTAGCTACCATATGGGAATCAAGCCCGGGACCCCTGTAAGAGCAGCTAGTGCTCTTAACCTCTGAGCTATCTCTCCAGGCCCATTATTTATTATTTTTTTAAGGCAAACACTTATAGAGAACTTACTGTCAGGCAGTCTGTGAAAACTTCATTGACTCATGACCCATGTGGGTACTCATATCTACTTTAAACAAAGAAGGAAACTGAAGCAAAGAGCAGCTATAGAGCAACACTCCCTAGCAGGAGAAGAGCCACCATTTGAGTGGGTCTGACTTGAGAGCCCAGGCTCTTCCCACCTCTTTCTCTGCCCCTGACTGCAAACTTTGGTTGGTTCTTTTGCTTGAAACACACTCTTTTTGCTTATTGAAATTTAATTCCTCTTTAAAGTCTACCATAAGTACCAACCAGCTAGTGCCAGTTTGGCTAAGATAATCTCAGCCAGTGTTAGTTTTCTGCTCCTGGCTTTCTATGAGAGCTTTGGTCAGCTCCTGTCCTGGTGTTAACCCCTTCTTTGAGTTTCTATTCCACACTATTTGTCATTCACTATTGTCTCTGAGCATGTCTGTCTCCTCCATTACAATGCAAGCTCACTGAGATCTACAGATGCTTGTACAGCCTTTCTGCTATCCCCACAGACTGCCACAGCATCTTACATATCTGACACTATGATTTTGAAGTGGATTGAATTGGCTCCTATAAGCAGAACCAAACCTTCCTAAGAGTGGGGTTGGTTTCATGACTCTGTAGGATCAGTAGTGATCTAGTTGTGTGGACATGATTTCTATTTGCTGTTTCTTCATTTCTGGGCAAGATGGAAGACTCCATCAAAGCTGCAAAATGTCCAGAAAAAAAAATATACAAGACTGTTTCATATGTTCTAGGATATTTGAAGGCGAAGACCATTTGCTGTTTGTTTTAATGCCCTGCTTAGCAGCTCTCATTGCCTTGTACCTATAGCTTGGGTTATTTAAAGTATATTCACTGAGAAGCCAAGAACAAAGATATCTTCTAACAGAGCGTATGGTTTGAAGTGTGCTCCCAAATAAGTCACATCCTATTAATATCACATTCTGCTGACCTGCGGATTGTCTGGGATTCCTAAGAGATTTTAAACAACATTCTTTTAAAAAATATTTAAAAATGTTTGCATGAATCCTCTCCCGGCTTTCATCTTACTTCCGGCAGCAAAGTTTCATCTTACCCCTTTGTGGTAATTGCTGGGTATTAAAAGGCTGCATGAATGTGCTATGAAACAAAACTGTATTGTATGAATATTCTTATCCTGGGGTTTTCTTTTCAGTGATGCTTTGAGAAATCTCCTTTTTACCTCCTGTCAAGTCTCTGAAGGGATTGTTGCAGCTAATTTGGGATAATAAAGGCATTCTTGCTGTACTGCAGCTATTCTTTTTAGGAATTATATATATATTTCAGTAGCTTCTATTTAAATTTGCCTAAACTGAATGAAAATGTTCACACATTTTTTTTAGGAATAAATGGGTTTTCATGTTTCCATAGTTCTGTGCACCACCCACCCCTTTTCCAAGTGATGGTACCATTCAGCCTAGACTTCTGCCACACAAAACAGCTCTTTACTGGCCCTTGGCTTTGATGCCTGTGACGAAAATTAAGGGGACTGAGAAATTGGAGGTCAAAACATTGTCATGGAAAACATAAAGGCCATGATGTAATTGCTTGGTCAGAAGGTCAACTTTTTGACTAAAAGTGAAATAGGCAGTATTGTCCTTGTACAATACTTTTCATGGTCATTTCAAATATCAGCTAAAAACAAGAAAATGCCTTGGTGACCCCCAAGACCTGAAGAACACTATTTACAACATCAACTTTCTAGCTTTTTTGGTCTGTTTTCTTTTATTCTCTCTCTCTCTCTCTCTCTCTCTCTCTCTCTCTCTCTCTCCTCTCTCACCCCCCATGGGGTCTTGTTATATAGCCCAATCTGGTCTTGAACTTGAGATCCTCCTGTCTCTCCAGCCTCTTGAGTGAGTGCTCGTATTATAGGTGTGTGCCAATGTTATCACTTTTTCTGATTCTATATAACCACTAGAAGAGTCTTCAAAAGCTTTCATCAACTAGAGTTCAGGGACCAAAGTAATAGTGTGTGTGTGTGTGTTTGTGTGTGTGTGTGTGTGTGTGTGAGTGTGTGTGTGGTGTGTGTTTATAATAAACCAGTGGTCT
>NW_008360316.1:6085842-6100226 GCF_000622305.1 Nannospalax galili | reverse complement strand
TTTTTATGGTATCACTCAATTCCTGCATATTCCATTCTTGTGATTTCTTAAATTTTTCATAGTCTTTGCTTGAGTGGTCCAGTTCGTCCAGTTTATCTTCCAATCTTGATACTCTGTTTTCCATTTCGTTCATCCTATTGGTGAGGCTTTCTCCTGTCGTTTCTAATTGGCTTATGGAGTGTTTCACTTCGTTCTTTATTTCAGCCTGAGTATTCTTCAATATTTCTAGCTCTTTTCTGAATTCATTCAGAAGTTTATCCCTATGTTCCTTCAACTCTATGATTACCTTGTTTGTGTGTTCTTTAAATTAAGTGAATTCTTTTGTCATATTCATCATTGTTCTTTTGAGTTCCATGTCCTGCATTGTCTCTAGGGGATTCTCATTGTGCTCCTCTAGAGGATTACTGGTATTTGGTGGGGATATGTTATTTTGGTTTTTCATGTTATTATTTTTTCTCTGTGATTTTGACATGTGAATTTCTTTTGTAGTTTCTGACTCTTGTGTGATACTCGGGCCTTCAAGTTTAGTTCTGCTTCTTTTATTTTTGAGCTTTATGTGTCTTTGTGGTTTACTTTTTGGGTATGAAGAGTTGGTTTGTCTAAGCTTCTGGTTCTCTCTTTTGATTTTATATTGTCGAGGCCGGATTGTTTTTGTCTTCAGGAGTTCCGCGGTGGCCCAACTCCAATGTGGATCAGAAGTTTTCAGGCTTTCTCCTTAGGTCTGGAATCTTCTAAGAATGCTTTTGGCCTCAGGAACTTGGGTGGCACTGACCTGAGCCCCTCGCCGTGGCCGCGCCACGCAGGGATGCAAAGGCAGATGGGGAGGGAAGAAGCCTCAAGATTTCCCAGGGAGTGGATTGAGTAGCTGGGGTGTACTGGATGCAAAGGATCAGGGAGAGTAAAGGTAAGCCTCGGAGCCCCAGAAAGAGGCTGGCGGGGGGTGCAGGACCCGGGGAGGAGAGGGGGATGAGGGCAAGGGCAGGGCCCGAGACCAAGAAAGGGACTGAGTTGCTCTGGGTGAGAAGGATCAGGAAGCAGTATTGGTTCCCCAGGTGTCTGGGGCCCCAAGACTAGGAATGACGCAGGGCCCAAACTAGGAGTATAGAACGGCGAGGCGGGGGATGGAAGGGTGAATGTCGCTTAGGGAGTCCTGGCGCGGAGAGCTGCGCTATAGACTTACCCCAAGAGGCCTGAGGATAGTAGTGCCCCTCCTGTCTCTTTTTAAAGAAAAAGTTTTTGCCTGTGTGATAGTTAAATTTTATGTGTTAAGGCTGGAGATATGGCTCAGTGGTTAAGAGCTCTGTCTATTCTTGTAGAGGACCATGTTTGATTCCCAGCAGCGACATGGGAGCTAACAACTATCTGTAACTCCAGTTCCAGGGCATACAATGCCCTCTTCTGACCTCGTGGATATTGCACAACACAACATAGGTACACTTAAATACATGAAGGCAATACACTCATATACAAGAAAATAAATAAAAATTAAGAAAAATTATTTATCAACTTGGCTAGATTATGGTGCTAAACTATTTGGTTCAGCACTCATCTATATATTGATGTGAAAGCATTTTTTCATGTGATTAACATCTGTAAATAGTGGATGTTTTAGCATATTATCAAGATAATGTGAATAGGTCTCATTTGATTAGTTGAAAATGTTAAGAGCAAAAACAGGAGTTTCTTGAGAAGATGAGATTTGGACTCAAGCCTTCAACATCAGTCCTTACATGAGGTTCCAGCCTAGTGACCTGCCCTATGGATTTCAGATTTGCTAACTCCCGATATTTAATAAGTGTGTGTGTGTGTGTGTGTGTGTGTGTGTGTGTGTGTGTTGTGAAATAGCAAGCATGGGAGGCAGTGAATTATCACATTTATGTGTAAACAGCAGGTGTGATTAGATTGATAGCATCTCTTTGTGGGATTTGTATGCTGCTCTGGGTCAGTAGGGGTCAGAAAGAGAAAATCCTTCCCCCTTTCCTTAGCATGCTGGATGCACTGTTTCCATGAAGACAGCAAGGCCTTTGAGGGAATCATTCTGAGAACACGGTTTTGAGACAACTATTAAGGAACAAGTCCTCAGAACATATTGGGCCCACTCTTGATTTTAATGGATGCTAAGAGTCAGGCTGTTTTATTTAGGCATCACCATAATGTAGCCCTGCACTGCTGCACTGTGCTGCCTTGTGTGAGGAAGAGACTCTATTCAAAATGCACAGATCAGTGCCTGGGGAAGTGCAGAGAAAAAGGGAATTATAGGAGGTTCCCAGTCACACGTAAGTTGTAAGTATGACAGTGAGCACAAGACTTTCTTGATAAGTGGCTCTGGTGTACTTCATAATTCTTTGTTTACTTCTTGCTTCAGGCTCTACCAAGCCTGATCTACAAGGAAAAGTTCTGAACTTTCACTTGCATTTTCACCTTTTTGCTTTTGCTATGGGGCTCTCCTGGTTTCTCTAATCTCCAATTAAAAACTTTACTTAAAGGAAATGGAGCTAAAGCATCATCAAAGCAAATTTATGAACTTTAGAGTGTTATTCAGAAATATTGTACCTGATATCCCAACCGTGGGCCACTTGATTCAGAATCTTGGGAAAGAATCGGTAACCAATTGCTCTGCTACTTAGGAATGCTAAATTGAATGAAACATTTGACTCTTTGGAATCAAATTAGACTAGCTATACAGTCTTATCAAGAGAAGGGGAACTTCAAGAAAACCCCCTCATACTGAACCTCACACACCTCCTCTGCCTAATTCTCCACCAGCTGGTAGTATGATAAATGATCCATGCCCACAAAATGCTTTCTAGAAATGCCTCAAATAGGGAAATTTTTACCACATGCCCTGTAATTAAAGAAGTAGGAAAAAAAAATCCCCTCATGAAAGGCTCCTGTTCTCCAAGTCCAAAGACTTCAAAGCATAAGATTAACTTTGGTTACAAAGTTAAGCAAAAGTCATTCCTACATTTTTTTTTTTTGTAGAGGATGTTCAGACAGGGTCTCACTCTATAGCTCAGGCTGGAAACTAGAAGTAATCCTTCTGCCTCAGCCTCCTGAGGACTGGGATTCTAGGCATGCACTACCATGCCTGGCATCATTGCTACTTTCTTGTATCTATTTACAGCCTGAGGTGGTTTGTTGAACTAAATAGTTTTTTTTTGAGTGACAGTTTGAAAATGTTCTCCAGATGTCCTTCTCATTAAATGAATATGTTTTAATAAAACATGAGCCTTGAAGAATTTACAAGGCAAAGCAAATGTTATAGCTCAGTGGACTGGCAGTCTTTAGAGGTGGCTCTTCCATGTCTTAAGGGCTGTGATGCAGGGTGATTCAATGAGGACCTTTCTGCATGAGCAAAGGAAAAGAGCCTGAAGCCCTTTTGTAACTGTTGGTGTGGCATCTGAGTTCACAGATGAGCCAAGGGGTGGTGAGATGGAAGGGTGTGGGTGGAAAGGGAGCTTCTTGGAGAGAGCTTACCTCTTAGGGTTTGGCCAGCAACCTTGGAACACAAAGGTAGGGCCTGCATGCTCTGAGACCTTAGCCAAGCCAACCCTCTTCCTAGATGAGAACACCGAGGCTTGTCAGTATTTCTGCTGAATATCAAAGGGGAGCCATTGTTTAGTTTTGCCTAAAAGGTAGTTAATGAAAAATAGGGTTTTGTTTCAAGAAATTGTCTTTTGGATTCATACGAATTGATTTTCTGTTGCTGTGGTAAAACACCATGACCAAGACAACTTACAGGAAGAAGAGTTTACTGGGCTTACTTACGGTTCCAGAGGGATAAGAGTCCATCACGGTGGGGGAGGCATGGCAGGAGGCAGCCAGAGCAGAAAGATGAGCACTCGCATCTTCAAGAGAAAGGCCAGCTGGAAAATGGGCCAGGCTATCACTCTCAAAGTCTGCCCCCAGTGACATGCTTCTTCCAACATGGCCACACCTCCTAAAAGTTCCATGACACTCCCCAAGTGTTCAAATTCTTGGAGCCTATGAGGGACGTTCCTTATTCAAACCATCCCAAGCTTCAGATGTATGAATACATCTCATTCATAAAGTGAGAGCTACTCTCCGTAGCTTCCATGAATGCTAGATTTTCATTGCTGACACCACCTTCATTCCTGTCTAGTTACCTGCTCAGACCACTGGGCACCTTTTCCTTTCAGCTCTCAACTTATGGAACCATCTCTCCCTCAGTACAGTCCTTTGTGTTCCTCTCCTTTAGAAACATGTGGTTGATTGGGCCTTTGCAAATTTCTGCTCAGAAAATAGGAAGTAGTAAGACAGATAGACAAACACATCTTATTTCATTTCTTCCTGAAGTTCCCCTGGTTTCTAGGAAGTTGAATGAGCCTCAACTTGGTTATGCCCTTAAAAAATGGAATATCTCTCTGGGACTGGTGGGAATTTGGGGGTTAGCCCTTTCTTTAAGTTCTAGCCTCACCTCCATGCATGACCTCGAAGAAATGAGTTAAAGACC
This sequence comes from Nannospalax galili, assembly GCF_000622305.1. Lineage (NCBI taxonomy): Eukaryota > Metazoa > Chordata > Mammalia > Rodentia > Spalacidae > Nannospalax > Nannospalax galili. Next base: position 6,095,752 of record NW_008360316.1, on the reverse strand, counting down.
CAGCTCTTTGGTGTTCCTATCTATAAAACGTGACAAATAATGTCTGCTGTGCAGGCTAAATAAGGGAACTGATATAAGCAGTGGCTGTTTGTTACCCGAGACTAACGGTCAACTGCGGTGCAAAGGACCCTTGCCATTCCGTCATATTGCCCTTTTTCCCTCTCCACTGGATTTCATGGAGGTAAAAGTCAATGGAAAGCTAAAATTACTACAATTAGATCCGTTAGTCTGAGGAGACAAAGAACTTCAAGTAGAATTGAAGGTGAGGGTTCTTTTCATTTGTATCACTATGTGAACACATGGCTTCAATGGTGACCTTTGTCAGCTCTGTTCACCTGACATTATTAGCACAGAAAACCAGAGATGGATGCTCTTAGGGAAAGACAGAAGGTAAGTAAGAGGTACCAGCTTGGTGGCAGTGCTGCCTGGATTTGATAACACAGTGTAATTCTGAAAATACTATAAACAGTAAGTAGATATCCTGCTAAGGTCTCCCAGAACCAACTACCGGCTCTTCCTTTTTCTTAGGGACTCACAAGGAGTGCTTGGATGAAGTGTCCCTTGTTTCCCTTTTGTCTCCTGCCTCATTCAAGGCTGTTGGGAGACCTCTGTTATGCAAAAGTCGAAGCCCCTTCACACCGGACAGCTCATGCAGCTCGGGGAATGTGCCGCGGGCTCCTTTTCATAGCAAGGTGCTTTCTGGCATCTTTCCTGTCTCTCCCTTTGAAGTGGCCGCCACAGATGCCTTGACATAAACATGGCCTTTGGCTCTATGCATACCATGCCTTCCTGTGTGTGGTTTTTACAGGTAGACAATAGTCTAGCAGAAACCCACTTCCACATGTAAATAAAATATCTCACAAAGTATCTAAAAGCTTTTACCACTACCCCCATGGTATATAAATATGCTAGTCTTCTCTTAATAGTCGGAGATCAGGCCAGAGACTGGGAGATCAGGTGAGAGACTGGGTCCCAGAAAGCTGGATCAGCAGAGAGCTGGACAGCAAGGAGCAGAGATACAATAAAGCAGTAAACACAGACTAAGCCGTGCCTTGAGTCCTGTGTCTTACTACCGGCGACCTGATCTCACCGGAGAGCAGCACTCTCCGTTACCGACCCACGGATATCCCAGCTTTCGCCACCTCCGTGCTTCTTCCCTGTGGAGTTCACTGGCCAGGACTCCACAGAGAGTGGGTCCCAGAAAGCTGGATCAGCAGAGAGCTGGACAGCAAGGAGCAGAGATACAATAAAGCTGTAAACACAGACTAAGCCGTGCCTTGAGTCCTGTGTCTTACTACCGGCGACCTGAAGCCAGACTCACACCGGGATTAACCAGGTGTGGCGGAGACCCCAGGGTGCCCGCACACAGCACGCCGGGGGTCAAGTACATCGCCTGCAGCCAGACTCACACCGGGATTAACCAGGTGTGGCGGAGACCTCAGGGTGCCCGCACACAGCACGCCGGGGGTCAAGCGACCCGCCCCATAAAGGCAACTTGCCTTTCTTTGCTTCTTTGTAGCTGCCTTTGGTGTTGAATCCATGTTTTGGAGATAGGGATTGTAAGAGTGTACGGACCATACCCTGCTTGACTTCAGACACATTTGCCAAAAGAAATTAAAACAAAACTTCTGTATTAGTTACTTTTCTTTTTTTCTTTTTTTCTTTTTGAGACCAGGTCTCCCTGTAGGCCCAGCTGTCCTGTGTCCTGGAACTCACTATGTAGACCAGGCTGGCCTTGAACTCACAGAGATCCACCTGCCTCTGCCTCCCAAATGCTGGGATTAAAGGTGTGTGTCACCATGCCTGGCTCTATTTGTTACTTTTTTATTGATGTGATAAAATACCATGACCAAAGTGACTTATGGAGGAAAGAGTTTATTTAGACTTATGGTTCCAGAGGGACAAGAGTCCATAATGGTGGAGGAGGTAAGGTGGCAGGTGGCAGGAGCAGGAAGCTGAGATCACATCGTCACACTGGAAGCTGAGAGTGAACTGGAAGTGGGGCACAGCTATGAATGCTCAAAGTCCACCCCCAGTGACATACTTCCTTCAGTAAGACCACACCTCCTAAACCTCCCCAAACAGTGCCAACCAATTGGAAATTAAGTGCTTAGACTTGAGCCTATGGAAGACATTGATTATTCAAATCACCACAAAAACAAAACAAAACAGCCTTCTGACAACTTACAGCTGTAGTTAATGTAACAATAAATTTTTTCAGATAGTTGGAAATGGAGATAATGAGTTTTCATATAACATGATAAGAAACATCCATAATATAGCACAAATTGCATATCTGGAATGAATCTTTCTAACTTATAAATAAATGATACTAAGCATGTGAAAGGTCACTAGTTTAAGTAAATAGTAGAAATGAGGCTGTCCTAAAGAGGGAGCATGCAAATTTGCCAACTGTTAGAGCCCTTCTTCAGGGTGGTCTCTTGGAATGGTGATAGCACCCTGTCGTCTCAAGGAGAATTGCTTTGAGTTGTGCTGATGGAGGTGGCCCAGGACAGGGTAGATGTGGGAACCAAAGTTGAAGGGACAGGGGATGGCAGAGGGCCAGGGCCATGAAGGAAGTGAGCATTGTTGGGTAAGTAAGGAGTGTCACTGTCTTCAGATTGTCCCTGGAGGATGTTTCAGTAAGTGCTGCACAGCATATACTGTAGTGAGTCCATAAGACAGAGCCTACAGTCCCTACAGTGTAGTGACCCTGCAGCAGCTGTAATGTCACAGAACACTGTGTTACTGATGTGTGTGTGTGTGCTACCATGTGCTACTTGCTGTATAAAAGTACAGCATATACAATTCTGTACAGTGCATGCTGCCTGCTAATGATAATGAGTCATTACAGAACTAGATGATGCTAGTGCTTTGCCTCTATCATTGTTTTAGAGTGAACTCTCACTTAGGAAAAGTTTACTCTTGACTGTTGGCCATGTGACACCAGGGGCCTCCGAAGGCATGTTCACTATACCGCTTGATTGCATGGAGAACCATGTGGAGTCTTTGACTTGGGTCATAGAGGCTTGGGTGAGTTCTAGGATGTTCTTACAACCACAGAACCACCTAATGTAGCAGCTCGGAGACATATCCCTGTCATTAAATGACTCATAACTGTACCTTAATTTTGAGTTGGATAGGAACCTCAGAAAACTCTTGACTCAAAAAAAGAGATTAATTTTACATAATTGAAACTTTGTCTTTTGACCCAAATCTCCTAAAAACCTTCCTAAGTAAAAACAGTTTGTGATCTCAGATTTCCTAACAGAGCCAGTATGTCTTCAAATGCATCTTTTCAGGGATGCTCAAAGGGTGCTGTGTTTGGATGGAAAATGAGCTGTGGATTTATTGACCTTCTGAAAAATGTCATAGTACTCCTCCCCCCTGAAATGAGCTTCAGCTCTTTGAGCCCCACCCCAAAGATGATGGCAGACTTCCATACAAGATACTCAGATGAGAATTTTGGGATTTCTCTAGTGGAAGTGAGATTGACTTCGCTGGTCCCAATGCCCTGAAAACCAGGGGCTGGAGCTCTTAGCTAAACCTGGCGCTTAGGATCTGGGTTTGTTTTCCCTGCACAAAATGCTGACCTCTATTCCTAAGAACAAGAGTCTTTGAAAGACTCTTGGGACATTAAAATAGTTCTACAAAATAACATTTTGGTGCTTTAAAGTATAAACTAACCAGAAACACATGATTTCAGTTTCCCATAAATCACAGAGGGTTTTGCCTTAGAGAAAAATGCATGGCAAAACACATCATGAATAAACAGTGTAGGGTGGTGATCTGGTTGCACAAGTAGGCCAAGGATTGGGGAAGGTGACAGATTTGCATTCAGGTGGAACATACAAGAGCCTAGGATCATCAGCCCACATCCGGTAAAAGGTGGACCAGTAATGCTATTCTCAGATGAGAGAACCGCCCCTACTTTCTCCGTCCTTCACTAGAGCTTTCTAATCTGATCTTTGACTTGGAATATTTTAGAGGAACAAATGACCAAGGTATTACAAAATGCATTTAAGAAACGTATTTATAAGAAAACGTATTTTCCTAGGCTTCAGGTAACCTGGCTTCCCTTTTATTACCCCTTGCTTCTCCTTACCTGCTCTAGTAGTTGACAAAGACTGATAATCAGTGTGGGCAGACCTTCCACACTGGAAAGCGCTGGGGAATACTGCCAGGATTTAAAAACTTTCTTTGCATGACACTCTTGGCATTGCACATGAGGTACCCCAGCCCCCTTAGATGGTTGTTAATGAAATGATCACAGAATATGAATTAGTGGAAGCCAGATAAGTTTGACTTTATGCTATGAATACATTTTATTAGATTTATTTTTAATTTATTTGTGTGTGTGTATGTGTAAGTATGTACATGATCATGTGTGTGTGTGTCACAGGGTGGGTGTGGAGATAATTTTGGGAGCTGGTTCTTTCCTTTTACCATGTAGGTCTTGGCGATTAAACTCAGGTTGAAAGGTTTGGTGGCAAGCACCTTTGCCAGCTGAGCCATCTCGCCAGGCCCCTATGCTCTCTATAAAGACACTACCTTGCTTTGTTGTTAGGTTATGACATTTGTTGTGAATTTTCTAGACTCTTCTTGAGTCCTGGGCAAGGGCTCTTTTGAAAAACAAGGAGGATAGGAGTGAGGGGAAAATGCTACCTTCTTTGTGCATTACTGCACAGGCGTCAGTGCCAGGGATGGCAACATCTTGAGACAGGAGGCGGGAAGATACTGAGAGAAGACTGTTGCCTAGTCCCACCTGAGGCATGATCGTAATGACTTACAGACTTCCCATTAGGCCCCACTGCACATAGCTCTTCATTCCCTTCCTATGTGCCATCCTGGAGCCCAAACCTTGACATGCGGAACTTGGCAACACCAACTGTCATTCAATCCATAGGAAAAGTAATAAAAACTCAGACGAAGGGACTCAGGGATACGTGTTTATGAAGATCATCAGTTATTGTGTAGTTGAGTTTTGTTAGTGTATAGATGATATCCTGTGTTCAAAGAACTTCCAATATTTCAGCATTCTTTGAGGAAGCTGTTCCCCTCATCCTTCTGATGCCAGGTGGTGAATGTGGCGAATGCATGTTAGAGTGTGGCAGTTGTAACAGTGCAGTCTGAGCTCCAAGGTGGGAACATTCCCAGTGCTTGATTGTCTGGGTAGAAAATTGTCCCATTTTGTCTGTGGCTACTTGGGCAGCAGGTGGTTTCTTTCCTCTCAATGACATAGCACAGCATTAATTGGTTCATGGAGATGACTATCTCTCACCCACAGAGTACTTAGTAGACAGTTTTAGAAACTCCTGACTGGGTTTAGGCTGTCAGCCATGTGAAGACCCACTTGGGCTGGTCCTCTGCTCAATGACTGTGGTAACAGGAGAAAGGCTGGGAGTCTAGTGGCCTGAACAGCCACTTCCTGCTCATGCCTGCTGCCTCCTAGGCAAAAAGGATGCTTCAGGGGGGTCATTTTCTATGAACCTTGCAAAATGTGAATTTTCATATTTTTTAGATGCACAGACTGGGATCATAAGACTTTTTCCATTTGAAAACCATAGTTGGATTGAATGAGAAAACAAAATGATTGGCAGGAATTCTTGTCACTACTCAGATTGTTTTTCAAAGCCTGATGCAGACCTGGGCCTTGTGTCCTGGTTCCAATAATCCCTGGCAGGAGGTGGCACAAACAGTTGTGGCCAGCAGTTCCCATCCTTTGTTCATTTGGCAACGTTGCTCTTATGGTCTGTTAGACTGTGACCAATCTTTCTGACCTCATATTTTAGAGTCCCTCAGTGCCCTGAAGGGAAACAACATTTGTGGAGAGGACAGCACCTTCCTTTGCCAACCTATTTTCCATGAAGGAGTCCTGTCAGAATGCCTTAAATGTTAGAACTTTTACATGTTTCCTTTACTCTGCCAGTGAAGAGGGCTTTGAGAGTCTTCTTTCGCCCAATGAGGCACCTTCAGGGCTGTTTTAACTCTCCAACCACAAGTGTTCATAGGCCCTTTCCAGCGCCTTTCAGCTGGATGAACTCTTCTCCACTTTCATGGTCAAGGTGGGCCACTTGCTTGTACTGAGGACATCTGCCATGAAGCAATGTGAACAATGTTGTTCAACAAGTATTAACGGAACAACATGCTGAGCACAGGACTTGGCCCATTAGGCCCTGGGGTTTGAGTCTGAATGGTGCAGGTGAGCTTTCAAAGTCATGTTGGCTAAGGTCATGGAGAAGGGCAGGGCATGAAAGGAGGTCATCATGGGGACCAGTTTTCTGAGGATGAGATGATTATTTGTCTGAGCCCAAAGATCTAGACAGGGGAGGAGTGGGATGTTGAGCATCAGAGGCTCTGTGGTCTGAGAGAGCAGAATGGGACTGCTGGACTATGAAGAGTCAGGGGTAACAACCAAACTGTGCTCATCAAAGACCAAAGGGACAAAGAAAACATGGGATATTGTGTTAGTCAGACTTTGAGTCCGTGACAAATACCTAAGAGAATTAGTTTAATGGAGGATAAGCTTATTTTGGTTCACAGTTTCAAAGAGCTGCTCACTGCATGACAGCTAGGAAGCAGGGGGTATGCCTGTATCACTGAGTTTCCCCCAGCTCTCCTTTATTCTATTCCATGCCCCTGCCTATTAGATGGTGCTGTCCACATTCAAGGTGGGGTTACCCCTTTGTTTAATCATCTCTGGAAATATTTTCAGAAGGTGTGCTTTACAAATCTCAGTGCCTCTCAATCTAATCAAGTTGATAATTCTATAGCATCAGCCATATGCATACCATGAAATGTTATTAGGCCACTGAAAATATTAAATTCATCAAGTTCATCACTAGTCAATACAAGCATCACTTTATCCCGAGAGGAGAGAGAGGGAAGGAAGAAGGGAGGAGGAGGAGCAGGAAGATGAGGGAGAGAGACAAAGGGAGGAGGAGGGAGAGGGGGAGGGGGAAGAGGAGGAGGAGTAGGAAGTAGGAGAAAAAGAAAAAGGAGAAGAAAATGAAAAAAGAGATGAGTGGGTGCTAGGCTCAGCAGGGCTGTCTGTTGGGTGGGTTTCTCCTGTGTTTTGAAGAAGCACTGCAGTATGGCCTATAATCAAATGGGCTAGTCAGTGATTTAATCAATAGCTCATGGAAGGATTAGTTTCTGAAGACAGGGTCAATCCAGACACCAGTCGGTCTCTGGGTTTGCAGAGAACCTCATTTTGGTTCTTCTCTACTTGAGAGTGGCATTTCAATTTAGCACCTTCAGAGGTCAAATTAATAAATGAAGGTGAATTTGAGACAACTGCTGATCAGGTGGAAAGCCAGAAATGGTTCTGGCTCTCCTTCTTCTTTCCAACCTCTTTCATATCCCAAGTCAAAACCTTATAAATTGCTAGATAAGAAAGTCACATCTTATCTGAAGGAATGTTGGCAACTGATTGCTGCTAGATGAAGAAGAGCTGATCTTCCTAAAACAAGGGACTCTAGGTAGGCTGACTAGACTCAGAGGATGGATAAGCACTGGGGAATGGCTGGGGGAACTGACAACACAGTGGACAGTAACAGGGATAACAGTATATGGGCTCTAGTGGCAGGGCGTGCTATGGGCTATGGGAGGGTGCCATTTGGGATGCGGGTATAAAGATAAATAAGATTGAGACGTTTTGTATGAAATACACATATACAATCATCAACAAAGAAACATATTAAAGAAAGAATTTTATGGAATAGATGATTCTATGTATCCATCCAGTAGTATCATCCATCTGTCTGTCTTCTGTCCTATCAACCTACTGACCTATTTTCTATCATCTGTCTATCTTCTATTTATATATTAGATATTATTAGGCATTTCTCTTATTGTTGTGAACAAATATCTAACAAAATGCAACTTAAGGGAAGATTTATTTATTTTGGCTTATAGTTTGAGGGTATAGTCTGTTATGATATGGAAGATGAGGTGGCCTGAGCAGCCTGATGAAGCTGTGGTGGCTGGAGTGTGGGAATCCTTGCTCATATCCCGATGGACCAGGAAGCAACATCTGTGTTCATCTGGCTTTCTTCTTTCCCCCTTTTTATTCAGTATGGAACCACAGATCATGGGATGGTGCCATCCACTTTCAGGGTGGGTCTTCCTACCTCTGTTAATCTTTCTTGCAAACTCCTGGACAGACACACCCAAGAGGGTGTTACACTAATTGCCTAGGACTAAGTGCTCCTTAATGTAACCAAGTTGACAATCAAAACTAACCATCACTATCTATCCATTCTCTGCCTCTTGTCTTGGTCTCTCTCCCCTACTGATCTATCATCTATTTATTTTTTGTTTCCATATCTAAATGTCATCTATTATGAAACAGGAACCAAAGAGTAGTCTGGGGCAGTAATCTCAGGTACAGCTAATAAGAGTCTGGTAAAATTGTCTTCCGAAAAGAAAGATCATTAACAGAGATACAGAATCTGTATCTCTGTTAACCTACAACAGGGCTTAAAGCCTCTCTTCACATTTAGTTCCTTCTGGACCCTGATGGGAAATGGGTGAAGAGGAGTGGACTCTGAGGCCAGCTCTCCCCACAGCCACTCCCATCTTTAGTTCATATTCTGTGGGGCATTTGTGGGGGTTTTAATGTATATACAAGGCAAGCGACATTGATCAGAACAATGAAAATGTCATTTTTATTTAAATTCAATTTAAAATATTTAAAGCATACAGAAGCATACAAGAAGAAATCAAATATTTTGTCATATCTTTTCTTAAGAGAAATCAGAGTCAATTGAGTGCTCACTGCAGTCCTCACCCACCCCAACAGCCACCCTAGTTCTCCCCTTTTAACACAGAAAACCATTTTCTTCAAGTAGGTGTATATTCTTTGCATCTTGTTTAATTCACAGTGTGCTTGACACATGCCACATGCCCCTTTGAATTTCTGCCATATACATATGTATTCAATGAATATAGTATGTGGTATTGTTCTGAGTTTCCAAATAGTTACAAAAAAAATTTCACATTTTTGCACTGTCTTTCTCTCATTGTGAGTTTGAGACCGAGCCGTGTACATACACAGATGTAGTCAATTCATTTGGATGTTCTGTATCATTGCCACCTTATGAACATGTCAGCATTCTCATCTATTTCCAGTTGTTTTCCAAATGCATCATTTGTTCCCAATGTTTGCTCTATTGCAATACTGCAAAGAACCTTCTGCTTGCCTATGCCTATGTCATTGGGACTTGTTTAGGGTTCAGTTTAGCAGTGCAATTATTGGGTCTCAGGTAATAATAGCTTTAATTTTGTTGGAAACTGCCACATCGCTCCCATGTAATTGCACTGGCTGATGTTCGTGCTAGCTCACACAGAAGGCATGCAGCCCCTACGATTTATTTATTTAGTATTTTTAGACTTTAAGTATTTGCATATGAGTGTTAAACTGTATTGTGTTGTGATTTATTTTTCATTTTCCTAATTAGTAGTGAGGCTGTCTGTCTGTGTATGTATGTATCTCTCATGTATGTACCTATTTATCATCTGTCTATCTATCTATCATTTACCTATCTACTTATCTACCTATTATCTATCAATCTGTCAACAATCTATCATCTATCTATCTATCTATCTATCTATCTATCTATCTATCATCTATCTTCTATCTTTCTATCTTCTATCTTCAATCCATCTAATCATCTATCTCTATCCATTCATCATCTATTATCTATCTATCTATCTATCTATCATCTATCATCTATCTATATCTATCTATCTATCTATCTCTATCTATCTATCTATCTATCTATCTATCTAATCTATCATCTATCTATTTATCTCTATCATCTATCATCTATCTATTATCTACCTACCTATCATCTATCTCTCTATATCTTCTATCTCTCATCTCTTTCTATATATTTCTATCAACTAT
>NW_008360316.1:6064586-6085361 GCF_000622305.1 Nannospalax galili | reverse complement strand
CTATCTGTCTATCTATCATCTATGTATGTATGTATGTATGTATGTATGTATGTATATATCTATCTATCTATCTATCATCTGTCTATCTATCATCTATCTATCTATCTATCTATCTATCTATCTATCTATCTATCATCTACCTATCATCTATCTATCTAACAATTAAACTTTCCCTTTCTGTGCTTTACCTATTGCTAGCCTATGCCAATTTTTATTTTCTCTCTTGATTTTTTTCTTATTTGTTTATAGGAAAAATCTACACATTCTGGATGCAAAGCCTTTCTTGAAAGCTTATTTTGTTTTGTGTTCTGTCTGTGTCTTCTCTCAGTGTGATTTTACAGTGACATCCGTGGAGGGAAAATTTCTAGCTTATCTGGAGGTTTGAGGCTTTGTTCCTAACTTGTTATTTGACCTTGGACAGTCACTGAATTTTCCTAGAAGTTAGCTTCTTTAGCTTTCTAGTAGGATAACTGAATCCCCAAACCTCAGTTTTTTCTAGATAGTCTATCCAAGTAAAATACATTTAAGGGGAAGTTGTTTCCAAATAAGAGAAAACTTCCGTATCAGTCAGTCTCATTGCTGACACCAAATACCTGATCAAAGCACCTGGAGAAAAAAGGACTTATTCTGGCTCATGGTTTAAGAAGGGATACAGTCCATCATGGCAGAGAAGACATGGCCGCAGCTGAGTGAGGCAGCTAGTCACATTGTAACCACAGGAAGCAGAGAGATGCACCCTGGGGCTCAGCCTATTTTCTCCTTTTTATTCAGCCCAGGACCCCAACCTGTGGGATGGTCCTACTTACACTGGGGGCTGGGTATTAAACACTTCTGGAGACACCCTCACAGACACACTCAGAGGTGTGTCTCCTAAGTGATTCCAAATCCAGTCAAGTTGACAATGAAGATGACTCAACACAAGTCTGAATGCTAGAATACTTGAAAGACCTAAAAGTATTTGTTTTAGTAGTGAGATATATTATTACAGCTCAAATTCTCAGATGGCAGACACTGTGACTGCTCCCTGGAGAATGTCCATACCTCAGAACTGTGCTGTATGTGGAAAACTCTCAAATGAATGGTTTACTGAATGACTGAGATTGGGGATAAGCCTATTGTTCCACAATTTGGTACTTATCTCTCTAAGGTTGTACTTAAGAATGGCTTACATTTCCCCTTCTTAGATTCTTTAACCTTCTCTCTCAAGCATGTTTATGGTATTAATAACAGAGTAACTTTGGCTTTCTTTGAATCGTTATGAACTTTGTACCAATGGAGTGTGAATACATGAATTCTTGTTGTGATCTCAAGTCTGAGTTGTGTTTTCAATGCTTTCATGTTTCCTAGAGAGTGTGAACATGATTGAAATTAATGAAACCACTTACCGCTTTTCTTCCCCTGGCCTCCCCCAAAGCACTAGAGGAATCTTCTAGTGTTTTAATGAGAGTATCCTTCCTTGTAGCTGTACCAACTGGCGTCATGTTAGAAAATGAGTTACTTCCTGTCATTCGTGGTGACTGGAGTTGACCATCACGTCTCTGGTTTTTGTGGCTGCCTGGATAAGGACGTTTAGCATCTCCCCAGGACTGGGCTCAACCACACCATGTTCGCTTTTCTATTTCATTGGACTGGAATGGAGGGTTGACTTTTGTAGGGGTCCCTTTGTGGGCCCTATTGCTTCTTCAGAAAACATTTGAGGTGGGTGGATGGTGTCCGCTCCTCTTACCCTTTGCTGGTGTAGTTGCCTCCTGTCACCCTGCCCAGATCTGCCGTGCTTGGTTTTCTTGAATTGGGCAGTGGTTTAAAATGACTCCCAATGGGACTCCACATACAGGCCAAGGCTCAGCATTTATGTAAGGTATTATCCTGGGGAGGGGATATTCATGTCTCTGCAGTAAGGAAAGACATCTTTTCTTCTTTTCTCACTTCCATATTCTCTTTCCTTTGATGTGTTTTCCATGATAGAAGATTGCTTGAAGGAGAGAAGATTGACATGGAGGAAGAGTGCTGTTGGCATCATGAAGTAGCAAACTGAATGGATCATGGGAGGCTGCACTTGGATGCCCAGTTAGGGTGAGGAGATGCAGACTTCATTCTGGAATGAAGCTATGATAGCAATTACACAGCAGGGGTAGGAATGATAGACTAAAGATGGGGTGGTGGAGGGAACCCTCTGTTTAGTCTCCTAAAATGTCACTAGAATGGGACAGGACTGGAGAAGGGCCATTTGGAAAGAGGCTTTGGGACCCTGAACAGGTTGTGCCTGCTAGGGCTTGCAGAGAACTTGGTACAGTGTCAACTCATTTGGTTCTTTGGGGAGTCCTAACATGTTTGGTCAGCCATGGCCCGCTCTTCCTCTGCACGGATGAGAATACTGTCCCAACTGTGTTTTCCTCTCTCTCCTTTCTGTACTGCTGTGTAGTCATTCCACCTTGGCCTGTAGAGACAACAGACTATAGACTGGAAAAGAATATGTGCTGCTCTGGGTTTAAATGCCTTTAAAAAGCTTAATTCTGGTATTGCTAAATTCCTAAAACTGCAAAGATATTTCAGAAAGTCATTTGCATAGAAACTATTACTTTCTGTGAAGATGTAATTTCAATGGAATATTTCACATGGGTTAGAAATACCAACAGCTCTAGCTTGAAAGGGCCATGACTAAGGTTTATTAGGAGGTAAACAGAATGCAGAAATGGCATGGGGTTTCATGTAGCTCAGTGGTCTCATGTAATTCCCAACTTTCCTTTTGCTTTCATATTACTAATAGAAATATGCTGGAGAAGATCAAGGACGTTGGAGAGATGACTGGAACACCTTCTTCTTGAAAACCCTAAGTAGCTAGATGCTTGTGCTAGAGAGAGGACCAGGGACCTGCAAGGGTGGTCACACAAAGCTGGCCAGATGTCTGGTGCCATGATATGTCAGGGACTTCAATTTTCACAGCTAATGACTTGGTCCTATCGAAATCTGATGCGGAGGACAGTGGCTTACCCTGTTCCATTGTTTCATTTATCTCCAGTCCCACCTCTGCCTCCTCCACCTCCACCTCTGCACCTGTGACCTTGTGTCTACTCTGAGACCTCTTTCAGTGCCAGGGGCTCATGGTGCACCTGTGTTTTCTTCATTCCACTTCATAGACCTGATGGCTGCTCCTTTATAGCTTTCCAAGGCAGGTGTCATAGTTTATTTCTGTTGCCGTGATAAAATACTCTGACAGAAGTAACTGAAAGGAGAAAAGGTTTATTTGGCTGATGACTGCAGGTTCCAGTCCGTCATGGGAAGGAAGTCACAGCAGTAGGGGCTTGAGAGAATGGGTTATATTGCATCCACAGTCAAGGGTAGAGGGCAATGGGTTAATATATGTCTGCTGCTCGGCTCCTTCTCTCCTTTTCATTTAGTCCAGGGCTCAGCCCAGGAAATGATGTCTCCCACATTCAGGGTGAGTCTTCCCATCTCAATCAGTTCAATGAAGAAAATCCCTCACAAGAGTGTGCAGAAGCCCGTCTTCTGGGTGATTCCATTTTTTATCAAGTTGACCACACTAGCCATCACATCAGGGTATAAAAGCAGAGCTTGTGGTTCCCCTTCAAGTCAGCACCCTCTCTGTAGCTTTGGTACTTCAGGCCTGTCTGCTTCCTTCCTCATCTACATCCCTCACCACTGCACAGTGGCTGGGTCCTGCTAGAACTTCCCTGCAGAGACCATGGAACTCTGTCTGCCTCCCATCTTCTGTCCTGGGTCAGGGTGGCTCCCTTCGAGACTCACCTGTAGATCACAGCCATGTTTCCCTTGCCCATCTGACTGTTTCACCCTAATTTGATCATGGAATTCTTCTGCTCTAAAGCCTTCCCTGCCTCTCTAGCATCCTATGTACAAAGCCTCCTTTTCTGAACATGCACTTACAACATCTGTGATTGGGTCCATGTGACTCTTCAACGCCAAACTCCAGCGAACTGTATTGGCTTTCTCAGCATGGCTCTTTTTCATGCTGACCCCTCCCCTTGACAGTCTTTTCTCTTTGACTACATTCATTGGCTGAAATCCTACTCACCATCTTGGGCTTAAAGGCTATTTCTTTGTGGAATCTGGTTTTTCCTGACACAAAATTCTGCAAATGATCTCACATCCTCTGATTTTTAAAAAATGTTTTATTTATTATTTTTATTTTATGTGTATGAGTATAGTGCCTGCATGTATGTGAGTGCACCCGTGTCGTGCAATCCTATGGAGGTCAGAAGAGGGCTTCGGATTCCCCTGGAACTGGAGTTAAAGACGGTTCGTAGCCGCCATGTGGGTGCTAGGAATCAAACCTGGGTCCTCTGCAAGAGCAGTCAGTGCTCTTAACCACTGAGCCATCTCTTCAGTCCTGCATCCTTTGATTTTTATAAAATTTTATAGGCTTCTTTTGCAAACTCAAGTATATTTGTTTAGGATTATGTTTACATGGGACTGTCTCTTGTTTATTCCACCAGACTATAATTTGTGTGTGTGTGTGTGCAACTTTGTGCATGTGTAGGGGTCTGTGGAGGCCAGAAGTCAACCTCAGATGTCTCTCCTTAGGAGCTGTCCACTTTGCTTCTTGAGGCAATGTCTCTCACAAAGCCCCAAAGGTTGCTGATTAGGCTAGACTGGCTGGTCAAGGATCTGCCTTTCTCTGTCTTCCCAGTTATGGGATTAGAGGTGTGTTCTACCAAGTCTGGCTTTTTATGTGAGTACTGGGGATGGGACTCAGGTCCTCATGCTTGTGCAGCAAGCACTTTACAGACTGAGCCATCTCCCCAGTACTCCAGATTATAATTTCTTGAAGGCTATCAGCAATTTTATCTTACAGAATTGCCTTTTATAATGGGCAACAAATTATAGGGGATTGAAAGTCTGAAGGAATGAAGGTCCAACTTTTACCTTTTAAAACATATATTTTCTAAATATTACCATATAGGTTATATTCCATTTAAATGCAATAATTTTGTTATTAGTAGTTAATGTTTAACCATTTAAGCAGGTTTATTTGTAAGGAATAAAACAAATTTTTTTTAAACCTAATTCTAGCAATACCCAGGAGATGCAGAGTATTTTGAATCATAAAATTATTGTTTGTTAAGATATTTTTATACATGCCGCGAAGGCTGGTTGGGAATTATACAAAAGGGTTTTTCTACTTTTAAAATCAATATTGTTTTCTTTTTAAAAATATGTTTATTGAGTTTTTGTGTATTTCATATAATAAAACAATCAAATTTAGTAGACCCCTTTCCCCACCATGCCTCTGGAGGCCCCCACCACCAGACTTCATGCATTTTGTCATATATGTTAAGCATTTGTACCTAGATGTCCTTCGGTGCAAGTTTATGCACTGAAGTCTAGTCAGCCTATCTAGAGATCTTAAAGAAGATCTACTCTCTGTTGTCCAGCAGTAATCAGTTGCCAATAGTTCCTAGGCTAGGGTTGGGGTCTGCTGCCCTCATTCTATGGTGGATTTTTGTCTGACTGAGCCGGCATGGGTCTTGTGCACACCACCACCATCGTTGCAAGTTCATATGAGCAAGTTCCCAGTGACCTGAAAACCTGTTTCCTTATGTTCATGCACCAACCCTGGCTTCTATAACCTTTCCATCCCCTCTTCCACAATGGTCCCTGAACCATGGCTGGGTAAAGTTTAATATAGGAGTCCTTCACTGTTGAGAGGGATGTATTAGTATTTTCTCTACCCCCTGTTCTGCTGTGTTCCATGAGCCTTAGGTGTAGAGGTTCTACTGTAGATGTGTCACTTAGGGCTAGGCATCTCTCAGACATATATTCTCTGTGTGTGACCAGTTGTGGAACTCTGTAATATCCTCCATCTGTTGCAAAAAGAAGCTTCATTGATGAATGGTGTACAGTAGACTTGTCAGGGTAGTAGGCAGGGCTGAGGCAGGCAGATCAGGAGGCCAGAGGCAAGGTGGGAGTGGGGACGGCCCATGGAAGTTCTAACAAACTATGCTAGAGGATTAAACTAGTTTGGGTTGGGAAGCTAGTCCAGGGATCTGAGGCAGAAGAGCAGGAGGGGGTCTGGGTAGAAGGGGGCAGGCTGGTGGGGATAGCGGAGATGCTTAGGCTACAGAGGAATCAAGATGCAGTGACTCACTTTCTTTTTTTAAAAGATTCATTTTTATTATTTTAGTTATGTGTATGTGTGAGTCCGTGTCTGAGTTTGTGCACATGAGTGCAAGCACCTGCCGAGACCGGAAGAGCTTTTGGAACCCCTGGAGCTGGAGTTCCAGGCAGGTATGAGCTGCCTGACTTGAGTGCTGGAAACCGAGCTCAGGTCCTCTTGTAAGAGCAGCAAGCACTCTTAACTGCTGAGCCATCTCTCTAGGCCTCAACCTCATTTTCAGGCAAATACACAAAGCAGCCCTCATCTTGATCACACACCTTGTCCCTCATAGTTGCATCTAAATGACTTTAGATTATACTTTAAAGAAAATTTGTTGTTCTCCAAGATGCAAAAATGTGCTCTAGGCCATGAACCTGCAGGGGAAGTGAGATGGAGGAGTTGCTGAAGTGATGCAGAACTGCACTGTCCCCAGAGTTGCCTCAGGACACTCAGTGTTGGAGGCTTTGGGGTGTTCCTGAGGATGAGTCATTTCAGCCACTGTTGTCTCCTAGGGACAGCCAGCTCGTCATATGTGCCTCCAGGTCCTTGGGATTTGATTTCCTTTTTACCAGTAAGGATGGTTCTAACACCAAAGAGCCAATTCCAGTGTGATCCCTGTGTCTGTACTTCATGGAAATTGAGTTTCAATGAGAAGCAAGCTGAGAGAGGCTAGGTCACTCTGCAAATCTCAGTGGCTGGCTGCAGTAAAGCTTATGCCACCCTTGGGGGTGGGAGGGAATCAGTGGTGCAGGCCAATCTGATTCCATGTCTCCATCACTTTTACCTTCAGCAGAAACCTCCTGTGAGGGTTGGTTTTGCACATCAACTGGATAGTCTAGAATCACCAGGGGAAAGAGTGTCAGTGAGGGATTATCTAGATAAGGCTGGCCTGTGGGCGTGTCTGTGGGGGTTATCTTGATTACATTAATACAAGTGGGAAGACCTGCCCACTGTGGTCCTAGATCAGTAGTAAGCATGCATGCATTCCTTCTCTTTCTGTTCTTGACTGCGGATGTGATCAGCTGCTTCAAGTTCCTGCTGCCTTGATTTCCCCCGACTATGATGGATTATAACCTGGAATTGTGAGCTGAAATAAATGCTTTTTTCTTTAAGTTGCTTTTTGTCAGGGTAATTATCTCAGCAACAGAAACAAAACTAGGACACCTCTACCATCCCCTGCTCCCAAGGGGAGAAGGCTGGAGAGCTGGCCTGGAAGTGATGTGCTCTTGGCTGGAACTGGCCATCACGCTCCCTGACTTCACAGGATGGGAAGGAGAGGGCAGTGAGTGTGGGTGAGCACTGCTGATTTCTATGACACGGGAGAAGCTAGGTAAGAGAAGTCACTTATATTTTTAGGTTCGGTGTATTCATGGAGTAGATTCTCCAGTTAGCTCCTAAGTATTTAGAGGAGAACTATAATATAGAGTCTATTCTCAAAAAACTTTTGAGATGTCTACAAAAGTAATAGACTTAAGTAATTATTGTGCTTTATATGTGTATACATGTTCATATGTATGCATGCACATGTGTGTGGAGGCCAGAGCTCATTATCAAATGTCTTCTTCAATTGCTCTCCACCTTATTTTCTGGGACAGGGTTTCCCACTGAAGCTGGATGGGCAGTGGGTTCCAGGGATCTCCCTAGCTCCCAATACCCAATGCTGACATTACAGAACCAAATCCAGGTCTCATGTACTCCACTGATTGAGCCATCTCCACAACCCCAAGATTTAAATAATTTAATAGTAACATGAGGTTTAGGGAAATCTTGTCTTTTGCAACACTAGAGAAAAACTTGGAAGACTTAAGCTAAATGAATTAAGTCAGACACAGACAGACAAAGAAAGTATGTTCTGACTTATGTATAGACTCTAAAGTCATAGAAACAGAAAGTAGAACACCAGTTACCAGAGGCTGAGGGTGGTGGGTTTGAGGAGATAATCAAAGAACAAACATTTTCATTGGGCAGACGGAATAAGCTCAACGGATCTGTTCTCCAACATGATTACAATGAATAATAAGGCACTGTACACATGAAAATTGTCATCTGTATTTTAAATGTTTCCATCTAAAAATAAGTATGTAAGGCAATTCATATGTTACTGAGTCTGATTTAGCCACCTCACAAGGATTATGTTGTGTCCCATAAATTCATACATGTTTTAATTTGTTATTTAAAAATGTGAAAAGTTGATTTTTTTCTCTTTTTGAAAATATAAACTTTAGAGAAAACTTTTCTACTGGTACCTAAAGGGTCTCTCTGTAGTCCCAGTTGGCCTGGAACTTGCTATGTAGACTAGGCTGGACTTGAACTCCCAGAGATCTTCCTGCCTTTGCCTGTCGAGTGCTGGGATTAAAGGTGTACACCACCACACCAGGCTAAAAGTTGATCTTTTTTTAAAGATAAGAATTAAGGTGAAGGATTGGGAAAAGGCGACATGGTCACTCCAAGTGGGAGGGTCATGTGAGCTTGTATACATGTGAATGAGATAATCATGAGTGAAGGGGCTGAGGGTGGGCGTCCAGGGATGAGAGAGAACTGGACAAAGAGGGAAGCAAGGAGAGAGAAAGGAACCGGCTTTTCTAGAGGCATTGTAGTCTTGGGAACAAGGGTCCTGGAATGTACATGAATGTGAATTGTTGGTTCTCCCATGTACTTGCTCAATGAAACTGGGAAGTTGATTTATCCCTTTGTGCCTTTGCCCACTTCTCTGTAAAATAGGCAGCATGCATCATATTTGCCCAAGGCTTGTTCTGTTGATTCAATGACAGCACAGAAAACAGAGCCTTGCAGTGCAAAACACTCAGGATGACTCCTGTTATCCTGAGAAGAATGGGTTAGGTGGTGCTACAGTTTGAATAGAGCGTGTCCCCCAAAAGGCTTATGTATGTAACGCTCAATCCCCACCTGGTGGAGTCATCATTGAGAGGATCCAGACTTGAGGGTTCTGGCTTGATTAATGGATTAATCCATCAACAGATTCATCGGTGAATGAACTACTGGGATGTGGTAGACACTGTGGAAGGTGGGGCCTGATTGGAGGAAGTGAGTTGCTGGGTGGGAGGAATCCCCAGTTTCTTCCTTTCTTTGTCTCTCTTCTGCTTCCTGACTGCCACGAAGTGAGACCCCCCACCCCCCATTCCTGCTGTCACAATGTTCTACCTCACCACAGGCGCAACATGGCGCTAGCTGATTATGGACTGAAACCTTTTAAGATCATGAACCCCAATAAATCCTTCCTTCCTTTAGTTGATTTTCTCATTATTTGTCACAATGATGAAAAACTGACTAGCACATATGGGAAAGCAATGTCCAAGCTGCAGAGGCGTTTAAACTACACAGAAGGCCTAGAGGATGTTTCCTAAGACCTGTTTAAAATTTGCATGATAACAAGATTTCCATCCTCTTTTCTATTTGCTAGCTTTAAAGACAGTTCAATTCTTTTGGTTTCATTCTAAATAATGATGTAGGGTCTGGTAAGAAGGCTCAGTGGGTAAAGGTACTTGAAGCAGTCTAAAAGCTCGAGTTTGATCACTACAGCCCACATGGTGGAAGGAGAGAACCAACTCCTACAAGTTTTCCTCTGACTTCCACATGCATGCTGTGACATGCATGACCTCCCCAATAAATGAACATAAATATTAAACAGACAAACAAACTCTGATGCAAATTGTACAGGCAGGGTTTTCATGGGGTCATCTTGTTTGGGAGCAACGAGTCCACTCCTGTCTGTCATTTTCCGCTAGCCGTTGTTTCGCTGTGCCTTCTTGTCAGCCCCCTTTCCTACTTCTATTCTCCACTTGGTGGTAGACACAAAGAAATGTGATAGATGGCTCCTGCTCTCAAGGAACTTTCCAAATGCTTGCATTAAAACGTGGCTTTTCCAAGTCCATTTTTAGAAGCTTTTGTTAGAATGGAATGAGAAAAAGTAAAAATAGCTGGAGCAGGCATTTCAAAGGGGTCTCAAATTGTTCTTTGCTCATTTTTCTTCTTAGGTTGTGAATATCTTTTGCTTCTATAGAGAGACAAAGAAAAGTAAATTCCTTGCAGCGGTGAATTCTATTTATGCTCGGTGGTATATTATTGCTTCTGTAGAATTAGCTTAGGAAAGTGGAAGAGCCTGTTTTCATGGAAATTCAACTCTTTTTTTTGCGATTATTGACTCTCTGTACATTCCAATGTCAGCTAGGTGAGTGTGGAGGAAGAGGCACACACACTCACCGTGGGTCTTCTAGGGGGAGTGCTTGGCCCTAACATTAAATACCAGTCACAAATCCTGCCAGCCTGGCTTCTCCTTGTCAACTTTCTCAGAAAATGACAGAGCTTAGGCTCCTGATAGAAATTTTCTTGGGACAGTCAGCAAATCCAATGGGTAAAGCTGCTTGCCTATTTGTCATTGTAGCTTTGATGAATGACATTTTCTCTTTTAACCCTGAGTCATGTGAGCCCACCATGACAAATGGGGGTGTTGTCCCCCCTTATAGTACCACCTGCCATTGGCCATGTCAGTTTGATGGGGTTTTAAAGAGATTATCGCTTGGGGGCTGGAGAGATGGCTCAGCGGTTAAGAACACTGACTGTTCTTGCAGAAGACCCGGGTTTGAATCCCAGCACCCATATGGCAGCTAACAACTGTCCATAACTCCAGTTCCAGGGGATCCGACAGCCTCTTCTGTCTTCCGAGAGCATTGCACGACACGGGTGCACTTACCTACACGCATACAAATAAAATAAAAATAATAAAAAAAATTAAAAAAAAGATTATTACTCAAATTTCTCCTGAAAACATTCTGTTTCTTGTTTTATTCAATGATCATGCATTGGGATAACAGACTATAAAATATCAACTCACTCTATTGAACAGACAAAATGGTGGAGAGAATTTCTCATTAAAATGGCAGTAACTCCAGTTCCAGGGGATCCGACAGCCTCTTCTGTCTTCCGAGAGCATTGCACGACACGGGTGCACTTCTCTACACGCATACAAATAAAATAAAAATAATAAAAAAAATTAAAAAAAAGATTATTACTCAAATTTCTCCTGAAAACATTGTTTCTTGTTTTATTCAATGATCATGCATTGGGATAACAGACTATAAAATATCAACTCACTCTATTGAACAGACAAAATGGTGGAGAGAATTTCTCATTAAAATGGCAGAGAGACTTATTCTGGATGGAGGAGAGGAAACGGGGATACAAGACCCATTTGTTGTTGCTTAGGTCTAAGGGAGTCATAAATGCAGGCTCTACAGACAGATGTTCCACGTGGCTGCTTTTCCTGTGGCAGTTTGTGTCACGTCCACATTAGTTTCCACAAAGCTGTGTTACTCTTAGACCGTAGAGAAGCCAAGGCTGAGGAAGAGTGAGCCACTTGATCAAAGTCACATAGATGATCAATTTGAAAACTGGGATTTGAGCTCTTCCAAGAGGCCCAAAGGCCCACATTCCTCCCATGGTTCCCATGTGAATTCATCTCTGGCACATCCTTAGCTCTCTCCTGGAGAGAAGAGAGGTTACAATAAATGTTTTACAGTGAATCCCAGCCCAATAAAATAATGTAAATTTTTAGAACTTTTAATACATCTTCATTTAATTTGCTCGATATTTTTATTACAAATTTTATGCCAATTGATTGCTTTTTTTTCTAACTTTATAACTGAATGATTGTTTAGATTTTGTAATCCTATAACTTATTAAAAAGATAACTATCCCAATTAAAGCCAAGAAATATGTATGATTAAAGGAGATGACATAATATCAAAGAATTTTACAGTTCTTATCCAAAGGGTTTATAGCTTAGATTATAAAATTATTTAATTCATTCGTCATGGTTCTGGGGATTGAACACAGGGCCTCATGCATATTCATTTATTGACAAAAATACTGAGGCAGGGCTGGGGTGGAACTCAGGATAGAGTATTTAGCTAGTGTGTATAAGACCCTGGGTTCACCCCCCCATACAAATAAATAAAATTAAGGCAGTGTTATATTTATCATGTGCAACATATAAATCTACCTAAACATTTTCAGTGGACATTTCTTTTTTTTCGCTCTTAACAGTGGATTTAGCCATTGTTAAAATTAGTTTGTGGTGTCTCCCTAGATAGACCTCCCTGGTCTCTCCATTTTCTGTGGCCTTAATAGAATACCCACAGACAGATACATCATAAATACAACGTTTATTTGGCTCATGGTTTTGGAGGCTGCAAGTCTGGAATTATGGAGCTGCATTACCAGTGAGGGCTTTCCTTCTGTGAGATCCCCTGATAGAAGGCATCACATGGAGAGAAGCAGGCAGGAGAGAGAAAGAGTGGTGAGGGCAAACTTCTTTCAGGGGCCTAACCAGCAACAACTAACCTACTTCCACAGTAACTGCATTAGACAGTTCCCAAGAGTAGGGC
Source organism: Nannospalax galili (assembly GCF_000622305.1). NCBI lineage: Eukaryota > Metazoa > Chordata > Mammalia > Rodentia > Spalacidae > Nannospalax > Nannospalax galili. Next base: position 6,072,824 of record NW_008360316.1, on the reverse strand, counting down.
CCCCTGACCCAGCTACCTTTCAGAGGTCCCACCTCTACTGCTGTTACAATGGCAGTTAGAGTTCTGCTTGAGTCTTGGAGGGACGTTCAAACATCAGCATCTGGGAAACAATCCTTTCATTGTCTTGTCCTCATATGGGTGATAGCGGTGGGTGGCTGAGGTAAGAGCACCAAAAGGATGGGAAGATATTTTACCTATGTATTCCCCAATAGCTCCCTCAATCTCAGCTCTAAAAGGAGGTTGTTACCTCCCTTATAAGCCTGAACATCTCGGTGCTCTTACTTTTCCTCTCTTCCTGTGTTTCCCTTCTGTCCTACCCTGTACCCTTCCACCCCAAGAAGCTAGGGAGTGTATGTGTGTGTTTGAGTAAAGGAAGGGCCCAATGCAGGGATAGGCTAAGACCCCATTAGCTAGAGAACCCCCCCCCTGCCCCAGTGAATCAAGCCCCCTTTTCACTGATGAGCCAAGCCCTGCCCCAGTGAGAGCTGAGCTCCACCCTCCAGTGAACCAAGTCCCCCTAACTCCCATGCCCAGTGGGCCAAGCCCAGCTCCACAGAGAACATGCTCCTCTCTCACTTCTCTAAAGGCCCTGGTGGGTAAGCTGAAGCCTGCCTGAGTTTAGACACAGAAAGTAGGACTTTTGTCAAAGAGGAGGATCTGGTAAAAGAATTCACGAGGAAGAAAACCAATACTGTAAGACAGCATCTTGGCTTGAGATTAGATGAACAGCAGCTTCCTCCCACACTGGATGACAGTGTGTGAGGTCAGATCCCCTCAGCACAGCTGCTGCTCTGCTCTGAGTCCCTTAGGCATCTCTGGCCTCCTGTAAGATGCTGCTCCCCCAACAGTCACAAAAGCCTTCTTCCTCTGTGCCCCAAATCCTAAGAATGTTCACTCTACCTCTCACATAACTTCACATAGGTCAGTTCCCTCTTCTATTTAAAACAGTCATTTATTTAATTCGGCTTTTCCCTTTAGCCTCATGATACTTTCAACCCTTACTTTCTGACTACCCCCCACCTCTGCCAGCTACTTGAGTATAGTCTAGGCTCAATTCTCTTTCTTTAGGGTGAGTCTGCCTTTTCTACCTGACCATGTCCCTCTGTAGCAGGACAATCTCAGAACTGCTTTGTGATTTTTTTTTTTTTTTTTGGTGTTTTGAAACAGGGTCTCCCTGTAGCCCAGCTGACCTGGAGCTCACTATGTAGACCAGGCTGGCCTTGAACACAGAGATCCACCTGCCTCTGCCTCCTAAGTGCTGGGATTAAATGTGTGTGCCACCATGCCAAGCTGCTTTGTGAATTTTGAATTAACTTCCTTTCCATTTATTTCCCTCCCTCCCTCCCTCCCTCCGTCCCTCCCTCCCTTCCTTCCTTCCCTCCTCCTTTCCTTCCTTCCTGAGTTTCTCTTCTGTTGCTGTGATTAAATATCCTGAAAAATCAACTTAGAGGTGAAAGGGCTTATTTTAGCTTACAGGTTCAGGTTAAGGTCCATCATTTGGGAAATTCAAGGTGACAGGAACTTAGAGTTAGTTACATCACATCTACAGTCTGGAATGGAGAAAAACGAATCCACCCACACTTGTACTCAGTTCACTTTCTCCTTTTTTATACAATCTGGAACCCAAACTTGGGCAATGGTGCTGCCCATTTTTAGGGCTGGGTCCTCCCACACTAATTAACATTATCAAGACAATCCTCAACAGACATGCCCACAGGCCAACCCAATCTACACAATTCCTTATTGAGACTCCCTTCCCAGGTGTTTCTAGATGGTGTCTTGTTGAAAATTGACCATCTCAACTGGGAAGTAGGAAGGTATCTACAGTTGTAGGTCTGCCAGGCTGGAAACATGCCAAGAGCCAGAGGTCAGCAATTTGTTTTTCCCTGTGAAAGGCCAGATAGTGGACACTTTTGAATTTGAAACTGTCCACCTCTGGTACGGCGACAGAAGAGTGTCCATAGAAGTGTGAAAATAAATGGGGCAGGCTCTGTTTCAATGAGACCCTTTCTTGCATTTTCGCTTTGGCCCAAGGCTACCTGTGTTTTGCATTTCTGCCTTGGAGTGGAAACAACTGAGAACTAATGGAGGAACACAGCAAACAGGCTCATTCCAGCTAAGCACAGGTGGCCACCTCATCGTCCCAGGCTCGGGTGATTGATGGTACTACCTTGCCTGTAGCAAGCTCTCTGCTTACACTACTGGGTGGAGCTTTGCAACCTGCACTGGCTCAGGCTGTGACCAATTCATAGATCATTCTTTGCACAGATAAGTCTCTTACATTTAATGATCCCCCAAAACAAAGTCTTTCTTTTAATACTTTATTTATGAAAACAGGTGATGGGCTGGACTAGGCCAGGGATGATAGTTTCCAAATTCTTGATGTAACGCAGGCCTCATTCCTACAACAGAGGAACTGAGGTCTGGAGGTGGACTTGGTTTAGAAGACAGGTAACCCTGTTAACTGGGGGCAGAGTGACACATGCTGAGGAGTGCTCAGATGTTCTTCCTGGCCAGTAGGAACTGGATACACAGTCTAAGTTTCTTGACAGCACTGCCCAATGCTGCCACTTTACTATGGGTGTGAACTGCTTTAACTTGTGGGATTTGAGGGCATTTACCAGGAGCAAATCAGCAGCTATTTGGTGTTAGAGCGTCTAGAACAGATTAGAAACAACAAAGATGCTTTGAACACCGAGTTGCTGCTTTCAGTGGGCTGTGATTATGCGGCTTGTGTTCGGACTTGACTTCAGTCTCTCAGCTGTCTGTCACTGAGTGCCATAAAACACTACAACAAGGAAAGGAAATGGAGATGTATTCCTTTTGTCGAGGTATGTGCGCATAAGTCCAAAATTAACAGGAACGTGAGCTTGGAGGGGTGCAAAGCACAGAAATGGGCAGAAAGGAAAAAGATGGATGCCTTTGGAAGACTGTCCTCCATGCGCATCCTTAGCTTTATTCAACCAGTACATTGACTGAGTCATCTGGGGTCTCACTCTGCTGTTGGTCCTAGAAACAGGACCAAGTAGACACAAAGCCTTCTCTGCCTTATGCTTTGGTGCTCACAGCTGAGGTCCCTGACAAGGTGCAAGCACTTGGGGTTGTCCTTGTGTCTTCAGTGTGCGATCGCCTGCGGCTGGGTGGGTGTGTTCTCCCACCTCTAAGCCAGAACAAGATCTGGAAATCTACCTTCTACCTGGCAACTGATGAAGGCAGGTTATTTTCAAATTCAGGGTATACTAGATTTTTGAGGGTTTGCTTACCCACAAAAAATCAGTGGGAGATGAACTCAGTAAAAGTGGTTTTCTCATGAAGATTGCTTCAGTGTGGAGCTCTGGGGTTCATCTGACTGAAGTGTTGGCTTTGATGCAGATGTTTAGAGCTCAAAGGCTATCTATAGTTAAGATGGTAGAGGACTTTGGTGAGAATAAATAAATATATTGAGAAAGGCACTCCAGTTATTTGAATAAATTTGAGCCCCAGGCATATGGTGGTAGTGGTTGGGTATAGAGGAAAAGATTCACAGGGTCTGTGGGTATGGCTGGGGTGTACTGAGAAAGAGAATCATAGTGAAAGTGTGGTCAGAGTCAAGGAAGAGTCCAGTAGGTCCTATGAAGGCTCTGCAGGATAACTTTTCCTTAATTCCTTTGACTACAAAGTGGAAAACCTGGAAAGTTGATTGCTTTATAGCGTACCCACTCCTAAGAGAAGTGAAAACCTGCATTCACATAAAACCCTGCTACAAATACATAACAGTGTTATTTTTCATAATAGTCCTAGTGAGGAAATAACACAAATGCCTATCCACTGACAGACATTGTGTGAATAAACAAAATACAATGGTATACTATTTATCCATAAAAATAAATGAAATTTCTTTCACAAGAATATGTCACAACATAGATGAATCTTGAAGATATTTTGCTGGATGAAAAAAGTTAATTCAGAGACTCTGTGTTACATATAACATTCTATTTGTATGAAATTTCCAGAATAAAAGAAGCCATAGTCACAGAAAGTATGTAAGTGGTTGGCAGAGGCCGGAAGGCTGGAGGATGATGGAAAGGACAGTCATTGGTAATACATATGGGGCTTCTGTTTGGGTTGTGAAATGTTCTGGGAAAAGATAATTATGCTGTTTGTACAACGTGAGAATGTGTAAAAAACTCTTAGAGTTATGCCCTGTAAAGTGGTGAATTCTATAATATGTGAATATATCTCAATGAATAGCATTTGCTGAATAAAAGATCTACAATAAATATTCCAGGTTTTCCAATTACTTGTGTTTTCTGATAATCTTTGTGTAGAAAGAATTGCAACTAACATGTACCACGGAATGACTCCAGCGCTCTATCAGTGTCCTAGTTTGCTTATTGTTGACATGATAAACACCATGAACAAAAGCAACTTGGGAAGGGAAATTTATTTGGATTACAGCTTACAGTGCATCATAGAGGGAAGCCAGAACAGGAGCTCAAGGCAGGAACTTGGAAGCAGGAACAGAAGTAGAGACAACGGAGGAATGCTAACTACTGGCTTGCTTCCTTTGGCTTGCTCAACTACCTTTCTTTTTTTGTGGTCTTTTTGAGACAGGGTCTCCCTGGAACTCACAGAGATCCACCTGCCTCTGCCTCCCAAGTGCTGGGACTAAAGGTTGTGCACCACCATGCCCGGCTTCAACTGTCTTTCTTATACAGCCCAGGTCCACTTGCATAGGGATGGCATTACTAGGTTGTGCACCACCATGCCCGGCTTCAACTGTCTTTCTTATACAGCCCAGGAGGACCACTTGCATAGGGATGGCATTACCCACAGTGGGCTGGGCCCTCCTATATCAACTACCAATTAAAAAATGCCTCTAGACATGCTCATATCTGAGGGAGGAAATTCCTCAATTGAGGTTACTTCTTCCCAGATGCTCTAGTTTGTGTCAAGTTGACAAAAACTGACCCGTACAACTGACTGGCTGTCAACTTGACACATCACTATTAGACTATAACCTTTTCTTTCTCATTTATCCCCAAGATCTCATGTTAATATTACAATATAAAACAGAGTACAATTTTAAAAGTCCTACAGTCTTTAAAAAGTCCAACACTTTAAAAAGTTTGTTTCATTAAGAATCCAAAGTCTTTTAACTGGGTTCCAGTAAAATCCCAAATAAGCCCTGTACTTTCTTATTCCAAGAGGGAAGAACCAGGGCACAATACAATTGGATCAAAGCAAAACCAAGCCCAGTAGCTTGGCTCAGTGTCTGACATCTGGAACTCATTCTTGATCTTCTGGGCTCCTGAGGGCTTGGGTAGCCATGCTTTTCTGACTCTGCCATCTGCAGCACACACAGCTTGTCTCAGGTTCAGGTTAGTCCTACTCCATACCTGCTACTGTCCTCAGTGGTTGTCCCACAGTCCTGACATCTCCCATATGCTGGGGTCTCCTCTGAAACTGAGGCTGTACCTTCACTAGTGGCCTTTCCTGCTCTCCCACCCACAGTGTCGAGCCTCAGCTGTTCTCCATGACACCTTCAATTCTGTAGCTTTTGTGTTTCCAAAACCAGTACCACGTGGGAACTCTTGTGCATTATTTGTCAAGTTCAAGTTCTGCTGCTGGCTTGATGTGTATCCTGGGGCCCCTGGACCACACCTTCTGTGTGGTGACCCTAGGAAATACGTCCCAGGAGATTTCACCTTAATCATGCTGGCCTCTTGCTAATCACAACTGATTCTTCAGCCCCAACTAGTCAGCATTGATTGTCCCAGTAAAGCAAAGGTTTCATTTCCACAGATGCTAATTCAAATATATTTGAATGGTCCTGATACAGTCTTTGGGGGACTTTTAAACTTCCTCAGAACTTCATAAGCTAGGCCTCCATCATTTACATTTCCCTCAACTTCTTATCTTCTAAGTTCCCACCAAACAGCATTCAACTCTGAGCCATCAATGGTTTTTCCAGCTCAAGGTTCCAAATGCTTCCATAGTCCTTCCTAAACCCAGATGGTCAACTCCATCACAGCAAGACCCCACTCTCTAGGACCAATTTCTTTCCTAGTTTGCTTTTCTGTTGCTGTGATAAACACCATGACCCAAAGCAACTTGGGTAGGAAAGGGTTTATTTGCTTTACAGGTTACAGTGCATCCTTGAGGGAAGCCGGGGTTGGACCACAAGGCAGGAACTGAAGCAGAGACTACGGAGGAACACTGCTTACTGGCTTGCTTCTTTCGGCTTCAGCTTTCATCTTGTACAGTTCAGGCCTACCTGACAGGGATGGCACTGCTGACGGTGGGCTGGGCTCTCCTACATCAATGAGTGATCAAGAAAAATGCCTCACAGACATGCCCACAGGCCAGTGTGATGAAGACAATCCCTCAACCGAGGTTTCCTCTTTCTAGGTGTTTCTAGATTGTGTCAAGTTGACAAAAACAAACATAATCAGCAAATTCATCAGGCAGGAAGTCAGCTTGTGTCCTGTATCATCTAACTTGTGTTTGTTTGTCTTTAATATGAAGATGTGTGACCCAAACTGGAATAAATCATTATGTTAAGCTTTGCCATACTGCCATTTAGGTTGTCCAATGGAAACAGAGCTTCAGCCAGTTGATTTGACCTGTTTTCAGAATGGCTGTAGTTATGTAGGTCCATCAGGGCAAAATATACCTTTAATTAATTAATTAGTTAATCAATCAATTAATTAATTAATTTACTGTGTATGTATGTGTACATGGGCATATGCCACAGAAATTGTGTGGAGGCCAGAGGACAACTTGGGGGAATTGGTTCTCTCCTTCTACCATGTGGGCCCAGGGATCAAACTCAGGCTATCAGGCTTGGCAACAAGTGCTTTTACCCTCTTAGCCATCTTGTTGACCTCTAAATCATACTTCTGAATACTCCTTGTAATATAGCTTATAGACTGGTGGATTGGAACATTTTACACAACATCCCAAAGCTAGAGCATTGTCTGGCCTGGGCAGGTGACAGTGACCGTGATCAAGTGATCAGAAGCAGAGCAAGTTTGCAGTCATTCTGATCCATTCTTAGGACAAAAGAGGCTCTGATGGTGCCAATAGTATATTTGCAAGGGCTTTGTTTGGTTTTGAGATAGGATTTGCTACAGCCCAGACGACCTCAAACTGTCAGTCCTGCTGCCTCAGCTTCCCAAATGCTGGGATTATAGACCCATGCCAACACCATGCCTGGGTCAGAGACCTTTTCCTTTTGTGAATAATTTTACTATTAAAAAAAGACCATTGCACAAGTGATATTTAGGATATTTTAAGGAGTTAGAATGTGCCAGAAACAAAATAAAGAAAGAAGAAAAGGGGAAAATAATTCAAATTTAATTTTGTGCCCTCCCCTTGGATATGCACTCTGACATGACCCCAAATGATCAGTTTCTAGCCTCTCCCAGTTACCTTTAAAATATGCTTAGAAACTGATTATGCAAAGGAGGAACAAGGTTCAGGAAAAGTTCTCTTGGTCCTGTCATTGCCAGACTTTAACATCTGTTCTCTTGTTTGCATCTCTGACCACATTAAATATTTGATGCCAGTCTCCAAAGGACTGGTCTGTGGGTTTACTGAGAACTTTACTGACAAATGCATTTCACCTTTGCCCTGGAGCAAAGAATGTCATGCTGTCTCTTCCTTGCAGATGTCAAGTTCTCCATAGTGGTTTAGAGAAGTCAGAGTTGGCAGGCAAAAGGTTGAAATGTCTGCTTGTGCTTGAAGGGGATTTGGAATAAACATGTACATTTGTTGACTAGAAGACATTTCAAAGAGAGATGAAAAGTGCCAAATAAGACTCTTTGTGCTATCTCTACTTCATTCAACTCGTTTCACTCTCTCTATTCCAGCACCCCGCTGAAGGAAAATCATGCTTAGTTTGAGCAAAGAATATGTTATATTTTTATCTATAATTGCATTTGACAAGTTTATTTGGAGATATTTTGTTGGATGCTTGCTGTGCATGATTGAGATGATCATGATGTCCTGTGGTTTTTGTTTCTTTCTGTTAATGTGGTGCATCATAATGATTTGTGAATGCCGAACCAACTTTGGACATGTTTCCCTTGGTCACAGTATATAATCTTTCAGATGTGCTATTGAATTCAGTTTGGTGGTATCTTTTTGAGGATTTTTGCATCTATGTTCATCAGAGATAACTATGTGTAGTTTTCTGTTGTGTCTTTGTTTTTGGTATCACAGTGATTCTGGCCTCATGAAGTGAGTTTGGAAGTA
>NW_008360316.1:5953230-6064553 GCF_000622305.1 Nannospalax galili | reverse complement strand
TGCCCACAGAGGACAGAAGAGACTGTTGGATCCCCTGGAACTGGAGTTACACAGTTGTTAGCTGCCATGTTAGCTGCTGGGATTCGAACCCAGGTCTTCTGCAAGAACAGTCAGTGTTCTTAACTGCTGCACTATCTCTCCAGCCCCATATTTTTGGGGAAAATTTAAGAAGAATTGGTATTGATTATTCTTTGAATGTCTGGTGGAATCCAACCACAAAGGTGCCTGGTCCTGAGATTTTTTTTGTAGGGAGGCTTTTGGTGGCTAATTCAAACTTATGCATTACTGTCTATGCAGACTTCCCATTTACTTTTGAGTTGATCTTGATAGAATGTACGTTTTGAGGAATTTATCTACATGTGAAGGTTAACTTTGATTGTCAACTTGACAAAACCAAGATCACTTGGGAAGAGACTCAGTGAGGGACTATCTACATTGAATTGGCCTGTGGGTGTGTCTGTGGAGTCTTAAGTTAATTGATGTGGGAAGCCCCAGCCTACTGTGGGCAGCACCATTCCCTAGACAGGGGGTCTTGAGCTCTGTAGGAGTGGAGAGGAGGTGCTGAGCATGAGCAAGCAAGCAGTAACATGCCTTCATTCTCTCTGCTCTTCACAGTGGATGTGAGGGGACCAGCTGCTCCGAGTGCCTGCTGCTTCGGCTTCCTACAATGGTGCATGATAACTTGGAATTATAGGTTAAAATAAACCCTTTCTTTCCTAAGTTGTTTTTGTCAGGATAGTTTATCACAGTGACAGAAATGAAATTAGAATACTAGAGTAAAAATTCTCAATAAACTAGACAGAATTTATCTTAATACAATAAAGGATATTTATGAAAAACCCACATCCAACTTCACAACCAGTGGAGAAAGACAAAAAGTTTGCTCTCTAAGTTCTGGTACAAGATAAAGAGGTTCCCTCTCACTGCTTCTAGTCAACATGCAGTAGAAGTCCTAGCCAGAGCGATTAGAAAAAGAAATCAAGGATGTCAGCATTAGAATGGGAGAAGTAAAACTCCACAAAATGCTTACACTCATAAATAAATCCCACATAGTTTAAGGATATAGACTCAATATACAAAAATCAGTAGTGTCTCCCTATGCTTACAATGAACTATCTGAAAAGAAAACCAACAGCCTCCAATGCAATAACATCAAAAGGGGAATGTGTTTAGGAATACATTTAACCAAGGAGGTGAAATACCTGTGCACTGAAATATTGATGAAAGAAATTGATAAAGATAGAAGTAATGGAAAGATAGACTCTGTTCATGTATTAGAAGAATTACTGTTGTACCTGTACCTCACAAGGATGCTTACAGACTCAGCACGATCCTTATCAAAATTCCAGGGTCATTTTTTTCTCGGAAATAGAAAAAAAAAAAAAAAAAACTTCTAAATTTTGTATGATACCACACCAGACCCTGAAAGAGCAAAGTGAGTGATCTTGAGAAAGAACAAAGTTGTAGGCATCACTCCTTCTAATTTTAAATTTTACTTCAAAGTGGCAGTAAGGAAAGTAGACACATACACGAGTGGGACAAAATGAACCCAGAAATAAAGCCATGCATATATGTTTGACCAGTGTTTAACAATGGTACCAAGAATACGTGAGATGGAAAGACAGTCTCCCCAATAAATTGTGCTGGATAAGCTGGGCACCAACCTGTGAAAGAACGATGTTGCATTCTTCTTTTACAGGAAACCCATTTTACAGGAGCGTGTTATAGAGACAACAGAGAAGCCGAGGAACAGAGACTTGGGATGGTTTTATGAAGAAAGCAATGAAGACCTGCACTGGCCACCCTGTCACCTCAGTCTGAACCAGTTTGAACTCAGGGACGTTCTCTATGAAAGAGAAATGCTTCTACCATGCTACTGCACATTTCAGGACAAACCCTCCCATGTGTGCTGAGATGTACTTTATGCTTTCCTTGGCTACTGGGGTGACCTCCTGAAAGGCCCCTGGAGGTTGACAGATGCCACTATGCCACACACACATCCAAGCCTGCTGGAATGGACCTGCATGGTCCATGGAACCTAGCTGGGGCTCTCTCACTGCTGTGTGCATCATTTTACATCCACCTGGGCTTCCCGGAGGGGCTGTGCAGTGGGTATCCTACCTCTGATGCCCTGTACTCTCCAGCCATTGATTATGAGTGAGGAAGCCATGTGGAGATGATACTGCTGCACACAGATGGAACAAATCCAATGCAGCACACTGGCCTGACACTATAAGACATGACTTCAGGAGAAAGTCTTTGGCTCTGAAAATTATCATATAAAATTGGTAGAGGCAACAGGTCTACAAGATGTTCAAGTATCAACATAGGAATACAAGATATCTAAAAATTAAGGTAACATTGCATTTGCAAGGGAACACATAACTCTTTATCAACAGACCACAAAGGAAAAGAAATTGATGGAGGACATGCACAAGAACTTAATTATTCTAAGGAAGCCCAAATGAGACACAGGAGAAAGCAGGCAGGCAAGTCAATAAAATCAGGCAAACAACTCATGGCCTGAATGAGAAATCCGACAAAGAGAGGCCTTGGAAAGAGCCAAACAGAGCTCTTGACCTGAATAACTCAGTGAGTAAAATGAAAAATTCAATTGAGAACCCTAGTAAACTAGACCAAGCAGAAGAGTTTCTGAAGTTAAAGATCAATCTTTTGAGATAACCCAGCCAGGCCTCTTTCCCCAAAAGCAAAGAATGGAGAAATCTTCCAAGACTTCTGGAACATCAGTAAGTGAACACATTTTCAAATTATAGGTATTTTAGAAGAAGAAGGAAAGGGGAAGGGTGTAAAAGACAGATGCAGGGAAATAATAGTTCCAAGCTTACAGGATTTTAAGAGAGATCTGGACAACCTGATCCAGGAGGCCCAATGGGTCCCAGGCAGGTTTGATTACTAAAAAGTAATCTCTTTGTCTTACTGCACCCAGACTGCCAAAAGTTAAAGGCAAAGAGAAAATTCTAAAAACAGTAAAAGTGCCAAGTCCCATTTAAGGGATCCTTCAATAGCCTATCAGTGTATTTCTTTTTTCATTTTTATCTTTTAAAAATTTTTAATTGAATTTTTGTATATTTCATACAGAAAATCATCTTTATACACCCTTCTCCTTTGGCACTGTCATGTAGCCGCCCCACCTCCCCAGAATTCATATATTCTGTCATTTGTGTTAAGGCCTATCATGTCCAGTTAGTGTCCCCAGATGTCCCTCAGTGCAAGTTCATCCACTGGGGTCTAGTCAGCCTATCTAGAGTCCCTCCCTTTAAGAAGATCAGCTCTTCCTCACCCAGCAGTAATCAGCTACCAATAACTCTTCAACTAAATTTGGGGCCTGCTGTTCATTTCCATAGTTCTGTGCTGGGTTTTTCCTGCTTAAGTTTGCATGGGTCTTGCGCATGCTGACCCCATTGCTGTAGGTTCATATGAGAAGGGTCCCAGGAGCCTGTAGGACTATTTCCATATAGCCAAGCACCTCCTCCTTTGCTCCTACAGTCTTTGTGCCCTGGGGTCCCTGAGCCCTGGGTAGGTGGATTTTGATATAGGAGTCTTGTGCGAGGACCCACACTCAGCAGGCTCTTATTCTCTGCATTTTCGGCCATTTGTGACCTTTTGTGTTCCTGGCCCTCTCTTGCATGAGGGAGCTACATTGATGAGAACTGAAAGATGTATTAGTGTTCTCTTCATCCCTTGTCCTATGTTCCATGAGCCTTAGGTATAGGAGTTGCATCCAAGATGTGCCATTTAGACTTGGGCAATTCACAGACTATCTCTGTGTATGACCAGTTGTGGAACTCGGTTATTATCTCTGTCTCTTTAAAAAGAAGTTTCTTAAATGGTGGTGACTAGAATACTTGTCTATAAATTTAATAATCCATATTTTGCACATAGTAAGAAATTACATTCGTCTAGGGATGTGACAGTCTTGGAGTTTTCTCTACCTATGACCTCTCCAGCTATGTATATTTGGCTAGGTTTATCGTACCACACGTGAGATTCCTCTCATTGAGAGGGCTTTAAAACTACCATTGTGAAGAAATGGCACAAGATAGGGTCCACTAGAAACTTAGATACACAAAAGAGAAAAAGAACCAAACCTAGTAATACAGAAACCCATTGAATCACAAAGAGAAACAAGAGAGGAAGAAAGAAACAAAGTTTGCATCAATACAAAGTTGCCAGAAAAAAACCAACATGAAGACAAGAGCAATCACCAGTAACATTGAAAATGAACATATTACACTCTCCACTGAAGAAATTATCCTGGATAAATGGAAGAGAAAAAGAAAAACAAAACTAAAACCAAGAGCTAGTGATGTTCTATCTACAAGAAACTCACTTCACCGGCTAAGCTAGACAAAAGTGAAGGGTTGGAAAGAGATACTCTGTATAAGCCCAAAGTGAAAATGATCAGGAATGGCTATACTTACAATATATAAAATAGACTAAGTCAGAATCTGTAAAGAGAGGCAAAGAAGGTCACTACATCATGATTAAGGCATTGATGCAGCAAATAATAATACAGCAGTAGGCAGGCATGGTGGCACACACCTTTAATACAATCACTCGGGAGGCAGAGGCAGGTGGATTTCTGTGAGTTTGAGGCCAGCTGGGTCTACAGAATGAGTTCTAGACCAGCTGGGGCTACAGGGAGAGGCTGTCTCCAAAACTAAACAACAACAGCAACAACAATAAGCATCTCTGTGCTCAGTGCTGTAGCACACTTCTCACTTGCTGTTATGATTTATTATTATTATTATTATTATTATTATTATTATTTTGGTTAGGGTATTTGTTTCTCAGCACACACAAGTAACATGAGGAAAAGGGTATTTTAATTAGCTATAGCAATTATTTTACAACATACATGTATATCAAAACTCTAAAATGTATTTCAATAAAAACTTGTTTAAAAACAGAAAAAAGATGTCTTTACATATTGAATCCCCTTTTTCTAGTCACATTGTTTGAAAATACAATTTGGAAAATATTAAATATAATCACTTTAGCTACCTCATAATTAAATATTAAAGTGCCCTTAAAAGAAGACATTCTTTTCAATTCCAGGTTTAACTGCAGTGTGTACCATGTTTAGATGATTTGTAAATGTAAACATGAGTCTGGGAAGATTCTTCTAGTTCCTTTCTGACTTTGAGGTTGTTTCCAAAGGGTAACTGGTTTCTGCTCTTTCCACATTGCTTTAGTGCCTACTGCCCCCAGAGCTCAAAGCATCAATCACTCTTCACACCAGGGTAATCTGAATTCTTGTAGTATTTGAGCTCATGAGACTTCTGAGATTTTTTAAAATTTATCATCTAGTTGTGCCTGTGACTGAGCACCCTCCCTGACATGGAGCTGTTTGATGATGTTCATGATGAGTAAGGCAAAGGATGACTACCCTTAATATCTATTTATTGATATTTTAATTTTCATACATTAATTATACAAGGTAATGGGTTTCACTGTGAGATTCTCATTGACATATAGAATGTACCTTCATCATGTTCATGCCCCATTACCTACTCTTATTCCTTGGGCATCACCCCAACTCTCTATGCTTCCCTCATAATCTTCTTTCTACCTGCCTCCCAACTCTATATATGAGAGAAAACATGTGATACTTACCTTTCTGAATCTATTTAAACTTGCTTAACATGATGATCTACAGGTTATCCATTTTCCTGTAAATTGCATAATTTTTGTCTGTACTCCACTGGGTATGTAGTCTACATTTCTTTTGTATAGTCATCATTGACAGGCACAGAGGCTGATTCCATATTGGCAACTGTGAATAGGACTGAGATAAACATGGCTATGCAGGTTTCTTACTGTGTGCTGACTAATTCCTTCGGGCATTAATTAATTAATTCCTTTGGCACCATGAGTAGGAAAGCTAGATCATAAGATAGATCTATTTTTAGTTTTCTGAGGATCCTCCACACTGATTTCCATAGTGGCTGGACTAATTTATACCTGAATCAACAGTGTATAAGGGTTCCTCTTCCCCTGTATCTTTGCCAGCATTTTTTTTCCCCTCAATGATAATAGCCATTCCGCCTTGGGTAAGATAAAACCTGAATATCTATTTTGAAATAAGGTCTCACTATGTAGCCCATGCAGCCCCAAATTCACCCTCCTTCCCTCCCAGGTGCTGGGATTCTAGGTATGTGCTACTCTGTCCAGATTCAGTGTAATTTTGACTGCATTTCAGTGGTGACTGAAGATGATGAACATTTTTCCTATAAATTTTTTTTGTCTATTTTTACTCTCTCTCTCTATTTTTAAATCATTGAGAGTTTCATACATGCATATAAGGTGTTTTGATCAAATCCACACCCATTCCCTCCTCTCCAACTCTTCCCATATCTCCCCATCATTTTTTCTGACAACTCGTGTAGTCTTTCCTTTTTTTTTAAATGGGGCTTTTTGCTACTCTAACATTCCCCCCTCTGAAGAGGTAACTCTAAAATCTTTTAGGGATTAGATAAGAGCTCCCAAATACTTTTGACATTTTTGGCCTTTGGAAGAGACTATGTTGCTAAAAGGCCCAAGGACATTTTGACTTTTATCCAAGAAACTGGCTACTTTTCTTTGGAGTCTTTTTACCCTAATTGCCTTGCCAATTCCTACCTCCTATTCTTATCACACCATCCTCTGACGAGGTTACCCAAATAATCAATAGGGAATCGAGACGCAGTCCGCTCTGGCTTCTTCCACGCTGAACAGGGATGCAGGGTGAGGAAATTGGGGTACCCCTTCAGTGGGTCTATCTAAAAGACTCTCAAATTACATAACTCTTACCTGTAGGGAGAAAAGAAAGTCCTTGACTGGTGCCTAGGAGATGTGAAGGAGAAGTAAAGGCAAGAGTAGTTAGCATTACAAGTTCTAGACAGAAAAAGTCAGAATGACAAATTTCAAATGTTCATATGAGAGTCCATTGGAATTTCTTGATAAGAGCTTCCAAAAGCATCCCTCCATTGGGTTCCTCTTCATTTTTCTTTTGTCTGTCAAGGCTGGATTTAAGAATGATGGACTCAGGATTTGTTTTCAGCACTTTGATAACTGTTGGAGTGGCTAGAATCAGTGTCAGTTCCCTCGCAAGGGCTTCACCATGTGGAGGCAGGATCCAGGCTCTCTCAGGTGGTCCTGAGTTCTCAGACCCTATGCCAGAGTGAGCCTGGAACAGGCACTCTCTGGCGGTCTGCTGGGATCTCAGCTGTATTTGTATTTGTTTTTAAAAATGTCTGTTCATTTTATTTGCCCACTTGTTGGCTGGATTACTTCTTTGGTACTCAGTGTTCTGAGTTCATTTCATATTTTAGATATTAACCCTCTATTAGATGAATGGCAACGATTTTTCTCCAATTCCGCACTCGGTCTCTTCACTATTTTGATGATTTCCTTTGCTGTGCAGGTTTTTAGCTTGATGTAATCCCATTTGTCAGTTCTTCCTAATATTTCCTGAGTTATTGGAGTCCTATTCTGACATTATTATGCCTATATTTGGACATGTTTCTCCTGTGTTTTCTCCTGTGTTTTCTTAAAGTTGTTTTAAACTTTCAGTTCTTACATCATAGTTTTTTTTTTTTCATTCATATTGGGCTGGTTTTTGTACAAGGTGAGAGTTAGGGAGCTTGTTTTATTTTTATACAGGTGGACACCTCAGTTTTCTTACCTCCTTTTGTTAAAGAGACTATTTTTTCCTCCAGTGTATATTTTTAACTCCTAGATTGAAAATCAGATGGCTGTAGCTGTGTTTTTATTTACGGATCCTCTATTTGATTACATTGGTCTAGGTGTTTTTATGCTGATATTATATTTTTATTGCTATGGCTCTATAGTAAAATTTGAAATCAGGGATCATAATACCTCCAGAATTATTCTTTTTCAGGATTGCTTTGGCTATTAGCAGTCTTTTGTACTTTCATATGAATTTTAGACTAGTTTCTCCTATGTCTGCGGAGAATGCCATGAGTGTTTTGATTGGGATTGTTGCACAGAGTCTGTGTATCACTTTTGGTAAATGCTAAAATGACCATTGTCACAATATTAATTCTGTTGTCCATGAGCTTGGGAGGTCTTTCTGTCTTCTTCCATTTCTTTCTCCATGTTTCCAGTATAGAGGCTTTTACTTCCTTGGTTGGCTTTATTCCTGGCTATTTGATTCTTTTTGAGGCTGTTGTCAATGGGAGTATTTTCTTGATTTCATTCTCAGCATGTTCATTATTGGGGTTTTAAAAGTTACTATTTTTGTATGATGATTTTGTGTCCTGCTTCTTTGTGTTGAATGTGATTCTCAAATCTAATGGAGCCTACTCAATATAAGATGGCATCATTTTCAAAGAGGGAACACTTACTTCTTCGTAACTTAATTGCATCAGTTTTACTTTTTTTCTTGCCTTATTGCTCTGGCTGAAATTTGAAGTATATTGAGTGAGAGCAGTGAGCATTCTTGTCTCATTCTTAATTCTAGAGGAAAGGCTTTAAATTTCCTCCACTTAGCATTATGGTGACTATGAGTTTCATATATAGCACTTTCATGTTTCAGTATAATCCTTTTATACTTTATTTCTTCAGGGCTTTTAACATGAGATGGTAAATTTTGCCAATTTTTCTCCATTCATTGTGATGATCATATGATTTTTACATCTTGAATCTATTTATGCGATATATTATGCTTATTGATTGGTATATGTAGGTCCATCCTTGCATCCTTGTAATGAAACTAACTTGATCATGGTGTATAATCTTTTCAATTAGTTGCTGATGTTGCGAGTGTTTTGTTGAGAATTTTTGCATCTATGTTTATCAAGATATTGGTCTACAGGTTTCTCTTTTGATTTTGTCTTTTCCAGTTTTTGGTATTAGGGTTAATACTGGCTTCCTAGAATGGGTTTGGAAGCATTCCTTCCTTTTGTATCTTATGGAATAGTTTGAGAAGCACTGGTGTTAGCTCTTCTGTAATGGTTTGGTAAAATCAGCATGAGTTCGTCTTTCATTGTTGAGAGACTTTTTATAATTACATAATATTTTTCTTGATTTGTTTAGATTTTTGTGTATATATGTAAAGTATATGTATGTATGTGTGTATGTGTATGTGTGTAGGCTAAAGGTTGATGTAGGCTGTCTTTTCTAGTGACTCTTGCCTTATTTTTGAGACAAGGTCTCTTACTGAACCCAGAGCTCACTGATTGTTTAGGTTGGCTGACCAGCAAACTTCTGGCACCTACCTGTGTCTGTCTCCCCAGAGCTAGGGTTGTAGGTATGTGCTACCATGACCAATTTTTCATATGGGTGCTAGTGATCTGAATGCAGGTCCTTATGTTTGCACAGCAGGCACTTTACCAACTGAGCCATCTCCCCTATCCTGTTTACACTTAAAAAAATGATTTCTTAGTTTAATTTTATTTTAGCCTGTGTATCTAGAAATTTATCTATTTCTTCTAGACTTTACAATTTATTAGTGTATAAGCTTCCAAAATAATCCCCAGTCATCCTTTGGATGGCAGTGATGTCTGTTGTATTATCTTCTTTATATCATCAAGGCTACTAATTTGGGTTTTCTTTCTCTTTTGGTTAGTTTCACTAAGTATACTGCTGCTTTTATTAATTTGTTTTCAAAAGAATCAGCTTTTTTCCATTGATCATTTTTATTGCTCTTTTAGACTCTAGGTCATTAATTTCAGCTCTTATTTTTATTATTCCTTTCCTTCTACTGGCTTTTGCATGGCCTGTTCTTGTTCTTAGGAAACCTTGAAATGCATCATTAGGTTATTTGAGAGCTCTGATTTTTTTCCATGCAGACACCTAAAGCTATAAATGTACCTCTGAGAACTGCTATTGTGTATCCCATAAATTCTGATACATCGTATATCAATTTTTATTTAAGTCTGGGAATTTTAAATTCACTTTCTGATTTTTTTCAATGATCCATTGATTATTCACAAGTAGTCTTTCATTCTCCATGTGTTTGTAGAGTTGCTCTGCTGGTTGGTCTGAGATTCTAAATATCTTCTATGTCCGGGTGTTCATATCTTTCCCAAGACTGAAGAAAATTTCTGTGGTTATTTCACTGTCTTTAGTATGTGTCTTTGTGCCTTCTTACATGTTCTGTTCACAATTTTCTTCTCCTCTTTTTTCCTCCTCCTCCTCCTCTTCCTCCTCCTCCTCCTCCTCCTTTTTCCCCTCCTCCTCCTATCATGGTCCCAATGTTCTTATTCATCAACCTTGTCTTCAGGTTTTGAAATTCTCTTTTCTACTTGCTCTAGTTTGATAGTGAGGCTTTTTACTGAGTTAAAAAAGTTGGACTTACTAAGATTTCCATTTCCAGTGTTTGCTTGGTTCTCTTTCAAATCTCTATCTCTTTATTAAACTTTTAATTCACATCCTTTATTGTCTTCCTTAATTCATTTAGTTGAGTTTCTGTATTTTCTTGGAGTTCAGTGATATTTCAATAAATCATTCATTCTTTTGAATTCTTTATCGAACATCTTATTTAGTTCACTATCTTCGGAGTTACTTGCTACGAAACTATGAACTCTGAGGGGAATTATGTTGCTTTGTTTTTTCATATTGTTTAGATTTCTCTGTTGAGATTTGTGTAGCCGTTTGCGTGGACCTCTCTTCCATTTTATGTGAGAGAATTTTTAGGAAACAGTCTTTTCTTGATGATGTGCCCTGGGATACCACATTGTTATTAAGTTTTGAATATATCTAAAATTTGATTTTGTAGTCTAGTGTCCTTATTACTTCTTTGGCTTTAAGTAACTAGTTATAGGCAATTGGTTATACTATGGTTATAACTAGTACATACCGTGTTAGAACCTGAGTGTACTGCTTT
Source organism: Nannospalax galili (assembly GCF_000622305.1). Classification (NCBI taxonomy): domain Eukaryota; kingdom Metazoa; phylum Chordata; class Mammalia; order Rodentia; family Spalacidae; genus Nannospalax; species Nannospalax galili. Next base: position 6,053,701 of record NW_008360316.1, on the reverse strand, counting down.
CTCTGGATGTCTTACAAGAACAGTGTATGTCTGCATTTGGTAGATATATTATTGAGGATTAAAGTAATTAGCTAGGAGTTTTAACTGCTCCTATTCTTTGAGTTAAGGTATTTTCTGAAGTTTCAGCAGGCCTGCTATGTGTGTAAAGCAGGCTATGCTGGCTCTTAGCTTGGCTGGGAGTGCAGCTAAGTAGCAGAGCATCTATACAATGTAAAGAGTCCTGTGTTTCCTCTCTAGTGCTGTGAAGGATGGCGAAAACAAATGAGAGTGACAGTGACAAACAGCAATGAACCAGATAAAGAAATAAAGTATAAAAACTAAGTACCAACTATGCTATCCACAACTCTAACAACAGGAATATTGAGGGCAGAAATAATATAAACTCTGCAAATTTAAGAGATTTTTAAAAAGAAAAAAATTGAGAGAAGAAAGCAGGTGGCAGAAATTAAAAAAAAATGAAAAAGGTCAGGGGTAGGAAGTGGAGGAGGGGAACGACAGGGGTAAAAATATATCTGAGGCAAAAAGGAAAACAAAAGCCCCAAACCAGAGACAGCATTTACTCCACCTGTCTCTGCTTCTGTTTCTCTGTGGGCTGTGTACCCTTTGGAAAGAGCAAAAGCCACCCTTTATTTTGTGTGTGTTGCCCATCAGTTCATCAGTGGGAGTGGCTTAGGATGGCTTTGTTTCCCTGCTCACTAGTATAATAGTATGGAAACAGTATCCACGGACTGGAGTTTATTTCAGACAGATTAGGTCTATATAATCCTAGGGGCTGGGCTTTGTTAGTTGTAAGTCAGCATTCCAAACCCCTCACCACTATTAAAAGTTCCAGGGAGGCCAGGGTAACAAACCCTATATACCACCAAGCAGGCTTGTGGTTTTCTGAGGCCCAGAGTCCTACTGGCAGTCCCACAGCTCCCTGGCTTGGGGATGGCCTTCTCAAGACTATTCCCCTCGCTACCCAGCATAGGCTATAAGGTTGAGAAATAGCACTTCACAAGGCCTGCTGGCTATGCAACTCCCAGATCTGCTAAGGTCAGATTGCCTTTCTGTTCTACATCTGTTTCTGTGCCAGTATCACCCACCTAATGCTGGTTAGCCCTCTCCTCTCTCCTCCTGCCAAGCCTCTGGAGGCTCAGAGCTGGTGTTTTCTTTCTTCACCTCAGTTCTCACTGAAGCAGTTTCCAGACTTTCCAAGACTCTGTCTGTCCAGTACTGTATCAGTGTGTTTCCTCAGGGATCCATTTTGCTGAGAAGCTAGCTACATTCTGTCAATTTTAGTTCTGAGTTGTGGAGAAGCTGGGAAGTGCTGCCACTTCCTTACCTGCTGTCCTGGTTCTTCAATCTACCTTTGGGTTTTGTTTCTCCATCAGCTCTGGGGCAATAGGACTAGGTTTGAATGGGCTGCTGGGGAGTACCCAATTCAGAGGAGCACTTTGCTTTTCTGTCATTCTTGCCATCATGAGTTGTTTTCATTTGACAGTGGCCTCATCCCTTTCTGAAGTAGGGGTGGGGGAACAAGGTAGCACTGGGGAGCTTATCACCAGCTTCTGTGCTATCAAATATATAATCAGACCATTCAGTGTAACTTAGTTTATTGTTTTATGCAGGAGATATTGACAGATGCTGTAAAGGATGAAAAATGAGTAGGGAAGCCTTCAACATCAAATAGAACAAGTAAGTGTGATGAAGGGAAAGCTTTGCTCGTATCTCAAGAGAGACTAGCAAAGAGCTGTAGGAGTTTGGAAGAGGGAAAGGATAACCTGGTAGAATGGGAGGAGGAACTCTCTTAGGAGAGTTTTGGTGAGTGATAGAAACAGGGGTGTCAGGGAGGAATTACTCTTGGAGTGGAAAGAAGTGAGCAAAGCTTGGGGACAGGAAAAGGTGCTTATGTTAGATGTGCAGATTGGTATTGCAAGAAGAGATTTATGCAAAGAGAGTTTGGATTGCAATGTTTGAGTTACAGAACCAGCACTGATGTCTAACACACAGAAAGAGTCAATTCTACCTCTGGCAAGGCTCCTTCCCAGACTCCTGTTTCCTCCTTCCTCTGTAAAAGTCAGAATACTTTCAGGGGTTCAATTCTGATCTGGGGTTTTCTGATTCAGAGATACAGGCATCAGTTGGGATCTTTCTAGTGGCCTAGGTCAGCTATAGGAGGGTCTGTTGGTCAGTACAGTGGCAAGAGAAAAGCAGGAGGAATGTGGGAGGAAGGAAGAACATGACTTGGAGAGTAGACGAGAGAGCTGGGTCTGCTGGATTTTAAGTCCATCCATCTGAGACAAATGCTAATACCATTAGGAGAAAGGAGGAAAGGAGAGGTTTGCTTCATGGGGAGGATCAATCAGCTTCGGTGTCAGACAGTGAGTTTGAGGTGTTGGCTTGAAGTCTAAGTGGGTTCGACATCATGCCCTGTGTATTAAGATGTATGGAAGGATGTGCAGTTAAAAGTGGATTAGGCAGACAGGATGTTGTGCTATGGGGTGGATGAAGGCTGAGGCGGAGAAGGTAGAACCTAGGATGGGAGCACAGGCTCAGAAGAGAGGAGGATTGGGAGGACACAGCAAAAGGGAGAAGTGCATGCTTCTAATGTGTCTGGAGGATCATAGGACCCTGAGTGTGGAACCTTCAAGGGTGACTGGGGGCCACAGCTGGGTCTTTTTCTATTATACTTGGTTCACTGAACTTCAAGGAGAGCCAAGAGAGGGGGAAACTGGTGTTCCAAAATGGAAGAACAAAGACATTTGGGGAACCTTCAGGAGAATCTCTTGTTTGTATTTTTAAAGTTTCTTAATGGCTTTATCTTTTCCTCCTCTGTTTTTAATGGAAAGCTCAGGAGGTTTCTAATATGGTTGGATAGTGATACTTTATTTAAAGTGAGATTTAGTGTGACTAGAACCTTGTTTCTTCCCAAGTGGCCAGAATTACTATTATCTGAAATTAGGGATGAGACACTTAGAGAACATCTGTCAGAGGAAGAAACAAAGCCCACACCCAACCAACCCAAATGCCAGCTTTGAATGTTCTTCCAAAGGTCCTGGGAGTGGAAACACCTAGGCAGCCCCTCAGCACTGGTGCCCTTCAACATGCCATGGGCTGGGCTTTGCTCTGGGTTCTGTGGCCCTGTGAGGATGTGTACCCAATGATGGTCTCTCTCTCCATGCAGTTTGGTGCCAGGCTGTGACAGAGCAGGACTGTGGGTTGTGGGTCCTCAGGCTTGGATTTCAGGGCTGAGAGCTTTCAGGCTGTGGTCTTGGCGGGCTGCCCATGTTTCTGGAATGTCTGTGCTCTGCCTGGTGGGCTAGCAAGTGGTTCTCAGACTAATTAGCTATGTGGCACTTCCCAGGGCCAGGCTGCCCCCACCTTCTGCCTCTGGGGTTCTGCCAGAACACTTGCTGGCTGGGTGAACCCCATGGGCAAAAGAAGCCACCAGGGAGTTGGAGTGAGGGGGCAAAGATCAGGAGTGTGACTTGCATCATGTGGGTGGCGGCCTCATGGTGACATTAGGCCAGGAAATGGCCCCATGTCAAGCCACCTTGTTTCTCTTGGCACAGCTGCACACTTGCTCGTGAGTCTGCAAGGGCACACTTCCTGCCACAGCACTAGTCCTCCTTGGCTGTGACTGCCCCAGGCACAGAGAGCACTTCATTCTGAAAGGGGGAAGGCTCTGTCTATTGCCTTGCCTTCACTGGTGTCTAAATATTTTAAGTGGAAGGAAGGTTCAAAGGAGGACCAGGGTGTGGATGGTTTCTGGGCTTAGGGAGTAGCAGCCAAGTTCATAGAGGGAATGGAGTTAGTGAAATCTTAGTTTTGGGAGCAGCAGAAAGATCTTGAATGTTTGAGAAAAAAAAAACAGAATGGAGTTTTAAATATTCCAAATCATCTAACTCAGGTTTATGTAAAGGTCAATTAAGAATGTAGTTGTTGGGACTGGAGAGATGGCTCAGAGGTTAAGAGCACTGACTGCTCTTGCAGAGGACCCAGGTTCGATTCCCAGCACCCACATGGTGGCTACAAACTTTCCTTAACTCCAGTTCCAGGGAATCCAAAGCCCTCTTCTGACCTCCACGGCATTGCACGACACAGGTACACTCACATACATGCAGGCAATACACTCATACACATAAAATAAAAATAATAAATAAAATATTTTAAAAAAGAATGTAGTTGCTTATTTTTCAAAATATTTACAACAGGACTCTTCATAAACATGATTGTCCAGGGGCTATGACTTGCAATTAGGTGTTGAACTTAGGATTTTTAGATATTCATTTAATTTGGAAAAAAACAAGGGCTGTTTTATTCTCCAAATCGTTTTCAGTTTCGGCAGAGAACACTGGCGGGAGATGAGCCGTTGTGAATAAAGGGAAAGTATTTCTAAATTTTGTTCGAACACAAAGCCTGACTCTTCTTTTAGGGTGTCTCTGGCACCTGTTCCCAAATCAACTCCCAGTTTCTCTTTAAATGGCACAAAAGAGATTTGACAGTTGAACCCTGCAGCAGGCAGTCCCAGTAGGGATGTAGTTGAGGAAATATTACGGATGTCTAATTTTTTTGCCATGTTCTTCTAAATTGAAGCTAGTATTTTTAGAAGAACAAGTGAATGAATCAGTGCATAGTGATACATCTCTGCTTGTTGCAGACCAACAATTCCAAGTGTGATCCAGCATCACTGGGAGCCTGTCAGAAATGCAGTCTCAGGTCTCTCCAGGCCTGGGGAACCAGATAAGATCCCCGGGGGACCCATGGAAAGCAGAGAAAGCGAGGAAGCAGATACCTCCAAGACTTGAACCTGAGCATCTCTGGGTTCTCTCATGAACTTTGTGCATTCTGTCCCCACCCTTTCCCATTCTCCCTCTCTCCTTCTCTCCCTCTGTCTCCTGTGGACAGTTTTCTTCCTGTCTGTTCAGCTGCTAATCCTCTGAGATGTACTGGACCACCCTTGGAACACCTAGTGTCTTCTCTGTAAGAACTGTGTGAAGTGATTTGACAGTTGGAGACCTTCCTGTTAACAGCCGTTATCATAAAACGTTGCCCTGAACCAAATTCAGCAATTATTAACATGTTTAAACAGAAAAGCATGTTTACTAAGGCATTCTTACTGAGGCTTAACATATCCTGTGAAAAGGGTGGGGTGGACGTGGTGGTGGGGAATGGAAACCTTAGCCCTCCTCATAGTTCAAGGTAATGTCAAAACTGGAGGCTTAAGTAAGGGGGAGAAACCTTTGTCCTCAGAAGTTGGAAATGGAGATCCCTTTACAGGTACAGTTGGCCAACCTTGTCACTGAAGTGCCTCCATTTAAGTAATTGGAGGACAGGCTTAGTAGTTGGCATTCTCTCTGTCCTTGGATCCTGTACTTAGTACACCTGTTCAGAGCAGCCTTCAGTGAAGTCACTTGAATGACAGGGCCTTAGGTTCATTTGAGCCTGGGTTTCTGTGTACTCCATGGATACCTGGCCAAGGCAGGGTTCCCAGGAAGTCACTCACCATTGTATGCTCAATGCCTGGAGTCAGGCAGATGCTCAGCCAGGGGCTCTTCAGTGTAACTGCAATAATTTCACCTTGTGTCTTGACTACATAGTTTTCCTCATTCGAAGTGGAGGAGCAATGATGTGCAGATATGGAGTATGGAAATCTAGGGGTTTCTAGATTTCCAGGACATCAAGTTCAGTCTTAGACTCCATGTGGGAGTCCCTTCTGTGACATGGACTCAGTTTTCCAGGTGACTTCTGCTGTTTGCAAGATGTGCCACTTGCCAGGGGTTAGACTACTATGGTGAGGTGGTATTACAGCTCTGCATCTTCAGGCGATCATGGTTCAGTAGAGTGGTTGCACATTATTATTTACTAATCAATTACTTTCCTTGTTCTACGACCAAATTCTTGACAAGAAACAACTTACAGGAACAAGGGATTCCTTTGGCTGACAGTTTTAGGATACAGTCCATGATGGAAGAGAAGGCCAGGCATGGAAGCCAATCTGTGAGATGACTGATCCCATTTGCAGTCAGGAAGCAGATCATACACAGGAAGTAGGATGGGGCTATAAAAGCTCAAGGCCCACCCCCAGTGACTCACTTCCTCTAGCAAGACTCTACTTCCTAAAGATTCCACAAGCTGAGGACCAAACATTCAAACATAAGATCCTATGGGGGACATTTCGATTCAGACTACAACACACATTTAAACAGATGATGACACTTTTTATTTTTAAAGAGAAACAGAAGTCTATGGAAGTTACTACACAGAGGAAGGCATGTCCAGCAGGCGGGGATGATGCCATGGATGACGTCACACACACAGGACATCACAGACATTGCCTTTGAAGAATCAGATGGTACTTGCAGGTGACTGGGAGTTAATAAGTATTAGATGTTAACAGGTTCCAGGCATGATACAAAGTGTTTTACATTGTGAATTGAATCTCCATGAAGGACCATGAGTTTATCCTCTCTACCTCACAGATTGGGGAAGTAAAGTTAGAGAAATCAGGTAACAACTGGTGCAGTCTGCAAGAGGCTGAGAGGAGAGTTAAAGTCAGATAAAGCAGCCCCAGCCCCTGCTGAGCACTGTATCAAACTGTCTTCCACACACAGAGTGGCTAGGAGAGAGACACTGACTGGACTCACTGACGGAGGGGCTGGGGGACGTCCACTGCAGGTAGGTCGGAGTGGCTTATGAACAGAGCTTAGAGGCACAGGTAGGGCTAGACCCTGATATTAGATGTCATTTAAGGGAATTTAGTATCCATCTCTAAGTAACAGAGAATTATCCAGTGATTTAAAAAATTATGTTAAAGTATGCACAACATAAAGTTTACCATTTTGACCATTTGCAAGTACACAGTTCAGGGCAGTAAGAACATTGATATTGCTTTGTGATCATCAGCTCCATTCATCTCTAGAGCTTTGTATCTTCTCAAATGAATCTATGTAGCCAACAAACAATAATTCCCCATGTCCCCACCCTTTTTGTGACTGGTTTACATTGTTTACCAAAGTGATTTACGAAACCTTACTCAAGGTTTATCTATGTTGTAGCATGTGCAGAATTTCCTTTTTAAGGCTGAGTCGTACTCCATTGTATAGATGTATCACATTTGTTTAGTGATGGATGTTTTGGTTCTTTGTACTGTTGGACTATTGTGGACTGGAGGATTCTAATCTGAGGGTTGGTGTAAAGACTCAGAAGAAAAATCCTTTTAGTTGACACTTTGCAGGTTGGAGAAAATGACAGAAAATAAGTTTTAATAAGTTTTAGCCCATTGTGATAATTCAAATACAAGGAGAGAAAGTTCCAAATAGATGTTTTAGGGATCTTCCACTTACTTTCTGAAATTCTAGCGCTCATGTCATGCATTACCCTGTAGGATGGTCTACAGTTCTCTGTAGGTCATTACAAGTTCTATTTTAACAGTCAAGAAGCAGTGGTAGAGCAGGATTGGCTAGACCGGCCTCTGCAGGGCAGGGCTGCCCTTTTCCTCTAAGATCATGAGATGCTGTGTTAGTCTATTTTGTGTTGGTGTGACAGACCTGGGGCTGAATGTCTTGTAAAGTAAAGGGGATCATGACTCAGTGGCTGGAAGATCTAAAATATAGGGCACTGACATCCTGGAAAATGTTACAACGTGGTAAAGAAATGTGATAAGAGGAGAGCTCAGCCTCTGGGGTAGCCTTACTTTATAACGACTTGTTCCTGTAGGAACTTACCTGGTCCTATGAGAACCACAGTCATCTCTTCCAAGGGTGATGACCCCATTGACTTAACTAATTACCTGCCATTAGGCTCATGTGCTGGGGGGCCTAGCCTTTACCACATGGCCCTTTGAAGACATTTGAGATCTAATACTATAGTAGCAAAATTCACTTTATTTTCTTTAACACTTTGTAAATCTAAACTGGATGGTTCCACATAGATGAAACTGAAGGCCATGTCTTCTGCACCTCCAGCTCTGAGCGGGGAGTAAATATTCATCAAACGGATGTACAGAAATTGCTGCGAAAGATGGAAAGTAATCTTTCCAGCTTAGACTAGAAGTACAGGAGATTTAATGGAGATAAAATGAAATGATGTACCTGAAAATACCTGTAAGCCATAAAGCACTGTGCACACGTTGGTTCTTATCCTTGCTATGTCCTCTAACCTGGGTGAATTGTTTCTGAATTGCAACCACAGCCTTCAATGATCTCTACAGAGCCTCATCACAGCATTGTCTTCTCCATGGTAATTCCTGAAATCCAGGTATTTCTACAGCTACTGTTTTGACTATTCAAGTGGCTTCATATTAAGTAGCTTAATGTTCAACTTGCCAGGGGATGCTTTTTCCTTCAGCTTAAAACATTCGTGGTCCTAGGTACATCTGCATCCTACTTTGCTTTTGTGTTTTACTTTGGTGTAGAAAGGTTTGAAACCCTGGTTTCATTATGACATTTCATTATGAAAATTTCTAAATGCTTGAAAGGTTGGGGGGGGCGGAAGAAGACAATGGGCATTTATGTACCCAGCATCCAGATTGATTGACAGCTGATAGTTTATTCCCCCCTTAATCTATCTGTTTATAAAGCTTCCCTTAAGGCCTTCAGGGAGAGGCATACCACCAATTCACTTAATATCTATTTACTTTGGACTATGTCTTTTAAGATGTATGGGCATTTAAAAAATAATGCCATTTGTACACCCAAAGATTAATCTTACAAATTTCCATGTTTGGTTCAGAAATATTTTCTTACCCTTGGTTGCTGTAACTGAGGCTCTGGGTCTTAGTCAGTTAGGGCTGCTATAGCAAAATGCCATCCCTCCATATCATGGAGCTCCACCTTCCTGACCTCCTGGGAACTTGACCCCCCTCTCAAAGGACCCGTATTCCCTTTGCATTGGAGATTAAGACCTTTGCAAGGGAATGTTGGGAGGATACAGACGTTCAGAATACTCTAAAACGCACTGTACTTGGCCATTGTGGCTTTGGTGATATAGAGTAACCCCCAGTTCATTCCACTGCTGTTGGGTACCAGGCTCCACATGTTGGACTTGTCTTTTGGCTTCTTGTTCAGTCCTTGAGCTTAATCCTTTACCTGCTGTGTACCCTATAAGGGAATACGAATGCCACATGCTTAAGTTCAGGCTCATCATTTTTGCAAGAATACTCCATAGACAGCTCTTTTTGCTTCTTGTTTCTTGTGTTGGGACATTGATGAAAACAATCAGAGATGATACTGGTATATAGTAATCATTAAAATTGTATATTAAAAAACTTCAGGCTGGGTGTGGTGACACATGACTTTAATCTCAGTACCCAGGAAGCAGAGACAGGCAGATCTCTGTGCATTCAAGGCCAGCCTGGTCTACATAGTGAGTTCTAAATCTGTCAGGGTGACACAGTGAAATCCGGTCTCAAAAAACAAATAGGCAAACAACCATCTAATTTTCTTCTTTCCTTTAAAGTAACATATTTATTATAGAAATTTTACAATATGAAAATGAGCAAAAGAAATAATACTGTTTAAAAAATCATATCCCTAGATAACAGCCATTAAATTTCAGCTTAGACATCCCGAGTATTTCTTCGTAATGTACATAGTTTGACCATAGTCTTTCCCCTTGCAGTATTCTTGGAGTATCGTGAATGGCCATAATATTTTTGTGCAATATCATTAGCTGTCTAGCTCTTCAAGAATTCAGTTAAGTAAATCAGCTACTTCTGTGTGTGTCTTGAGAAGTACAAACCCACTGTCTGAGGTGCTTATTCCAATTTGGCCTCATGCCACTCTGAGAACAAAGGAGAACAGTGTACCGTTCCGTTTCCTGCATGACTGCTCTACTTCTCTGGAGACAGGAGCTGTGGTGCAGGGAGAGGACTGCGGATGAGTGTACTTTCACAGTTTCCCTGAAGGGCTGAGATATATTTTCTGTGTCTTACTCAATAACTTCCTTGCTTCGGTGTTTGAGATCCTGCTCATCTGTTGAACAGTCTATTTCATGTGCTCCCTAATCCCTCTTTCCTGAAAATGCAATCAGGGACCATCAGCATCATCTGCTAATTTTTGGAAGTGTGAAGATCTTCTTACTTTTTAAAACAAAAATGGTAGCTTTGTTTTCCATGTGTATGTGTATGTGTATGTGTATGTGAGTGTGTGTGTGTGTGTGTGTATGTGTGTGTGTGTGTGTATGTGTGTGTGTGTGTGTGCGCACATGCGTGTGTTTGCAAGTGTGTGCATGCATGCGTGTAGAGGCCAGAGGTTGATATTTGGTGTCTTTCTCATCATTCTCCACTGTATTCTTTGAGTCAGTCTCTTACTGAACCTGGAGCTCACCAATTTGCCTCGACTGGCTGGCTAGCAAGCCCCAGGACCCTCCTTTCTCCACCTCCTCACTGCTAGGATTCCAGGCATGTGCTGCTGTCCCCAGCTTTTTATGTAGGTGCTGGGGATCTGAACTCAGGTTGTCATGTTTGTGGAGTACTCTATCAACTGGGGTACTCTATTAACTGAGCCATCTCCCAGTCCCTAGATGGTAAGTTTTATTAGTCAGCGAGGAGTATAGAGGCTATCCACATCTCTATGACTTCAAAAATACTTTGCTAATGGGGACTTCTAATTTTGGGATTAATTTAATACTAGTGTTAAAAAAGAATGCAGAACCTTTTCCTCCCATCTTCATCTACAAAAGAAGTCATCAACCCATTAGAATCACTAAATCCATAGAGAGAAACTGATAGACCAGTTTAGGTTGACCACTTGAGTGCTATGCTAGAGCAACACCCATGATGTAACACACAGAGATTTCATTTTTTTCCTGAATTAAAAAAACAAAACACCAAACAGTAAAAACTCCTCAAACTTGCTATCACTCTTTTAATAAAAAGGTACTTCTCCTCACTACAGACTGAGGCTTAAATATGCTTTGGCTTTCAAAGAGATTGTATTTACAAAGAACCTTCATCTTTAAAAAGATCTACCGAGCTCAGTTCTGTAGTGTCCTAAGAAAGCAGTACTAGACGCCACCCCAGCGAGTTCCACAGCTGACTGGACTTTTTGAAGTGAATGTGAACTAGATCTACTACCCAGTGTAGGTGGACTTTTTTCAACCTCTAAAATAAATATTTGTAAAGCAAGCCTTGGTGGCGTGAAGACTGCAGTGATAGGGGATTAATACATGATAACATGTTTCTTAAAGATGGATCTCCTGACAATTAGAGGTCGAATTCTTATCCTGGAATCGAGCCAGAACCAGTAAAATACTTTGGGTAGTTAAATACTCCTCCACATGAGGGAAATGCATTTTTCTCGAGGGCTTTCTTTAGTTCTGGTGAAAGGGATCAACCCTGCTGTCATCTGTAAAATAAATTTACCTTGCCCAAATCATTGCTCAGTTCTCTGAATTCTCAAAAGCAGATGAAGTTTTATCATCATGTGTGATTTTAACTCCAGAAAGCTCCATGATTTTAAGTCCAGAAAGCTCCTGTGACTGTTCTCCAACAATGGTTTCCTAAATCAAGTTCCTAGTGAGAATCTGGTGTTTTCACTGTAATGTGAATTCCAGGACACTGAGTGGATTTGCCAAGTGTGTTGTGAGGCGACTGGCTCCTGTCTTCTGTGAGACCCGCACCTGTGCCCAGTGAGTGGACAAGGGCAGGCCTTGTGACTGAAGGATGTGTTTCAGAAACTGTGTTCTGGCCTGATGACACTAGTACTGTAAATCACCTGATGGGAATGTATTAATGGTAGAATCAATAAATATTTCCAGAAATGCTGACATACAACTTATTTGTATAATATCTACTACAGAATTTGTACCAGTCACTAAGCCTATTATTGAATTAAGTTAATTATGATAGCAAATAATTATCATCATGTCTTAATTATTTGTACTATTATGCTTGGAGAAATTATATACATTCACAAATGAACATTTTCCCATTCTTTTAAAAATTTCAAATTATTTTATTTTCAGACAGGGTCTTCCTGTAGCCCCAGGTGGCCTGGAGCTTGCTAAGTAGACCAGACTTGGCTTTGATCTCACAGAGCTACACCTGCCTCTGCCTCCTAAGCGCTGGGATTGAAAGCATGCACCATTGCACCTAGCTATTTTCCCATAGTTTCCTGATAGTTTGGCACCTTTTTATGTTTCTGTTGCAGTCTAATTACTTAAACTTAACCTATGTTCCAATTCCTTCATACCTATGAATATCTACCACCTCTGCTACACCTCCCTCACATCCACACCTCCCACTAGCACACCCACCCACATTTGCTCCCCACTCCCCATGTCCCCCACCCACACTCACATACCCACACATGCTCCTGCACACTCACTCACACAGGACATCATGTAGCCAATTTCCTTTAAATACATAGCAGTTAGTATTATATTAAGTCCTCCTGTTTTGCAGACCCAGGAGTCAATACTTTTTCCAACAAAGGCATCTGTTTCCTCCTTTCCTTTAAGAGACTGTTTTCTAATCAACTTATGATCTTTGTTGTCACAGCTTAGAGATATTTAGAAATAACTGTCTAAAACATTTGCTCAGGAGGCTTGAGAATATCAGGGAAAGGCTGCAGTGAACAGGTTATGTCCTGTCAGATCCCTGCCACTGGGAAGGTTCTAGGTGGCTGCTGGATCTTTAGGACAGTGTTGCTCTCCTCGAGGCCCAGAAGAACCTGACAGGATGAATTTTTTTGTGACTATAACTCAGCCTCAAAATGTTTTGCTTTGGGGATATCTAATGAGAGCCATGAGTTGGAGAAAGTCACTGTTTTATTTTTAGATTACCTAGTCACAAAACAGAACCACCTTGTGCTGACTGTTGTTACTGGTGACATGCTGGAAAACATGCTTTACCCACAGTTCCTTTGGCATGACAGGCTCTTTGCTTTTGTTTTTTTGTGGTAAAATGTACATAGCTTAAAATTGACCATTTTAACTATTTTAAAAAGTAGTTTGACTCTAAGTACATTTATATCATACAATCATCCATCTCTGGAAATATGTCATTCCAAACCGAAGCACAGAGCCCACTAACAGCCTCCCCCCTTTCTACCACCCTGCCTATGGCACTCACCATTCTAATTTTTAAATTCTTGTCTCTATGACTATTACTAGTTAGGAAACCTCATGTGAGTAGAGTCACACAGTGCCTGCTTTTCATTTAGCACAATGTCCTCGGGGCTCATCCATGTTGGGGCAAACACATGTCAGAGTCTTTCCTTTCTAAGAAAGAGAAACATTCCATAGTACTTTGACTTACTGCTCATATATCCACCCACACCTGGCTTGCTTCCGCCTTTTGGATCTTGTGAACAAATCTGCTACATACATGGGTGTGCAAATACCTTTTTGAGCCCTGCTTTCCGTTCCTGTGGGCATCCAGCCAGGAAGAGAGATTGATAGATTCTGTGGTAATTCTGTGTTCATTTCACCTGCAGTGGCCCGGGGTTCCAGTTTGACTGTATCCTCATTAATATTTGCTTTTTGATTTTGTCTTTTTAAAAATATCATCACAGTGAGTATGGAGTGCTCTCTGGGGTTTTGAGTTTCCTTTCTCTTGTGACTAGTGCTGTTGAACACATGTTTATTGGCCATTTGAATATATTCTAGGGAAGCCATGTTCTTTGCCCATGTTTTAACTACAGTTACTTTTCTGTTGTTAATTATTAGACTCTTTGCTTTTGCATGTCCCACAAAGTGAAAATAAGTCCGTCAGTCAGCTGAGCAGCATCCTGACCTTCATGAATGAGGTTGTTGCCCTACGGTGCAGCTTAGTGGGGCAGTGGGGATCTGAGCCTCCAGGTTATAGGACCAGATCTTTTCGTGTAATTTTCTGGAATTTACTAGGCAATTTGGAGGGAACTTCCTTCCTGACTGAAGGAAGCAGATGAGCTGATGATCTTTCCTTATGTAACTCAGTGGGAGACTCCAGTTCCTCTGGGACCAGTGCTTATTCCATCCTGACTTCTGCCTTTGGATATGATCTAAGGACAAGGACAAGAGCAGCACCCTTAGAACAAAACCCACTGTGGCACTCTTCCAGATGAAAATTTGCATTTTTCTTTTTAAAAACATTCCTTTGACACTGGGGTCTTAACATGGTTTAGGCTTGTGAAGTGAAACACGTTGTTCCTGCTCGCTCTTCTTCAACCATGGCATGGACCTTTACTCTACATGCTCTCTAAACACAGATAATTACCATGGTAACCGCAGTGTTTCATGACTCTCACGCACACACTTGTACCTTTCTTAAAGAAACACAGAGCACAACAATGTAGAATTAAAACAGTAAATCACTGGAATGTTTTTTATTTGTTGTTACATAGCTGTCAGAATTTAAAGACATGCTGGACACTGTCACCCACTATCAATTGCACTGGGAAAATGGAGACATCTGGCCAGGCCCTTTGACATCTTGCCAGAAAATAGGGACTTGTTTGAAACACTGGGTAAGGAATGAACGATGGGTTTCTAGATTGTTGGGGTCAGAAGACACTTAAAGCATAAAATGTCTTTAGGGACACAAAGAACTGAATAGGATAGTTCTTTTTACCTGATGCATTCACAGGCCATCTCTTTTCAGTGAAATTACAGTTATGATTACTCTAATGTTGGTGAGAGTTTGGGCAAACATGCTTTTTTGGTACATCTAATTTTATCCTTGGCTGTATTTGGAAACATGCACAACAATTTTGTTGTGCCTTCAGAAGTCTCTCTCTCTCCCTCTGGCTATGTAAACAAGCCCTTTCTTGTTCCATGAATACTCGAGTGGTCAGCAGAATGAAACCCATATGATGCTTTTACCAAGCAGCATCTCCATGCAGCTCCTATGGTAGCACCTGAGGCCTGAGGCTGCCAGAGACCCACAGACTCAGGAACTACTACTGCGATGCTTAGCAAGCTATGTCTCCTTGATTTTGTTATGTATGAAGAGCAGTGTTGTCCGTAATTCCGCAGGCAACAGGACTGGCTTTCCTCTGAATGGAATGCATCTCTGAGCTCCCCTATCATCATCAGCTCTGTCTCTGAGATGCTAACATTTTGATGAGAGTGAGGAGAGGACCCTCTTCTTTTTGATTGTTTTCTTTTAAATTAAATGTAGTAATAAATCTCAAGTAAAGTAACTGTGGAGGATTTCACAGAATGTAGCAGTGAAAACGAACCTGGGCCATGAGTGATAAATGCTTCTTGGTGCTTAGACTGGAATGACGCCAAACCGTTAAACTCCCACACCAATTTGGAAAGGCCTACCTGAGGGTTTTTATATCCTTCGCCTGAAGATTCATTTTTCATTTACAAGATAGAGCCCCCAAATTTCAAGGACAACCATCATATACTTCTTTAGAAAGTACAGAGATAATATTGGAATGAGAAAAACTATTTTTTAACCCAGTGAATAAGTATTCTATATCTACCATGTATGTGTCCTTCTATGTTTTCTATAATTTAGTTAGAATTCTATAAACTTAAGTTCCACTAGCTCAGAGGTAAATCAGTTGGAAATCTACTTACTGTATACCTACCATACAGGTAGGGGAGGAAGAACAGATGGGACCTAATTTTGACCTTTCCATTGAAGAATTGCCCAAAAATGAAATGTATATGAAATGTCAAAATAACAGTCACCTTCTGAGACTGAATGGCCATTTAAATGACATCTTCTATCTTATGTATCAGCTAGAGGACTCAGGTGTGGAGAGGCGGAGAGAACCAAACATGTACATGAAAGAAGGGACAGACTTTGAAGGGAGACCATGATGGCGTGATGAAAATTCAATGGGTTGATGAACCTTTGCTGAAATGCAGTCATCACCATGCCATCACTTGTGTTGAACAAGTTCCAGTTGGTGGATGAAGTAGAGATCTTGTCCTCTCTTAGTTGCGAGTAAAAGGGGGGGGGTGTGATGCCTAGGTCAGATTTCACATTTGCTATGAAGTCACTATCCTGCTACTAGAAATAGGCTCCTGCTCTGTGCCCTGCAGGAAACATCTGCTGGATGCATGCTTCTTCTTCACCCTTCAGATCTTGGTTCAAATGCCACTTCTGCAGGGCACCTTACCTCCAGAAACGTGAAAATCAGCACCCCTCTTACAGGTAATCATGGTCTCTTACTCTCGCCTTTGTAGGTGCCGTCTCTACTTACTATTGATGTGACTATTTAATTATTCCCTATGAGATGGCAGACACCATTGGTCCAGAGGCTACTGTCTGAGGTTGTTTAGCCCTGCTGCATCTCTAGTACATGGCATATAGCACAAGATCAGCAAATGTTCAATGAATACTATTGCAGAAGAGACTCAATGTGCCTGGTGGATGTGCTCATGCTGTTTGCCTCTCACTCATTCTTATGCACGTTCTCTTTCCATAACTGCACGTGGCTCGGGACTCTCCTCATCTGGCATTAGATTTGCTGTTTGCGTCTCCGTGATTTTAGAGTCTGCAGTTTTGCCTTTTCTATGTAAACATTTTCTCTTACTGCCAGAGTAAGCCTTATGCTCTTCTTCAACGTGGCTCGGGACTCTCCTCATCTGGCATTAGATTTGCTGTTTGCGTCTCCATGATTTTAGAGTCTGCAGTTTTGCCTTTTCTATGTAAACATTTTCTTTTACTGCCAGAGTAAGCCTTATGCTCTCTTCGCTGGACATCAGGGTAGATGCTCCACAGGGTGCACTTCTGCTCCCCCTGAAGCTCCTGGCCCTGTCCCCTTTCTCCCTCTGCACTCTCTCCCTCAGTTCTCAAGATGTTTCACACTCTTCAACTTTGCACTTGTTCCTCTGGGCTTTCTGTATTTTATCCTGAAAATTCATATTCGTTCTTCAAGACCCACCTTAAACAGCAAGAATTTTCTCTAATGAGCTTCTTTATCATAGCTTTATTATCCCACGGAGCTAGCTCTTTGTGCTCTGACCATACTGTACTGTAGTTATTTGTTGACATGCCTGCTTCACTTGCTGGATTAAGTTCCTGGAGGAGACATTTATTTAGTTACCTCCATTTTATCTCTATTGTTTAATACTGTATCTATCGCTTAATAGTTTGAACAAATAAAAGAAAAATCTCTCATCATTTTTTACCCAAATTTTAGGAACTCGCTGTTTTTTCCAGAGTGTTAGATCCTGTAAGTTGAACCTTGAGCTTCTGAAGGCAGAAATATGACCCTCATTTTCCCTCTATGTTGCTGTGCCAACTGTATATTAGAAGAACACACTGAACATTTGTGGATTGAGCACCAGAAAGATAGTTCATTTAACATATTTTTGATGTTGCATATAACAACAATATTTTGGGTTGTACTAATGTTAGAAGATTACCAATAAACTTAATTTTTCTGACCAGCCCAGCAAACTATCTCTATAGATGCAGCAGTGCTACTTTTATCTTAGGGGTAATCAACATTTGTCTAGTTGGAATTAAGTTTCACTCAGTGGGAGGGAACTCATGTGTGGTACTGTAAATAGCCAAGCACACATGGCTGGAGAAGTCATAGACCCTAGAGAAAAACCTACTTCGGTCACTTCCCTAGACCAATGTAATTTCTTACTATATTCTGAATACATACTCATATTTACAGACAAGTGCACCTTGTGCCACTCATCAAAGAGGCTTCTTTTTTCAACAGACGGAGGCTATTAGAACGTTCCACAACTGGTCAAATGCAGAGAATAAGTGACTGTGAGGTGCTCAGCCCTAAATGATATATCTACAGTGCAACCTCTATACCAAAGGCTCAGGAAACATTGTGGAAGAGAGGGTGGAAAGAATGTAAGTGCCAGAGGAACAAGACAGCTCTTGCTAGTTAATGCATTCTAGACATAACAGGGAAGCTCCAAGTATGGTAGGCTAACAAGATCTGCATAATGACTAATGCCAAGTAGATGGGGGGATGACATGGGGTCCCCCCTCAAGATGAAGAGCTACAGGTAATCAATGGATGCTGAGGGAGAGAGAATCAGTTTTCTCCAGGAACTAAGTCCCTAAGGGGAGATAGCCCTAAACACAGGTACATAGTATATTATTAAATTAACTCAGTATATTATATAATAAATATGTATATTTATGTATGTATGTACATATATGTAACAATATGTAACAATAATAGCCAAAGAAGAGGATAAGAAATTGAGAGGGCATGGGGTGACATGGGAGGAGTTGATAGTAGACTGCAAGGGATGGAAATAATGCAAAGATAATACTCATATAGAAATTATCAAAAATAAAATTTCGAAAAAAGAAATTTATGAATCCTTATATTTGCAGACACGTATGGCAGTCACCACTCACTAAAGAAGCTTCTTTTGCAACAAATGGAGACTATTACAGAGCACCACAACTAGTCGCACACAGAGATTAAGTGTCTGTGAAATGCCCAATCCTAAGTGACATATCTACAACGGAACCTCTACATCCAAGACTCATGGAACATAGTGGAACAAAGGGTAGAGAGAATACTAATATATCTCTCAACTCTCACCAATGAAGCTCCCTCATGCAACAGAGGGCAATGAACCCAGGGCTCAGAGACCATTGTGGGAAAGGGGGTGGCAGATTGTAAGAGCCAGGGGAGGAGGTGGTTGACCATTTGGAAATAAAGTCTTACAGGCTCTTGGGACCTTACTCATGTGAGCTTACAGTAATGGTGACAGCATGCACAAAACATGCAAATTCAAGCAGACAAAAACTCAGCATGGAACTGTGGAAATGGGCAGCAGGCCCAATTTTAGCTAAAGAACTATTGGGCAACTGATTACCACTGGGTGAAGAGCTCATCTTCTTTAAGGGAGTGACTCTAGACAGGCTGACTAGACCCCAGTGGATGAACTTGCACTAAGGGATGTCAGGCGACACTAACTTGACTACTTGACTTGATAGGACTTAACATAAATGACAGAATACATGAAATACAGTTGGGGGGGCTACTGGAGTATAAAGGTGATTAAGGTATAAATGGGTATAAAGGTGATTAAGATGTTGTATATGAAATACACAAAAATTCAATAAAAATATATTTAAAAAAGAAAAGTTAAAAAAGAAATTTGATTTTTCACAGTCTTGTTGGAATATCACTTTTAGCCATATATTTCCAATTATTTCTATAGAAGGTGCTCTTATCATATCAATACACAGAATATTCTGCCTGCCTCTTTATAACTTCCATTATTTAAGGTCCACTGTACTTTGGGGGGCTATATACTGTGAATATAATTCTTTCCATGGCATAGCCTGCAGCCCTCACATTACTTCTTTGTCTAAACTTAAGAGTGGGGACACTCTTAAGTTTATCCCAGATTCTTATGTCTCTATCAGCATTTTATCATGTAACAAAATGCCTGACACTTATAAAGTAAAGAAAGAGGGAATTGGTTTGGTTTGTAGGCCTAGAAGCTCAAGTCTAAGACTAGGCAGTCTCTGCTGGTTAGTCTTCGTTATCCACTTGATTGGATTTGGGACCATCTAGAAGATACACCTTTGGCTGTGCCTGACGATGTTTCCAGAGAGGTTTAACTGAAAAGAGAAGATTCACTGAGAATATGAGTGGCATCACCCCATGGGCTGAGATCCCAGAATGCAAAGGAAAAAAAGGAGGAAGCCAGCTGCGTTCTCTCTCTGCTTCCTGAGTGCAGATGCAGTGTGACCAAATGCCTCACACTCCTGCTTCTGTGCCTTCCTTGCTATGATGTACTGTACCCCCTTAAACGGTGAACCCAAATAAAACTTTCCTTTCTCAAGTTGCTTCTGTTAGGTATTTTGTCAAGGCAAAGAGAAAAGCAATGTTTTGGCCTTTGGCAATTGTGGCTTGTCATAGCAGGAAATGAGTTGGAGTGAGTGTTCACAGCCAGGAAACAGGAAGAACCAGCTAGTGTCCCATAGTCTCTTTTGGGGGGACTCTTCCAATAATCCAAGGACTTCCCATTAGGTCCCACTCCTTTAAAAATATTTTTATTGATTCTTGGAGAAATTCATAAATTTATTTTAATCGTATTCAGACTCCCTCCCCATCTCTCCCTGACCCCTGTTGTCCTCCCTCTGACTTCATGGTCTTCTATTATTTTTTAAAGTTTCAATGAGCCAAATTTGTGTTCCCCAAATGCTCTTGGGTGTGTGTCTGTCCCCTGGGGCCTGGTCAACCTGCCTGGTATCACATCTTTAAAGAAAAGTGACTCTCCCTCTCTCAGCAGCCATCAATTGCCAATAGTTCCTCAGTTAGGGCTGGGGTTTCTTGCTTACCTCCCCTATCCATGCTGAATTTTTGTCAACTTGGGCTTGTACAGAGCTTGTGCATGTCACAAGCACTGTGGGTTTATATATACAGCTACCATGTTGTGTTCAGAAAATCGTTCCTTAAATTTATCTACTCCCTCTGACTCCTACAATCTTTTCACCTCTTCTGCAAAGATGCCTGAACCTTGGAGGAGAGGGTGTGACACAGGTGTCCCATTTAGGGTTGAGCACTGTGCAGTCTCTTATTCTCTGCATGTTGCTTGGTTGTGATTTTCTGTGTTAATCACCATCTGCTGCAAAAAGCAGCTTTCCTGGTGAGAACTAAGAGCTGCATTAATCTATAGGTATAACAATAAGTCATTAGGAGTTGGTTTAATACTGTGTCCATTAGCAGAATAACTGTAATAGGTTCTCCTATGACCTGTGACCTGTCTAGCCACAGATTCTTACCCTTGATAACAGTGCCAGCTATGGGCTCTGTCTTGTGAACTGGGCCTTAAATGCGATCATAAAGTGGTTGGTTACACCCTTAGCATTGTGCTACACTATTGTACCAACTGCTAGGCCAGTCATATTTGTTGCTTTCAGGGTTAGCAGCTGGATTAAGCTGATGATTGCTTTTTTCTTCTGGTAGCACAAACATAGCACCTTCCAGCACTATGAAAGATAGCCAGTAGAGATGATGCTTTGAGGTCAGTACCAGCTTGATTTCTCCTTGTTTGTTCTTCAAGTCACTTATGTAGTGTCTTCAGCAATAGGGTATTACCTTCAAGTTCTGTTGGATAACCAAAAGCAATGGTAATAGCTAGCATTGTTGGAGGGTCTATGGAAAACCCCTGGTCAACAAATCCAGAAGAGAGTCCTTGTGACCAAATCTTTTACACAGGGTTCTCTGGGGGGTGGGGGGCAATAAACATTCAAATATGGAAGTCCATATAAGAATATGTTTGTCCTCTCCTGGCAAGCATCTGTTTCCTAATCTCTCCCTCATCTCACAGACACACGCTGTTATGGACCCTCTGGTATTCCAGATTTGGCCTAACCAAGGCAGGGTGTGATTTTCATGTGGTCCTTCTGTCCACATGCTAAAGACACTTCATATTCCTGTTTGTCATGTCATATTGAGTCATATTGCTTTTTCAGTAAAACAGACACATAAACAGGAAAACCATCCTACGTTGTTTTCATGTGAGCTGCAGCTGCTGTTGCGTGGTCTGCCTATTTCTGGTAGCGCTTGCATTTTAAGCCCAGTGGAAGCCCTTTTAGATTAGCCTTTGGTGTATTTGACACTATTGGGTTTTCAGTCTGCTGAGGTCTTCTAAACCTTGATCTCATTGGGCAACATAATACCTAGGATCATTGCATTGATGGGAACATTGTCATTCTTGAGGTTTCTTTCAAATAGGAATGTCCTCCAAGTCACATGTCCCTGGGGACTCAAATTGGCCTTACTTTCATTAAAAATTCATGGCAAATCAGTTTGAAATCTATAAATCTATACTATAACTTTTATTCTATATTATAAACCATGCAAAATTTTATAAAAGAGGTAGCTAGTGACACATAGATACATATATAGAGACGCTGCTAAGTAACCCACTGAAATTAAAGTACCAAACATGTTCTCCTAGTTTCCTGTCTTAACCATGTGTCCATGGATCACAGTGGAGATGGCTTGTCCAGTCTTGAAGTAGTCAGTACTTGCCAGTGTTTGCTGCTTCCTCATGGAAAGTGTTTACAAATTTGCATTTGATAATTCATTCCACAACATTTTTCTGGTGATTGACGTACACTTTTTAAATATGGCTTTTAAAATCATTACTTTTTTTTCTTGTGCTCTTGGTCTTTGGTACCTCTCTTGTTCTTCTCAAAGTTGAAGTGCAGTGATTCTGGGATTGTATATGTAATTATGACTCCTTGGTTACTTTGTGTGTAACCCATTTGTACCTAAATACTGTACTTCATTGGAATCCACAGGCGATACAATTTATTATTTATTTTTACTAGAAGCGCTTATTTTTATTTTTAAATTAAATTTATTCTTTGAAAATTCCATACATGTATAAAATTCATTCAGATTATTTTCACTCCCTGCTTTCTCATAATTCCCTTTCACTCCTGTCACCTCCTTCTCCTCCCTAAAAGTCTCTCTTTCTAGTTGATGTCGTGTGTGTGTGTGTGTGTGTGTGTGTGTCCCTGAGTTTAACCAGGGCTTTTGCATGAAGATGGCTATCAAACTGTCTTTTGGAGCATGGTGGACGCACCAGGTACTATGCAACTGAAGACAATGATTCGTCTCCCTCCAGCATCCTTCAATAGCGAATAGTTCCCCAGGGAAGGGTAAGACTCCATGAGCCCCTCTCTGATTTGTGATTGATTGTTGACAGGTTCAGTCTCATTCAGGTACAGGGTAGGCAACTGCAGGTGCCATGAAGTCATCATTATAGGGCTCATATCATGCTCAGAAGGTAGCATTGAGTGGTACAATACCAACCTGCCAGGCAAGTGTGCTCACTGGTACAACAGTTGCATTACTGTTATGGGGTAACCAACTACTTATGATTGGATTTAAGGCCTGCCCCACAGGATAGAATTCATTCCTAGTAATATAATCCTGGGCAAAACCTCATGGCTGGGGGGACGTCACCAGCTCTAGGGAAGACTTACGACTTGTTTTACTAAATGAACATGGTGTCAAACTGCCTTCTAAATATTTATGCTTATGCTGGCAGGCAAGTGCTGCTCTCAGCCTATCAGAGAGCCTTTTTTTTTTTTTTGCAGTGAATAGTAGTGAACACAGAGCCTCACAGCTGCTCAAGGTGATGAGAATAAGTGACTGCTGAATGCTAAGCTCGTAGTAGAACATCTAGTCAACTTTTCTAAGGCTCAGGGACCATCATGTAATAGGGTGGTAAGAATATAAGAACCAGATGATTGGCAGAGGGCTGTTAAACACTGTCTACTTGAAGCATTTTCATTTTGACTTCTCAATTTTAAGGGCAGCATGGAGTATTCAGAAACATTATCTGCTTTAGTTTTCTTCATTTCTGCAGTGCCTGATCCATAATATGCCTTGTTAAATGAATAAATGAAAATTAAATCATAAACTCTGTCCAGTAGACTTGAAACTCAGTGAAGGCTACTTCAAGTACAGATTACTAGTAATTTCTAAGATATTCCTTTTGTCTTGTCTCAAACATGCATCATTTTACCTTATTTATATAATTTAAAATTTTTACTTGCTTTAAAACAAACTGGTTAACATAAGACTCCTGCAGGCATCATATCTTAAAATGAAAAATTTACATCTGAATTTAGTTTTTTTCATTAATAACAACATTGAATGCTTATTTCAAGTAAGAATGTCTTCATTAAATATACTATCAGAATTTAAATCATGTTTTTCCTTTATGGAATTTGGATCTGTGACATGAAACAAATCACCAAATAAATTATAATCTGATTCTCTGATATGTCCCTAAGCCACTGGCAATCAAGAAGAAAAATGATTCTTACCATCATAAAGCCAGAAGCTCTTTCAGACTGACAGTTTCCTTCCACTCATCTGAATGATGCTAGCTGTTGGTTCTTGTGGATCAAGACTGTCATTTTGATTAAAAAAGACTTGTGATGACATATAGGTATATATACATATATATGTATATACGTACTAGCACCTATACCCTCAAACCACAGGCAAAATGGGAAACATAAGCACTATAGGTTGTCATTCTGGAGAATCCATACTTAGAAGAAATAGGAGTCTTCATGTGAGAAGAAACAAAACACAAAACCACCACAAGACACTGTCAATAAGCATCACATAAATTGAAAGGGAATTGTGAACGTTGTTTATTGGAAAAGTGAAGCTTCACCTGTCAGAATTCCTGTGACTGGTGTGCTTTGAGTTAGAGCTGGTCCATGATGAATCCTGTGACATATGGAATATATTTAGAATATTTTTCTTATTTTATTACTCTAAAAATAACCCCTCTTACTTTCAGTTCATTAACTCAACAGTCTTGGTTAAGGGTTATAGAGCTGCGTCCAAGGCAATGTTTTCACAGACAGGGACTGGAGAGTCACATTGGGTCAGTCAGCTATCTCTCACTATGACAAATACAGGTGATAATCAATTTATAAAGAAATAAGAATACTTTGGCCATTGTTTTGGAGCTTTCACTTCATGTTTGGTTGTTGGCCTGTTACTTTTGGGCCTGTGGTGAGGCAGCACATCATAGTGTGGAGTGTGTGGTAGAGAAAACCGTTCATCTCTTGCTGGGACATAAAACAAAGAGGAAGAGGAGGGGCTGAGTCTTCTAGCCCTTTCCAGGACATGCCTGCAGTGATGGGAAGGTTTCTCCCTAGGCTCTACCTCTTTAGGCTTCCACCACATCCCAGCAGCACCAATGTGGGGATGTCTCTGAGGCCTTGGTGGTTGGAAAAGGTTGGTGATTGAGAATTGTTTTGCACAGAAGGCTTGTCACCTTGTTTTCTGTCACTCCTAGACAGCACCCTCTGTTCATGACACACCAGAAGGACAGCAGGGGAGTAATCTGAAGGTTCAAGGTGCACTCTGAAGCTGCCAGGTATTGGAGAGGATTCCTTCCTTCAGCTCAGGTTGGATGGGATCCTGGATCTCACGGCAAGGGTAACATGCTCTGCTGGGTTTTACAATCTATAGCTACCTGAGTTCTTTCTTAGCCCAGCCAGGTGGTCCACCTCCTTTCTGTTTCAGAACCCTGGGCTCTCCAGATGGCAGAGGTGCTGGGTTGGAAGTCAGGCATCCCAGATTATTACCAGGCTATGATCCCTGTTTCCAGTCACTCTTTCCAGGTTCAAATCAATTTCTGAAACTTACAGAGTAGGATCTTAAGGAAGCTTCTCTCTGTGAAGGAGAAAAAACCTCTATGCAGTTAAACAGTTGACCTTTGACTTTTGTCCGTTTTGTTGTAAAATTAGTTTTTTGCTATTACTCTTTATTGCTCTGATTAAAAGACTATAGTTGATGTCAATGTAACATTTCTGGCCAGTATCGTGTTTCCTCTTTTTTCCACGAAGATGAGAAAAGTATTAAAGAAGAATAAAAGATCCTCTCTCTCTGTCCAACATGCTTGGTTTGCTACTGGCTCTGACAGATAGCATCTTAAGATAAAGCTTAGAGCAAGGAGTGTTCTGAGGCTCCGAGTGGTTGATTCGTTAATCATTTCTTCCTTTTCTAAATTGTCAGCAGTGTTGGCTGGAGACAGAATCTCACACAGGTGAAAGATCCAGTTTTGGTCACAGTAAATTCCAGAAGCACTTGGGGAGAACCAGCTGTGGAATCCCCATCTGGCCTGCCATACATCTCATCTCCCTTTTCAAGGAAGCCCAACCCATCAGCCTGGGGACTGCAAAGTCGGCCCTTGTCCAACCATTCTAGATCTTTGAAAGGGGTATTTCTGCTTCAATCCAGCTTCCCCATCTCCCCACAGGGCATTAGTAGCATGAGACTTCTGGTTAGCAGTGGTATTAGAACTAGCAGAGTGTGGGAGCTGGAGAAAAGACTCAACAGTTAAGAGTGCCGACTACTTTTGCAGAGGACTCCAGTTTGATTCCCAGCACCCACACGGTGATTAATAACCATTCGTAACTCCAGTTCTAGGGGATCCAACGCCTTCTTCTGACCTATGTGAGCATTGCATGACATGGGTACACTACATACATAGGCCATACACTCATATACATAAAATAAAAATAATAATTTTTTTTTTTAAAAAAAAAGAGCTAGCAAGAGCTAGCAAAATGTAAGTAGCGGGAGTTGTAGCAACCATGGCAATCAGAAAAAAGCAAGAAGTACAATCTGTCATTCTGTTTTCTGGAAACATAAGAATTTGTAAGCCTGAGAAAAAGTCACAAATCCAAAAAAAAACCCTGTAAATTGCAGTAACATAAAAATGCACTCTTTGAATACAATTTCAGGTGATTTTCCTGAAGGTCTTCAGTTAGGAAGAGATTTCAAATGTGAGCAGCTCAGCTCACTCTGAACAAGGAAGCTTTCACATCATTTGCATTCCTGAATATGCATCCACTTCTGAAAACCATCACTTTCTGGTCTATTCATCTCAAAAGACTTGCTTAATTAGAAATATACACCATGGGGCTGGAGAAATGGCTCAGTGGTTAAGAGAATTTCTTTGCTCTTACAAAGGACCGAAGTTCCTGGCACCCATGTCAGGTGGTTCACAACCACCTATTGATCCAGCTCTAGGGATCCAACACCCTCTTCTGGCCTCTGCAGGCACCCCCACACATGGCTTACACACATGGCATATATATATATATTTTTTATATATATGGCATATATACACAAAAATAATAGAAAAAAAACCCACCATGAGGCAGAGTTCTCTTTGGTGTCATTTGATTTTAATTGATTTAGATCACCAAAAAAGCAGTTGTATATGAAGCGCAATGTCAGCAGTCACTAGCTTAAAACTGACTGACGATGGCATTAACATGCCAAATCTATGTTGTCATACTCTGTAGAGTGCAGAGATTTGCACTGTAGTCAATGGCAGAACAAGTGTGCTCTTGGGACACTAGCAGGTAAAACATTCCCGGTATTGAAACCCAGCTGTGCTTCGTTAACACCCATGTCAGGAGATCATGGAGAAAGGTGCCACTGGGTCTTAATTGTTTGGATGCACTTAGAGATATTCATATTGAATCATATTACAGTTCAACTAATATACATGCCAGAGGTAATTGAAAAGTCTATATTGCTGGGCGAATAGAGAAATATTGAAATACCAGAATGATCCTTCATGAAAAATAGGTTCCTGGAATTGCTGGGAAGATCCCTCACCCATAGCTAGGGTGTGGATTTGAGACTTATACCCAAATCACTCCATCTTTTTGAAGA
This sequence comes from Nannospalax galili, assembly GCF_000622305.1. Classification (NCBI taxonomy): domain Eukaryota; kingdom Metazoa; phylum Chordata; class Mammalia; order Rodentia; family Spalacidae; genus Nannospalax; species Nannospalax galili. The sequence goes on along the minus strand of NW_008360316.1, from coordinate 6,026,594 downwards.
TGGGTCTCCTTTTTCCCACTTAGGCAAGATTCCTGAAGAATCAGCTGGTGATTCCATGAGTTTGCTGGTCTGTCAAAGCTTGCCAGGACTATTGCACACAGATGCCATTCAGCTCTTAGAAGAATGGTATCTACTTCTGTCTTTCTCCTCCATTAAACTGTGGGCTCTGTGAGGACTGATGGGGACTGTACTTGGTCATAGTTGCATCTCCATCTAACAGACAGGGCTCCAGGAAGCACCTGTTTAGAGGACAAATCAAAGGTAGTTTGACCACAATGCAAGTGTCTGTACTCTGTGGAGCTCCAGAATGGCAGACTGGAAGGCAGGGGCACCTTGCTAGGAGAAGCTTCACAAGGCAACAGAGGTGTACTTCTTTCCTTTGGGCTGGAAAACACTCTTGTTTTCTTTTCTTTTCCTTTTTTTTTAAGGTGGACTGTTATTGGCTAAAGATATCCAAAGAGATTATTAATTGGAAAGTGACAGAGTATGAGTTTTACAGGCTCTGGACCACTCAGGGCCCAGCTGTTTCTTTTTAATGGGCATGGCTTTTTCCTCACTTGCTCCCTGCCAGAGGGGGTTTGCATTCTCTGACATCCTCTTGCAGAAAGAAGGCCTCTATTTGATGTTCTCTCCTTATTTTAGATTAGATTGAGTGAGTTTTATTTAAAGAACTGAATTGTCATTAGATTTTCATGGCATCCTTAACAGAGATTTTATCATTCTTTCCTGAAATCTGCAACCGTTAAAACCTGGGAAAAGCCTTCTCTCTGTCCGTTCATTGGTCTGTCTGTCTTTGTCAGAGCATATTGTTTCTACACTCCTTGGGCACAGCACCTCTCCCCCACGGCTCCTTGAAGCCTAGTCTGAAGTTGGTTCCATCCACTCTGCATAAGTGCTCCACAGCAGACATAGGCTGTAGTTATTTCATACAGCTTCTAGACTCTTCCAGGGTCCCCTTTCTACACTGACAATTAATTTCTAAGAAAGTTGAGAAAGGGTCTAGTTCCAACATGCCAGGTAAGTCACAGACTTTTGGAGAGAGAAGAGACCAGATAGGTGACATCATCCCAGTTACTCGCTTCATATTCAAACTTTAGTTTTAAAGACTTTTTGTCACGTGGAACTCTATGACTTCAATATGCCTGCCAAGACCCAAGAGACTTTCAACAACATCAAGAATCACAACTGCAAACAGTTCATTCTGAAAGCAGAGTTGGAGCCCATCTGCTTCCACTGCACAGAGAGCAGCAGAAGAGGCTTAGCTGGTGAGGATCGTTTAAATTCAGAGGGATTTGTACATCAATTTTATAGCAGCATGGCCTCTTTCCTCCTCTCCTTCAACTCCTACACTTAACATTTTATTTTACCATTGTTTGGTCTCCGGTGTCAAATAAAGCACCTTTTATATTTAGTACAATAGACCCAGTGTGGAGTTTGTCTAGTCCAAAGTGCTGTGCAAACATTAACCCATCCGACTCCCCTTGACCCTGCATTGCGCAGCCTTGTTTAAACACTACAGTTCTCCTGGATAGCCACTCCAGGCAGTAGCTAGGGAAATTATAGAAAGCAATGAGAGTTTAAATATCTTCTAGGGTGTGTTGCACATTGATGTTTCCCCTGATGTTAAAGGTCTTAAATCCCGATTGTTTACAGTTCGGAAATCTTCCGGAGGAATGGTCAAGGGCAAAGTCATGAAATAAGAAAGGGTTGAACAACTTGTAGGAGACTAGAGCTTTTGATGATGAACTCTCTAAAATATTTCAAAATAGCAATATCCAAGGATTTTATTACTGAGGTAGAATTAAGCAACACATTCTTGAGAATCTCCATAAATCAAAAACTACTAACCCTCAACAAAATAAAAATATCTGACTAAGTTTTGGGGAGTGCAGATATTAATTTATCTAAATGACAGGTCGACTGTAGCTTTTTTTTGAGGAGACTGTTTTTTTTTCCCTTCCTTTGGAGATGTCTAGTTCATCCCTCCTCCCAGCCTTTGGAATTCATACTGCATTGTAAAAGGTCCATTCCAATTCTATCATGAGGAATGGAATTTGAGGAGTTCACAGTTATTTCAGCTCTCTACACTTAAAAATTGTATAAAACAGATACTGTATTCCATCATCAGAAAACATTTTTTAAGTTTAAAAGTTGTATTTACAATGAAAATATAAGTCTCCCCAAATTCCTAATGTCTAATTTATACACGACTCTTAACAGTCCCCCCGTTCTTTGGACTAAGCTTCCTCATCTGCGAAATGGGAGGTGTTTGAGAAGTGTGAGTGCTAAGATTTCTTTCTTTTTTGGTTTTCTGTTTTTTTGTGGTTTTTTTTTGAGACAGGGTCTCCCTGTATCCCCAGCTGGCCTGGAACTCGCTATGTAGACCAGGCTGGACTTGAACTCACACAGATCTGCTTGCCCCTGCTTCCCAGGTGCTGGGATCAAAGCATGTGCCACCACGCCCTGCTTGAGCACTAAGGTTTCTTAATTTTGACTATTTATTTGGTGTTTTCGTTTTTTTCACTTTGGCTTATACATGATGAGAGCCTGTGTTTTCAGTTGGTGATGCTTCATGAGACATTGTAACAAATATTCAGCTCACCTTTGCTGTCTCCTTGCTCTGTGTTTATTTATGTGTGTCTTCTACCCAGTGGAAAGCATAAATCTTCAACACATCTAATAACTTCAACATCTTTTAGAATATTTAGTGTTTAAATAACAGTTAATCAGGAAACAAAGAAAATGGTATTTTCAAAATATATGATTGGATCATTTGGTTCTATTTTGTCTCAATAACATATAAAGATGTGGTTGTCAGGCAAGATAAATGGAAATTTCTGGTCATCTTTTGAATTGGCCCTTGTGGATTTGACACACAGGGTACTGTAGCTCCCAGGGCTGGGGTGTAGCAGCTCAGCGGTAGGGCATTTACCTTGCATGTGTGAGGCCCTGGGTACTGTGTAAGAGAAGGAGGAGGCTGATGGAATCCTGGTGCCAAGGGTCAAAGAAGACATCTGTCAGAGTGAGAAGTGGGTCTGACCTTGGAGACCCCAAACAATGAAGAGATTATGGTCATGCCCATCTTTCTACACATTCCTCTTCAGCAGTAATGTGTAAACCAAAATAAAATCTACTTCTAAATGCAGAAAAGGCAAGTTCTGATTTCTCTCGACAGTTTCTTCTGTGTTTTCAGAAAATTCAAAGAGCAAGTTATTCCAAAATGAAGCTTTGGTGACATTCTCTTGTTTTGAGATCTGGCCGCATGCAGAAGATATGCAGAACAAAGCATGAGAGATGTGTGACCTGGGTGGGCATTCTGGCAGGTGGGCTTGGCTGAATTAGAGCCTCACTAGGTCGCTTCCGCACTCAGGCAGGTCTTGTAAACCACCGGACAGATGTGGAGCCTAGCTTAGTGCCTGGCACGTCCTCAGTTTCACATTTATATTGCACTTTTCTACCTAAGAATGTTGATAAGTCAAGGAACAAATCCAGTGCTTATGAAGTGCTCATAGGATAACGCTGACATAAAGACATGTCCATGATTGTTGATAAGTCTTCAAATGAAAATTACACAAATGTGGAAAAACAGGTCTTTAGCCTGAGGAACTCTTTTTGGTGCATAACAGCAGATAAGGGTTCTTCTGCTTTTTTCTTTGTGTTGCAAGTAGATTTTCCCCAGGTTCTGTTTATTAAATTCTCATGCCTTTTCACCCTTTGAGAATAGTTTTTTCTGGGGCTGGCGAGATGGCTCAGTGGTTAAGAACACTGTTCTTGCAGAAGACTCAGGCTTGAATCCCAGCACCCACATGGCAGCTAACAACTGTCTCTAACTCCAGTTCCAGGGCATCCTACAGTCTCTTCTGTCCTCAGCGGGCATTGCAGGCCATGGATGCACTTACCTACATGCAGGCAATACACGCATACACGCATAAAATAAGAATAATAAATAAAATAAAAAAGAGAGAATAGGTTTTTCTGATCATGTTTTGTATAAAGTCATAAAGATACAGATTTGCAATAATGAAAATAAAATGAGAGCTTGAAACATGTTGAAACATCTCTCTGTAAGTCACCAAACTGGTAGAGAATCTGGAAAATTATTGCATTCAATTTATGGATTCAAAAAGTATTGTTTAATATTTGTGCAGTGTTAGCTGTATTATATAAACATGAATCTACTGTGAGTCCAAACATTTTCTTGACTGCAGTGAAAAACTGTTATAAAATTATTAAGATGCTTAAGGGAATGCCTTGCTTTTACGTGGGCAATAATCTGATTATAGAACATGAAAGTTAGTGGAATTCCAGATATATATAGCAAAGTGAGGGTTTTCAAATCTCTATTTAATATAATTTGAGGCTAGTGGAGAAGCAATCTTTAACACAAAACATGTTAAAACACATTTAGTGACTGAAATCAGAATAGAGTTTTTAAAACATATTTATGGAATTACAGACTACATAATACAGTCACACTTTCAGAGATTTACCATTTAAATTCACCTGGGATATTTTTCTTATTTTCATATATTACTCCAAAGTAGGTATCAGTAGCCTAATAGATTTGAGGAGAAAAAGTTAAATCAGTTATAAAATTATACCAAGATGGAAAACATACTTTGATTCAGTAAGAAAAATTGCCAGCTCCTTTTTAGTATGTTTGCAAAGGAAAAGCAGCCAGTGCTCTGAGTTTCATTTTTGTGAAAATGGTGACATTCATCAGAGAAGAGAAAGCTCCATGAACCTCTTACAGGAACGATTTATGTAACTAGGACATCGTTGGTGGGGAAGTTGCTTGAGAGCTTTTGTTTTCTCTAGCTGAGACTTATATTTTGCCAGAACACCATGAATTATATAAAACTATTTTTAAGCGTATGCTCTTTAATTTGGAAAATTTTATTTTTTTGTTTTGAATATGAATTATTTTTCTATTTTTATCTATTTTGCATTTTTAGGTGATATTATTTATGATATTAGTTTCAGATTTTTTTTTCATATTATATAGAAAGGCAATCTTGACAGTTACATCAGTAAACCCTGCAGCTTCTGGAATAAAGATCTTTTCTTGCTCCCCTCTACCTGTTGGTTTTTCATGATTTTCGTGGAACAGTAGTGGGATGTGTCATGCAGCATACTGCACTGAATGAGAATAACAATGAGCCTTTCCAAGAGTGTGTGTCTTCAAGAGTGTTGTGACTGTGTCCCCTGTGGCCAGTTGGTTTCAACAGCATCTTTCAATGATGTCTTCTGGGGATCCACATTAATAATGTCTGGATGCATTCTTACACTCAGGATTTTATAATAATGACAAAGCCACATTCCGAATGAGAAGCAAACACTGTTTATAAACATTTGTCTCCAGTGGACAAAGAACTATACAAACAGCATCCAAGGAGTGGGTGTAGTGGTCAACATTAATCCCTTCCCTTCAAGGAATCTGTAACCTATTTCCTAGGAACTGGCTCCTGTTCTACAGGCTCACTTCTTTCCATATCTGTTAAACTTTTCCTGTCTTCATTGGGAAGACCAGCTCCTCGAATCAAGACATTTCTTCATTCATAAACATTTACTACGTGCCTGGTAGATGTTTGGTGCTATGGGACACTTGAAGCAGCGGATGAGATGTAGTCCTCTGCCCATAGGAAGAGGATGGAGACACAAGGGGAGGGGTAAGTCTGGCTCCATAGTGGTGACACACCACAGCAATAGACTGATGGAAGGAACTGGGGAACCATGAGGAGGGCCAAGCAAAGGACGGTGCAAAAACATTATTACAATTGGCAAAGTAATTCCTAAGGTGAAAGGCAGAATAAAATGATAGTTCTAAGCTTTGAGTTGTATAAGGATGGCATTCATGATAGGAAAGTAAGTTACATGATGCACACAGATGCTCCAGTCAATGGCAGAACGCCTGCACCAGAGTGGTGCCATCAGACTGTAAAGGAGCTGCAGGCATCCTAGAATTGCAGTATCACAGTTGCTCCCAGGATTCAGCTTGGCGATGTCGGGTGGGTTATAGCCTAGGAGAAATGGGCTGAAAGTGTGTAGAGGATGACAGGCTACAGCACCGAGCTTTGTGTAAGTATACTGTGTGATGTTCACACGACCGTGAAACTGCCACAGGATCCACTTCTTAGAACTTGTTCCTGTTATGTGACACATGACTGTGCTACCAGATTAGAGCATTTTGTCCTCAAGACCACATGCCAACTTGGCGAAAATACCACTTCTGTGGTTCCCTAAGAAGGCTATTTCATGGCTGTTTGTCTCTAAAAGGAAGTTTTTACCAAAATATTTATACCACGAGGACTAAATTAAAATAGGAAAGTTGCTGTCTGCTCAGGTCATGGGGCAGTTGCTGAAAGATAACCTTTCAAGCCCAGCTATTTGCAAGTAGACCCCCCACCCCACTTTTAAGGTTGTGTATGAAAAGTTTTATATAGGTGAGCCGAAGAAAGATACAGTTATATCTATAAAATAGAGATAGGTTTGACACAGTTATTGAGTTATTTGAAGCTTTAACAGTGGGGACTATTTTTACTATTTGAAGCACTTGTTCTGGCTTCTGAATTTATGATTGGAAGCAAGGCTAGTTATTTGGTCCTTTATTTTGTACTTATAAATACAAAACAAAACAAAAGTCAAAATCTTCTGACTCCTGCCTTTGGATAGAAAAAAACTGCAAAACCCTTCACATCATGTTTCCCAAATACTTTTTTCCCCTTAATGTTGGTCTATAGTGCCAAAGGAACTTTATTTTAGTGTTTATTTTACTAATTTATTTATTTATTTTTTGTGGTGTCTGGGGTTGAATTCAGGGCCTTCAAACGTTAGATGTGCTCTACCACTGAGCTACACCCTGGCCCCATTATTTCAGTATCTTGAAAACATAACTTTAAAAAAATTGTGTGTGTGTGTGTGTGTGTGTGTATGTGTGTATACATGGTGTGCTTGTGGAAGTCAGATGACAAACAGGTGTTGGTCCTCACCTTCTACCTTGTTTGAGACAGTCTCATTGCTATTGAGTGTCCCAGACTAGGGGCCTGTGAGAGTCTGGAAATCTCCCATCTCCACCTTTTATACTGTCACAGAGGCTGGGCTTATAAACTCTTGATTTTATGCCTGGCTTTACGTGGGATTTGGGGATTCGAATTCAGGTTCTCCTGCTTGCAGAGGATGTGGTTTAACCACTGAGCCATCTCCCCAGCCTGTAACTTTTAAAATCTTGACCCCAAATGAATTTAATATGGATGCATTGAAATATTCTTATTCTTTTATTAATACTATATCATAACATTAATTCTTTTATTGTATGAGTCAGCTGTTTACCAGTATGCAGCTGTAATCCAGCCATACAAATCATGCCATTCTTTAAATGTTGTTTTGTTCTGAGGTGCCAATTTCTTACCTTGCTTTTGAAGAAAAGTCTTTGATTTCCATGTCTGGAGCACAGTGTGGAGTTTCTTTCCTTTCTGTTCCTTTCGGTCATAGGAAAGACACCTTACTCCTCCTTCATTGCTGGATTCTAGAATGATCTGCTTCATTTGGTGTTTTATTGATCTTGAAAATAATTACTGTTAGTTTCTGCTGTCTACTCTATTTTTTTTCCTTTGAAGGACACAGCCTGTGAGGCTAGTGAAGATCTCTTACCAGACTGTCATTGTATCATCTTTGTTCATTTTAATAATTAACAGTAATGCATAAAGGAGATAAGAATATTTAATTTATTGAAACCATTGACTACAATTGCAAGGCCACCTTTAGTTTGTTGCTAACTTTTGAAATGAGCAATTGTAAATCCAACATTTTATAATTTTAAAAGGTCAAAAAGAAAATGAAAGCAAATTAAATAGCCTCAAAACATATAGATTCTTTCCCAATACCTAATTTGATATACAGATCTACAGTGGAGCATGATTCTGGGGATGAGACAGACCTGGGTGCTGCAGTGGGGTGCTGAGCAGCCCAGGGCAGGCAGGAGACTGGCCTTTACCCCCCTGTCCCTGCCTTGGCCACCTTGGCTGCCTGATGTAACTGCCAATGTCCTTAGCTGACAAGTGGGAAAAGTGGTCCCCAAAGTGAGGACTAGACAAGATGGCATTAGTATGCTGCTGAGTATGGCAGTGCCTAGCAGAAGGAAGTGTCTCTGAAATCTCAGAGGTCTAAATGGGTTCCCCCACATTCCACCTTGCTGTGACTATTCTACATTCAATTTGGGCTCTTTGAAGACAGGCACTGTGGCAAACTCATGTTTTTGATTTCTGAATTCCCTGCTAGAGCAAATGTGGTAGGAATGTTTGTTGAATGAATGTGTAATAGGATGATACATGAAGTCCCGTATAAGCAATTCTCTGCTCTTGGTAAGGGTTTTAAGGGGGACTACTCATATCAGCTAACACAAGCTAAGATCCACCCTCAGGAGTCTACTTTGCCTTGTCCTTGAATGCCAGGGAGCTTTAAAGAACCTCTTTTGTCAGGTTTTTGTCTTCAAAGAGATCCATGCAGGCATCATAAATTTGTGTGCTCACTTGAGGCTTTGGAATCTTGGAATAACATTGGGCACTCATTTTGTTTGTTGTATAAATAGCAACTTTGTTGAGGTTTGATCATGTACAGTCACTCCTTTACAATTCAATGAGTTTAGTACGTTTAGTTATGCAACCATTACTACAGTCAATTTTAGAATATTTCCTTTTTTTTCTCAAACATGAAGAAAGTTATTTATTGGTACATTTACTAAAAATGCAGTAAGTGGGGCTTGGTGGGTAAGGTGCTTGCTGTACAAGCACGAGGACCTGGGTTTGATCTCTAGTACCTACATAAAAAAAGTCAGGCATAGTGGTGCACACTTGGTAATCCCAGTGTTGGGGATGTGGAGACAGACAGATTCCTGAGGCTCACTGGCTAGGCAGCCTAGCTTACTTGGTGAGCTCGGGGCCAGTGAGAGACTCTGTTTCAACAAAACAAAACAAAACAAAACAAAACAAAAACACAATGTAGATGACACCAAAGTAATGCCAACAAAGGTTGGCTTCTGGCTTCCACATGCCAACTTACACATGTGTACATGTCTGAACACACACACACAGTAAGGAAGAGTTACAGGTCTCTCCATCCTTGGGATAGTGGTCTGGGTTTTATATTCAGGAAGGTATACATAGACTTTCAGGAAGCAACTTGATGTTTCATGATATTGCCTCAATAGTTTAAATAAATTTGACATATAATTGATATGTTAAAAATGGATATGACTGTGTGTATTATTTTTGTTTGAGTTCTGGGGATCAAACCTTGAGACTCACACATGTAATGTGTGTTCTCTCCTGAGATGCACCCCAGTCAAATGTATATAATTTGGTAAGTTTATGCATATGCATATATCTCTAATACAGTCGCCACAGTTGAGGTAATGAACATGTCTATCACCACAAAAACCTTTTTCTTTTTTTAAATGATAACAAGGCTTAAGGTCTACTCTCTTAATGAAGTTTTCAGTGCATAATGCACTGAACCTTTATGCGTCTTGAATTCCAACTTCCCACTTTCCCCTCTGCCTGGGTCCTGGACCCATCTCAGTTACTACCTCTGTGAGTTTGACTCTTTTAGACATTGCATGCAAGTGGATCATGTAGTGATTTTCTGTCTGTGACTGGATCATTTTTATTTAGCATAATGCCTTCCATGTTTATCCTCATTGTTGGGAGTGGACTGGACAGGAATTCTAGCCCACTCTATTTTCCTATAACAAATCTGTGATATAAAAGAAATGTAGATTTGGTTTCTATCTCTATTTTTGGGCACACAGCTCCTAAATACCCTTGTGTCCTTGAGTGGTAGGAGTCATTTTGTATGCTGATGAGATGGCTGGGGCTGGGGCTTCCTTGATCTATAGCATCTGGATGGGGGGTAGTTGCCAGGGAAACCAACCATGTGATCAGAGGTTGCAACTTTGCTGTGAGGTGGGGAGAAGGGCTGAAGGTGAGCTGATCATCAGTAGTCAAAGCTGCGAACTGTGGCAACACAAAGCAGCTTCCATAAACCCCTTGGAGGGAAGGCAGAACGCAGAAGCTTCTGGGCTGTTGGAGGGGGCAGGGGAGTGCAGAGGCAACCCTTCCCACATATCTTGCCCCATGCATGTGCTGCATCTGGCTGATTCTCTGTGGCATGCCTCACAACAAGCGAGATGGTGTGAGCACAGCTTCCCTGAGTCCTGTGATTGAACCTGAGGAGATGGTTTGGGAGCTTGGTTGTTTACAGCCAGTTGGTGACTTGCACCTGGCATTCGGGGTGGGGTTGGTCTGGGTCTGTGCTATCGGGGCCTGCACTGAGCTATTGGAGAATATCCGGCAGGAGAGTTGCTCACTGGGAGAAAACATTTAGACTTGTATGTTCACAGCAGTTGTCTGTGAGGAATGCAGTGTCATAAGTGGGCTATTTTGGAAATATTGAGTAGTGTTGAGAAAACTATTCTTCCTATTCAGCACCACATTTTCTTTATCCTTCATCTACTGAGGGTCATTTGAGTTATTTCACTGTCTTGGCTGCTGTGATTCCTGCCACTGAATGCAGACGTGATTGTCCATGGTCCCTAGAACACATTACATATTGAAATGCCTGTCAATTTAGCATTTCCCATCACAGATTCTCCTGCATATGGATAATTTGTATTTTATTTGCTTAAATATGAATTATAGGTTTTTTTTTTACAGTGTTTTTTAACCCAAAGAGAATCTCTGTTTATAGTATAGTAACAAAGAGAAGCCTTGTTCTGAGGCCAACCAGATTTCCTTTTTTGGGGGAACTGATACCATCCCTAAACTTCGTTTCATGAAATATCAAAGTTATTTCAGACATGCACAGCGCAGCACAGCTGTGCAGAGTTCCTTTACAACCACTTTCTGCACTCTCGTCATCAGGAAGTCCATCTCCTCTCCTCAGCATTGCCCCAAGTTTATATTAAGATCCAGTGAGTCACTGTGTAAAACGAAGATCAAGGACATTTTTGTATTAGTAAGAGTGTAAATAACAAACTCCACATGTTACAGAGAAGGTGTTCACGAACATGAAAAGGAATGGCCGCACTGCAGTGCCACGAGATGAGGAAGATTAGCCCTGTGGGCTTGGGCCCACTCTTGCCAGAACTGAGCAACAAGCCCTGCCAGCTGTGAAGGGCAAACTGGGTCAGCCTAGGATGCTGTCTGGGATGTGAAGGGCAGTACTGGACCATCCCGGGATGCTGTCTTGGTGCCGGGCATTTCATCATTGGGGTGATCTGGGCTGTAATGGCAGCTCGGTATGCTCTTACTGGCATTTCTACTTTTCAGGAGAAGATGCTATGTCTTAAATACAAGCCCTAGAAACGACCTCCTTGAACCATTTCTGTCTGAAGCTACCTGTTGTCAGAGGTAAGGTGCAGGGGAACCATTTCTTGCTGTCAGTGAGTAATGGAAGGAAACATTCAGTTATAAGGAATCTCGGCAGACGACTGGGAAGTGTTACGGTGGAATGTAAAATGTCCTTCTGGCACAAGCTCCCTAATTCCCAGCTGGAGGCACTGTTTGGGGAAGCTGTGGGAGGTGGAAGATAGAGGAAGCAGGTTGCTGGTAGGCTGGTCTTGAGGGTTTTAGTTGAACCCTGCTTCCAAGTGGATCTCTTTACCTGCTTCCTGGTCTACCAGAGATGTGAGGAGTTCCAGCTTTCAGCCCTAACCACACATTCATGGAACAGGGAACTGCACCATGCTGTCCCTGCCACAAGCCAAGAGAAGGCTTCTTCCTTTAAGGTGCTTTGTCAGGTGTTTGATGACAGCACAGAAAAGTGCCTAATACAGGAAGAGATCTCAAATTTCCGAAACGAATTGTATTTTCATCCCCTATGCCTCTCTGTCTCCTCATACATACTAGCTGGACTGATGAAGCCATAGCTCCTTAGCTCAGGCAGTAGAAGGGATGGCTCATTCCTCACGCATGGGAGGGCTTCCTCAAGTCTCCCACTCATCCCCAGGCCTTGAGTCCTGCTAACAGACTGGAGGGAGGTCAGGACCAGTGCCGTGGATGCTGACTTCTCTCTTCTTGACCTGCTTTTCTTTCTGTGTTGCTGTCACTGCCTCCTCATTTTTCCTACTGGGATGGAGTTATTTGTGCCCTGGAACATTCTCATAGTGTCTTGTGTTGACCTTCTCTGCCCATTAAACCCAGAGCCCCCTCAGGCACTTTGTCTCACCACCCCATCCCAGAATACTCATTTCTATAAAGATCCTGTTCACAGAGGGTAAATCCCAGGGTATCTATTAAACCACTTTCTGATGTTCGGTTAGGAGAGCTAAGTCTTATATTCAAGACCATGGCTCCTTTTCTAGAGCACGCAGACCAGGCTGCTTCAAATTTAAGGGTTTACTTCTCATCCATTTAGACATCATTACCCCCAAGTGTTAAATCGCAGTCTTAGTGCCGATGCCCTGACTTCCCTTCCACTTTTCGTTCCCGTGTGCGCTTGAAGGGACAACTTCACTTTAATTTTACATACCAGAGACATTTTCCTTTCATTATGACACTGTGGCGTTATATCTGCACCTGCTGCTAACTGTGCATTCCTCCAAGTCAGGTTTTAGAAGAATTTGTGAATTATAGTTCTCTGTAAAATTTGGCCTGGGATTCTGTTTTTGACAATTCTGCATGAGCGTTTGTATTAATACTTGATAAAAATTGGTTTCGGGTAATCTCAAGCATCCCTCCGGCAATCTAATTTGCTAAGAGGATAACATGCTTATTTATTCTTCTGGTAACAAATAACATAAATAATTTCTACTTTTAGAACTATTCACCAAGAATATTGCATTTCTGAAGATAGTTTCAGAAGTGGCCAGATAATGCAATAAATAGAAAACACACACACAGAGATTTGGCTTTTAAATGTTGTTTATAATGTCAGGGCACATACTTGCACCTGCTGAATGTCATGGCACGGGAAGGCAGGCTGTGGAAGAGGAGCGTGCTTGTGCACACAGAATAATTATGTCCAGGATGATGTGAAGGGTGGAAGCCACTGCTGCTGGGTTATCGTGTCATACTAACACTGTGGTGAAGGGCCAGGTGTGTCACAGGACCCTACAGGTGCTATGGGTTAGCACAAAGCCCTGACAAGGTTGGGGATGTCAGCTCTGATTGCTGTTGTTCCAACGAGAAATCCTAAACTGAAGAGTTTGGGTTGCTCTTCTCTCTACTCTCATTGTGCTGGCAGCCAAGGACAGAGCCAGAATCCACACCTACCTTGATACCTGAACCATTCACTTTCTTTTCCATAACAGGCTGCGTCCCAGCCTTGTCATCAGGGGCTCCTAGGTCACTGTTGCCAACATGGCATGCCTGTGTGGGTGGCCTCTGCCTAGACATTTTTCTTTTCCCTGAGCAACATTCCTTTCTTGTATGTTCTTCAAGCATTCTGTTCTAGTTTATGAATTCAGAGATGGAAAACTATCTGTTACGAATTGTGAGTGAAATGAATTCATTTCATCTGAAACTTTGAAAGACAAGGTGGATTCTTTCACCCTGAGATCAGAGTCTTTGGTGGATAAGATGGGCCAAGGTTGCTGGCGTTGCTAGGGGCCCTGGTCTGTGTCAAAGATGGGAGTTACTGGGGTGCGGTAGAGCTTTACAAGTGAAAGGGCCACCAATGGATGCCTTTCCTCCCAAAATCTGATTGGAGAGACCTCCTAGGACTACTGGGGTGGATCCAGGGCTGAGGACTCCTGCTTGGCAAGGTAGAGTAAAAAATGTGTTTATGAAGGAACTAGTCGTGGAGCATAAATGGATGTTGAAATAGAGCAGAACAAGGCAAAACAGCCCACCAGCAGATAGCCATAAAAACTAAGGTTACACAACAGAACACATACTTTGCCCTGCTCGTCCCTCTCTGAACTCAGGGTCAGGCCCCCGCCTGAACCTCGCTTCCCAGCTGGTGTTTGCTCACTCCAAACACTTTTCCTAGGTTTTTCAGCCGTGGCTAAGCCAAGGTGTCATTTCTCACCATCTCTTTTATAATATTTATTTCCTATTAGTTGTGTGTGGGATGGCTGCCTTTGAGTCTTCTAGACAAGACCCAGACCTTCTCTTTGACATGCTAGACTTCCTGAGGAAAGGACAGAGGAAAAGAGTTGAGCGGTGGGAACAGAGTGGTAAAAGTGCTTGCCAGACTTTTCCATAGAATTCATAGCCAAGAGACCTTAGAAAACCTTGCCCTAACCCCATAATTTTACCTCTTTCTTCTTTAAAAGAATTTAATTAACCTATGTGAGAACTGTCTTGAGCCCATATCTCTGGGTCTGTGTGAACAACCCTTGAAGTAAAACGTCCGTTTTTGGGTTGTCAGCTTGGAGAGGCTGAGGACGTGATGTGTGGGGTACCCAGACTTCACATACAGATGTGGTGCAGATGTTCCTGGCAGCGGTGGGGTCATTGTAGAGGCAGAGTTCATACCATGCTTGGCCAAAATTAGTCAGGGATCCTACGAGTTTCCAGCATCTGCAGAATCTTTGGATTGGAATTCAAAAGAGAGAGAATTTTAAGAATTTTGCTTTCCTATCAAGAGATTCAAGCAAGTTTCCTACTCTCTCAAATTTTCTGTAGTTGTAGAATTTCTTGGTATTTTTAATAGTGCCCATCTCAAAACACAGAGATCTTTCAGTATAAAATACCATCAAGCCCTTCATAACCAAAAGATTAAAAATAGTTTTGATGAAATTTTTAGTGAAAGTAGCAATTTCACAAGGTTTTCCTCATAACAACATTTTAGATTTGAAATCAGAGTTGGGGAAATGACTCAATCTATAATGTGCTTGCCTTACAAGCATGAGGACCTGAGTTCGATCCCCCCTCCACCCCTCTGAGTCCATGTCAAAATACTGGGCATGGTGGCATGTGTTTGTAATCCCAGTGCTGGAGAGGTGGAGACAGGAGGATCCCTGAAGCTTGCTGGCCAGTCATTCTAGCCAAATTGGTGAATTCCAGGCTAACCGGAGACTCCATCTCAAAGGAGGTGATAGTGTTCCTGATGATGACACTCAAGTTTGTTCTCTGGTGCATGGGTATATACTCACAGATACACACACACTCATAGACACACAGACACAGACGCACACACAGACACACACACAGACACACACACAGACACACACACAGACACACACACACACACACACATAAGAAAAATAAAGTCACCCATAAAGCCAGTACTCAGCTGTCTCATCTTTTACAATCAGAAATCTGAATGTGTGGTTGTGAAATAAGCACAGGGGCTTCCTAAATCCATCCACCCTTTGCAAGACTCATTTAAAGACAGAGTTAGCCCCAGAAAGGTGTATTAGAATGCAGCAGAAACTAAGGGAAAAATATGACTAACTTTTTTTGCACATGCGAAGATCCAGTTTAGTAAATACAATAGGGTGTGCATTTCAGGTCCAATTTCCCACTCTACCCCTTCAGCAGAAAAAACTGAAAAGAGGAGGAGGAATAATAACTTTCCTATATTTTTATAGTGGCTATAAATGTCTTCATAAATAGGGCACCTGTTCAAAGGAGGTTTTTCTTCTTTGTAATGCTAGAGTGATTAAGCCAATGGAAAAATCTAAGGAGAATAAAATCCTAAGATTTGATACTTTTGGGGAGGAGGTTGAAAAAACAGTGGGTTTTTTTTTTTTTTAATTTTAACCCCTTGTGATTTTATGGCTCCTCTAAAATCCTTCTTTAATAATATGGAACACATTAGGAAAGAGCTTGTTGGTGTTTGGTACCAAGCTATCCAGCTCTTATAGACTCCAATAAAATATCTGTCATGATTGGTGTGTGTGTGTGTGTGTGTGTGTGTGTGTGTGTGTGTGTATGTACTTCATCTCTGTGTAGTATATATGCAGGACCTTCACTGGGATTTTAGTTTACTTTGGAGTAGAACTCAATGGTATAGGATATAGGAATGTCTTGGTTTATGTCAAATCACATACTTATTTGATTGATTGAGGTCCATTATTTGGAGGACCATGCAAAAACTCTTAGAGTTTAGGACTTGGAAAAACATGTGGCTACCATCAAACTAGTAAGAACTTTCCTTCCTTTCCTCCAGCATTCCTTCCTTTCTAACTTCCAATCTCATCCCTTCCTCCCTCCATCTGCCCATCCCTCTGTCTTTCCCTTTGTTTATCTATCTGTCCTAAGTAGCAGGATCTTGGTAACTGCTTGGAATACTTTTTTGCTTCATTCAGCTGGTGGAAAGCATATTGTTACGTTTCATGCTCAACTTCTATAATAAAAATAGTAATTATAACAGCTAACATTTATTGAGTACTTACTAGGCTTCTGTTGTGGTGTTAAGCAAGCACTTTACATAATCCCTTCATTCAATCCTTAAAACTGCCCTACAAAGTAGCTACCAATATCATGCTTATTTTACAGATGGCAGTGCCCAGGCCAGAGGCAGCTGGCTGGTATAGGTGAAAACTAATTAGTGGAGAATCCTAGGTTCAAATCCAAGTGGTCTATCTCAGACTCTGCACTTATAGCATTGCATGGTGCTGTCACCTGGGCCCATTCCAGTCTGGATTTTCCTGTTACAGAGTCTTCATGTTATAACTCTGGTTCTTTTATTCTTAATAGGTCAATTATAAAAAGGCCATCTGTTGGAAAGCTCTTCAAATTCACTTTACGATCAGATGTGACATAAGTAATTAAGTGATGTATAGAACTGAGGTTCCTGCATGAACTTGGTCCTTGTCTCCTCTGAGTGGCATGCACTCCCCCTCTCTTTTTTTCATCCTTTTCAAGGTCTATCTCCGAGCATCTTCCTACTTCTCTGTAATGATTTGCTTTAAAAAAAATCTTTTGGAACGATAAAGCATTTGAATCATGAACTATGAATAGTTGAATCCATGCTTGGGTAAACACCAAGAAGATAAAATAAACTTCCAATATATGGATGTCATCCTAATGAACCCAGAGCAATTCAAAAACAGCAAGCAGAAAGCCCCCTCCTCACATACCGGAGCTTCAGAGCTGCCTTGTGAGCACCACAGCGCCCTGCAGATGCAGAGACGCCTCATTCTTATGCAGTCAACAGGAGGGAGAATTCTAAGTACAGTTTCCACTGAAATCCCAAATCAAGGGCTGACTGTCCACACAGTCATATTCCTGTGCATGCATGTGGCCGTGGGTTTCGGGTTCCTGATAAAACTTGAAGATACATTTAGTCATTTCTCTTCCTGTTTCCATCTACTTTTTTCCCAGTGTAGAACCAGTTTATTTTATTTTATTTTTTAATATGCATAATTTTTTTATTTTTTGAGAATTTCATACATGAGTATTGTATTTGCATAGTTTCTACCCAACCCAGCTCCCTTCCAATTCCTATGTTCCCCCCAACTCCCTCATTTTGTCCTTTTAAAAACTTTTGTTACATATGCATACATGCATTTGTAAATATACATATACATATGTATATGTAATCCACTGAGACCATTTAATGGTGCTCCTGTGTACCTGTGTTTAGGGCTGCCCACTGGGATTAGATAGCCTCTCAGGGAGCTACTCCCTGGAGAAAACCGATTCTCCCTTCTTCGGCATGCTTTGATTGCCTGTAGTTCTTTATCCTGTGGTGGGATCCCATGAAATTTTCCCTCTGCACATTGGCATGTCATATTATGGAAATTCACTGGTGCAGCTTCCCTTTCAAGTCTAGAATGCATTGATTAGCAGCAGGCCTTCTGTTCCCCAGCTCTTAGTTTTCTACTCTGCTTCTATGATGTTCCCTGAATCTTAGGTGTAGAGGTTGCACTGTAGATGTATCACTTTGGCCTGGGCACTACACTGTCACTTATTCTCTGTGTTTTGACCCATTGTGGAACTTTGTAACAGTCTCCATTTATTGCAAAAACAAAAGTTTCTTTGATAAGTGGTGTATTAGTCACTTTTATGTTGCTGTGATAGAAACACTGACCCAAGCAACTTATAGAAGGAAGAGTTTATTTGAGCTTATGGTTCCAGGGGAATTACAGTCCATCATGGCAGGGAGGCATGGTGGCTGGAGGTGGCTGGAGCAGGAGCAGCAGAAGAGAAGCTCTTACATCATCACACAGGTACAGGAAGCAAAAGGGCAACCAGAGAACTGGCAAGGCTTAAGAACTCTCTAAGCCCAACCACAGTGACATGCTTCCTCCAGGATAGCCACACCTTCTAAGACCTCCCAAAACAGCGCCATCATCTGGGAACAAAATGTTCAAATACTTGGAGCCTATGGGGGACATTTTCATTCAAACCCCCACATTCCACCCCCTGGTCCCCATAGGCTCATGATTATATAAAATACAAAATGCATTTAGTCCAACTTTTAAAAGTCCCCATAGTCATTATCAGTCTCAATACTATTCAAAAGTTCACAGTCCAAAGTGGACTCAGCTAAATATCTTAACTGTAAGCCTCTATAAAATCAAAAGACAAATTACATACTCCCAACATATGATGGAACCGAATACACATTACCATTCCAAAAGGGAGGAATGAAGCATAGTAAGGAAATACTGGACCAAAACAAGACCGAAAACCAGCAGGGCAAACACCAAATCCAGTAGCTCCACGTCCAACTTCTGGGAATTTACTTCTGAAGGGCTTAGATGGCTCAGCCCCTCTAGCTTTGCTGCATGAAACACACATCTCTGTTGTGCTGGTACCACTCCCTGTGTGCAGGTCTTCTTGGCAAATGACTCACAGCTCTGGCATCATGAACTTCTTGGGTTCTCCATTGCCAACCAGGCTTCACCTTAACAGCTTCACACAATGGCTTATCAGGGCCTTCTCTAGGCAAGGGAATCCCTGCTTCACGCTGCCTGGCCTCCGAGGCTCTCTGAAACCTCGGAGGAAGAATTAATAACCCCTTCACTTTTCCATCTTTCATGCATTTAAAGCCAACACCGGGAGAACGACACTGCCAAGTTTGACCGCAAGTTTGGGATGGACTCCAGCCTGCTTTATCCAGTTTAGAAGCTTTTCTCTTCCATGGCCCCGGAAGCATTTTCCTTTCACAAGTTGGAGGCTTAACTGGGTGTGGTCTTGCCTTGGAGGCACTCTCTCCACTGTTTAAATCCAAATCTCTAGGCCCCTCCTTAATCACCTTAATCTCTTTATCAAAGGGATCTTCTCCAGCATATGCCAGGGCTCCAACATTTATCTTCATAGTCCTCTTTTTCAATCCAAACTGTATTTCTTTCTGCCCCATTTGCTCTTTTTCACTGTAGATCTGCATAATATTCACCATTAATAGCCGTGCCACTCTTTCTATATTAGGCTGTCTTGAAAGTTCTTCAAAGAAATTAGTCCATTACTTTTCAACTTAGCCTCAGGCAAGCTTTTGGGTCTAGGGCAGACTCCAGCCAGACTCTTTGCCAAAATATCCCAAGTGCTGCTTAAGTCCATATTTCCCTCTGGAAATACATTGTTCTCAGCACTGCTTTCTTCCAGGTGTTACTAGAAAGGCCTGTTAAGCTCCACTTACAGCAGTCAACAGCTTTTCTAGCCAAACCTTCCAAAGTCTTCCATATTTCATCAAAACCCCACATGGTCAGGTTCTTCACAGCCAACAGCCCACTTTCTGGTACCAATTACTATATTAGTTAGGGTTCTGTTGCTGTGATAGAAACACTGACCCAAGAAACTTATAGAAGGAAGAGTTTATCTGAGTTTATGTTTCCAGGGCAATTACAGTCCATCAAGGCAGGAAGGCACAGTGGCTGGAGGTGGCTGGACCAGGAGCAGCAGAAGCTAAGCTCTCACATCATCATGCAGGCACAGGAAGCAAGAGACCGACTGGAGATTTGGCAAGGCTTAATAACTCTGTAAGCCCTCACCAGCTTCCTCCAGGATAGCCACACCTTCGAGAGAGAAGGCAAGCAGCAAGAAGCCAGGCATTCTCCTCTGACTTGGCCTTTTATACGGGCTGTCATCAGAAGGTAACACCCACATTTAAGGTGTATCTTCCAGCTTCAGATGATCAAATCAAGAAGATCTCTCTCATTTTAGTTAATCCCAGATCCAGTCAAGTTGACACCCAGGATTAGCCATCACAAGTGGTAAGAGCTACACTTGTCTATGAATATAAGGGTACACATTTAGAATATCGTAAGAAATTATACTGGTCTAGGAAAGTGCAGTAGAAGGTTCCTCTCTAAGGTCTATGACCACTCTATCCAGGTGTACTTGGCTATGTTTATGGTATCATGCACGAACTCCCTTCTGTTTAGTGGACCTTAAGTCCAATTAGACAGATGTTGCTCATTCCAAAGTAAAAGTGCCACTACTGCACAAATAGAGATAATTTTCTGTGTCTGTTATTGTTGTAGTTCATAGGTTTTAACAGCTGTGTAGGATCACTGATTGTTTTTCTCCCTTGGCAGTTTGCATAGTACCTTCTGATACTACGACAGCTAGTCTTCAGGGAGGAAGCTTCCAGGTTAGTTCCAGTTTAACTGTTCCAAATTGTGTGTCCAAAATGTGTGGTGTCTTCAGCAATAGGGTCTTACCGTCACATTCTGAGAGGCAACTAAGTCTACTCTTTGCAGAGAGAATCATTGTTCTGAAGTTGGAATGCATTTTTCCATGTATTCTTTTTGGGATTTTCCTCATGTAAAGATATGTTAATAAAAAATATTATGCTTTTTTAGATTAAAAAATTTCAATTACTCTGTGTATGTGTGTGTGTGTGTGTGTGTGTGTGTGTGTGTGTGTGTGTGTATGTGTATGGAGTTTTGTGTACATGAGTGCAATTGCCTATGGAAGCCAGAAGAGGCCATCTATCCCCTGGAGCTGGAGGTGCTTATGAGCCACGTGACATGTATTCAACAGAACTCAGGTCCTCTACAAGAGCAGTACATACTTTTAACTCCTGAGCCATCTCTCTAGCCCCTATTTTATGTTTTAAAATGTTTATAAATGATACTATATTCTTTTGCAGCTATTTTTCTTCATTATAGTTTGTGAAATTATATATGTAAATATAATTGGTTTATTTCAATGACTATGTGATGTTCCATCATGTGAATGAGCAACAGATTATGGGCTTGTTTCCTCTCTGAGTGAAAAATTAATAACTGTCTTGCTGTTACTTACTTGCAATAGTACCTTAGCAGGTATTCTTTCACATTTCCGATAAGATGTGTGCTTGAAAGCATTTGTAGTGGGTAGAAAAATCTGAGCCCCAAGGTTCCAGAAGCCTCCAATATCTGCTGTTCTTTCAGGAGGTTATGAATCAGCCCAGGTGCTTTTGGTTGCCTCATTATGCAGTCACCACTATTTAATGTTGGGACAACTGGAGTAAAGGTGCCCATCTTTAAACTAGCCCATTTTCCCCCAAAGGAACTGAACCAATGTGCATTCTAACAAGTGGCCCAGTCCCAGCCTTTTGTTCTTAACACTATATAACCAGATTTAGATTCCAGATGAAACCTTTTATAGGCTACAGAGTTTGGGGTGCACATATCTCCTCTTTACTGTGGACTACTCTCTACATTGTTTATAGCAAGCTTTAGGTTTTTAAAAGAGATTTGTTGCATTTCTAATTATGTATATATGTGAATGTCTGTGTGCAGATTTGTGCATGCCTGAGTGCAGGAGCCTCAGGAGTCCAGAAGAAGGAGTTGGATCCCCTGGAGCTAGAGTTACAAGTGGTTGTGAGCAGCTGGATGTGAGTGCTAGGAACCAAACCTAGGTCCTTTGCAAGAGCAGTATGCACTCTCAACCTCTGAACCATCATTCCAGCTCTAGAAATTTTAGTTTTAATAGTCAAATTTCTATTTTTCTTAATGATTTATGATTTCTTTGTGTATTTTGCTACATAAATTCTTCTGTGATGTGATACCAAAAAGGATATCTATTCTTTTTATATCCTTTCTTTTTATATAAATTTTAATATAATTTATATAATATAAATATAATATAATTTTAATATAAGTCTTTTTATATAAATTTTCAGATTTAGGGCTTTAACCCATTTTGAGTTCTTTCAGATACTTACTGAAAAGACAGATGAAAGAAATACTTTGGAATGAAGCCAGTATAAACAGTCGGGCAAGGAAAGTTATTCTGAACAAAAGATGGACAGATGTCGATAAATCTAAACAAGAATTTGCCAGAGGACTATCGGTTATGATTAATTTGGGAGAGAATAAATCAAAATAAAGGGTGGCAAGATGGTTCATTGGGTAGAGATGCTTGCACACAGTCCTGACAACTTGAGCTTGATCCCTGGATCCCACATGCTGGCAGGAGAGAACTCATTCTTGTTGTCCTGACTTCCACTTGCAAAGCATGTTATGCATGGCCCTGCACACAGACACGCAGACATACATAGACACACATAGACACACACACACAGACACACAGACACACACACCCTCACATACACACAATGAATATTTTTTAAAGTAGAATTGAAATATTGGGCAACCATAAAGCAGGAAGAAAATGACTGATATTAAAGTGTTTTAAGATTTGATCCATGTGATGTGAGAGCAGAAAAGAGGGCTACTGGGGGTGGAAGGGCACGAAGAAGACAGGAAGATGAGGGGAAATGGTGGGAAGGAGAATCAATGGACAGGAATTTTAAAAAATTAAGTATTTTTTGAGAATTTCATACATGAGTACTGTATTTGCATAATTTCCACCCTCCAACTTCTCCCACATTCCCCCAACTCACTCTCAATTTTGCTACCTCTTCCTTATTATTATCAGTGTGTGTGTGTGTGTGTGTGTGTGTGTGTGTGTGTGTGTGTATACACTGACTCCATGTAGTGGTGCTCATATGCACATGTGTTTAGAGCTGACCAATTAGGATTGGATAACTTTATCAGGCAGCTCTTCTCTGGAGAGCTGATTCTCCTTCTCTCAGCAGCCATTGATTGCCTGAAACTCTTCATTTAGAGGTGGGACCTTGTGAAATTTCTCCCATCCACATTGGCATGTCAACTGGTGTCATTATGCAGGTCTTGTTTAGGCAACTATATTGTTCAAATTTCATGGGTGTAGCTTTCCTGTCGTGTCTAGAAGACCTCTTCTAACAACAGACACCCTACTCCTCTGGCTCTTCCAATCTTTCTGCTCCCTCTTCTGGGATGTTCACTGAGCTGTAGGTGTTGTGTTGTAGATATATCAATTGATGCTGGGCACCCCACAGTCACTTACTCTGCATTTTGACCAGTTGTGGATCTCTGTAATAATTTCCATCTGTTACAAAAAGAAACATCTTTTATGAGTGGTGAGAGATGCACTTATCTGAAAATATTAAGATAGCTAGAATATAGTCAGAAATTATATTGGTTTAGGAAAGTGGCTGTAATAGGTTCTCCTCTAGGGTCTATGATCACTCCAGTCATGGGCAGTTGGTTTGGTTTATAGTACTGGACATGAATTCCCTCCTGTTTAATGAGCCTTAAGTCCAATTAGACAGCTGTTCTTTATGCCTAAAAGTGCCACTATTGTACCATTAGGCGTATTGTGCTGGGATGATCATTGTGGTTCATAGACTCTACAGCTAGGTAGGGCTATTGATTTCTTTTCTCCCTTGGCAACTTGCACAGCACTTTCTGATATCATAGCTGGTCCTTAGAAAGGAGCCTTCCTGGTCAGTTTTAGTTTGGTTCTTCCAAGTCCTATGTCCGAAGTGTGTGGTGTCTTTAGTAGTAGGGTCTTACATTCACATTCTGGGAGACAACTAAGGGCAACAGAAATAATCTATATTTTTTGAGCATCTCTTGGACCATCTTGGACAACAAGTCAAAGGGAAGTTCCCCATGCCTGGTCTAGGAGTTTTTATTAGATGGCTTATAGCTCTTGTGGGAAATAGTCTAACCATGTGTGGTATAATGCCATTTAAACCACACACACACACACACACCACACACACACACACACACACACACACACACACACACACATTTTATATGTATTCTAAAGTAAATTTATAAAATAACAATTTTGCTATGGCTTTTTCAGATACCCTTAATGCTCCGTATCTCTCCTTCCTCTGTGTTGCTCTTCCCCTCCTTCCCCAGTTAAATTGTCCCTATTTGCAGATTGATATGATATTATGCATGAGATCCCCAAAATTCCACCAAAAACATTCTAGAAATGATCAACACTTTCAGCAAAGTGGCAGGATACAAAATAAACTTACAAAATTCAGTAGCTTTTCTATATACAAATAGCAAGTATGCCGAGAAAGAGATCATGGAAATATTTTTCTTTACAGCTGAATTCCATTGTGTATATGTACCACATTTTCATTATCAGTTAGTTGAAGGACATTTAGGTTGTTTCCATTTCCTAGCTTTTATGAAAAGAGCAGCAATGAACATGGCTGAGCAAATGTCTCTGAAGTAGGAGACCGAGTCCTTTGGGTGTATACCAAGGAGTGCTATAGTTGGGTCATGTGGTAGGGCTGCTGTTAGTTTTTAGAGAATTTTCTACAAGGATCTCCATAGTGGCCACACCAATTTGCAATCCTACCAGCCGTGTGGGAGGGCCCCTTATGTCATCCTCCTCAGCTTTCCTTAGCCACTGTTTTCTTGATCTTAGCCATTCTGACTGGAGTAACAAACTCTTAAAGTAGTTTTAACTTGCCTCTCATTGTTAAGGATATTGAACAGTTTTTAAGTTACTTAGCCATTTTTATTTCTTCTTTTGAGAACTCTTCAGATCTGTAGCCCATTTCTTTTTGAGACCTCTCACATTTTTAATATTTTTATTTTTGAGAATTTCTTACATGCATTTCTATTTATGTTATTTACATATCTCCCAGTTACGTTCCAAATCTTCCCATATCCCTCCCAACTCCCTCTCAATTTCATGTCCTCTTTATTGATTATATTGTTCCATATACATACATATATTCATAAATACACATATGTATAATGCACTAAGTCCATTCAGTGGTCCTCATGTGTATATGTGTTTAGGGATGACTGGTTAGGATTAGATGACCTCTCAGAGTGCTAGTCACAGGGGAAAAATGGTTCTCTTTCCCTAAGCATCCACTGATTGCCTGTACCTTTTATCTTGAAGTAGGACCCCGTAAAATTTCTCCCATCCACCTTGGTATGTCAACTGGTCATTACATAGATCTTAGTAGACTACCAAACTGTGGAGAGTTCATTGGTGTAGTTTCCCTATCATGTTCAGTATGCATTAACTAGCAGCAGATGTTCATTGTTGCTCTTTTCATAGTAACTAAGAAATGGAAACAATCTAAACATCCTTCAACTAATGGCTAATGAAAGTGTGATACATATACACAATGGAGTTCTATTCAGCTGTAAAGAAAAATGAAATGTAATTTGTAGGTAAATGGATGGAACTGAAAAATATCCTGAGTGAGGCAACCCAGGTCCAGAAAGACAAACTGCATGTTCTCTCTTATTTCGGGATCCTGGCTTTGAATCTTTAGATGTGAGTTTATAGCCTGAAGTAACCACAGAAGTCAGGAAAGTAGAAAGGGACCATGGGGGAAGGGGAGAAAGAGCTCCAGAGAGACGATGATAGGACACAGGTACTATCAAGGGGGAAATGGACACGGGTGCTCTTACCTACATGAAGGCAATACACACATACACATAGAAATAATAAATAAAAAATACCATAATGAAACCAAATATTCTGCATGATAATTTAAATAAGAAAGTTGAAAGTACCCAAAGATTCAAATATAACTGTAGCCATTCACTTTATTCTCTGTGTTGATTAGACTCTTTCTCATAATTTTCCATCTTTAATATCTCCATTTGTCCCTTATTGACAATTTCTTCAGATCTTCCAATTTATTAGTGTTTAATTAATCTATGCATAGTCTGTAATTGGATGTATTGAGTCTTCTACTTAATGACTTCTACTTGGAGCCTCTAAGTATCACTTTTATTCTTTATTATGGCATTCTTAACCATTTAAAATTATATTAAAATGCATCCATATTATAGAGCCTATAAAATTGTTTTATTATCTGTGCAGCTTGAGATTCTACGCCTCTCTTTGCTGACTGTGCTGCCTCTGCTTTTGATGGAGAATGTCTTCACATGTTTTGTAGTTTCGAGTAGTGAACTCATGTTTAGCAGAACTTTAGCTGTTTAATCCTGTTGATTAAGGTGAAGGACTGACTCCTATGACATAGCTTTATAGCTGTTTTTGTGCAAAGTCTGAAGCCTGAGGCTAATTTTTATGTTATTTACCAACTTGTGGAAGTTCTAGACATGTTGGTAGGTTAGTTTAAAATCCAAGGACACATTATTTCTAGTTTGGAGTTTTATAATTTTAGTTTTTGCTTTCTTTTTGTTCCTAGAGCTCAGGCCAAGACAGACAAGAATCTCAGTCACTGTGAGCGAATCCTAGTTCACAGAGGATGCAGTCTTCTGAACTTCTGGTTCTGTTGCTCTACACCTTGAATGGGGCCAAGGCATTATTGTGTATTGCTATATGTGTCTAAAAAACCAAAGTTCCAAGTTCACAGCACTGTCAAGTGTTCTTTCAGGAGACACACAAATCAGCCCACGTGACTTCAGCCGTCTCATTTTGTAGCCATGTGTTACTTAACATTAGGGACATATTCAGAGAAATACAGTTAGATAAAGTCCTTGGCCTAAGAGCATTGTAGAGCACTTATACAAACAGAGATATCTACAGTGTTGCTAGATGCTATCATCTTATGGGACTCTATTTGTATATACAGATAACCCACTGACTGCAATATTATGTGGTGCATTACGGTATCTGGTTTCTTGAACTTTATAGTAGATTTTTTTTTTTGTAGTTTAATATACTGTTCTTAGGTACTTGAATGAAATAGGGCTACAGGTTACCTGAGTCTTTCTGGAATATGGATTTGGAAATTTCTTTGCATTGTTTCTGGGGTTCCACCTCTTGCAGGCTCCTGTACCACATGAGATTTTAAGAGGGGTGTTTTAGGGACCTTTGCTGCTGTGGGGAAACCACTTCAGGCCCTTGCAGAGAGCATGCCTCATCTTGCTCACTTAATGTCTTTGGTCCCATTTAGCTCTTTTCAAAGGTAACAACTGAATCTGGCCCTGTCCTCTCATGCGCTTTTTTCCAATAGTGAGCCCTGTGTGTGCCTCTTTCCCCTTTGCCATCTGACATAAAGATGTTATTTTTCCCTTCTTATCTCTTCAGTCTCAAATCAGCTTTTAAACCTCAACATTTCTTTCAAAGATGCCTCTTTTGTCTTTATTTTTATTTCATTGTAAAAACATATTCCTGATCTGATGGTAATGTTGAAGTCTGCCTTCTGAGTTCATCTAGTTTCTCTTTGATTATCCAAGCAAACAGAGACAAATATTCTCGGCTTGGTGTTTTAAATGTACTCCCCACTTTTTGAGTTTGCAGCAATTCATTCATTTCACTTGGGATTGTCATCTGTCTTTTCCTCTCCCAGGCTTTTAATAAGTGAGAAGACTGACTGTAGACAAGGCAATTTTCTACATACTTGGAATCCTTCAGCGAATCAAGGGTTTTTTTTTTTTTTTTTTCTGTTGCCATTTATAAAAATCTATAAACTTGTTGGGGATGAAGTCACAGTTCCTGTCACTGGAACCTAAAGTCAGATTCTCATACAGTTACTGAAAACTATGCTAACTTGAGGACTCATGGAATGGGGGTGGGGTGACTTTTAATAACCTTTGGACAAATAGCATAGCAGCAAGAGCTGTGTCCTCAGATTCTTCCTTTTGTCTGAATTGGGGTGCTGGGATTCGGGGAAGAACATCTGGCTGAAACAAGTTAGAGCCAAATGTCACAAAGAGCTCTGTAGCACATAAGAAACCCAAAGTCTATATTATTTGGTATATGTGCATATCCCTATGTGTGTCACACATGTGCTCACAGTCACCTGTGTTCATGTGTGTATGCTTGGAGGTCAGAAGTAGTTGAGGTCTTCCTCAATTGCTTCTTCACTTTATTTGTTTGTTTGTTTATTTATTTATATGAGACAGGTTCTCTCACTGAACCTGGTGTTCACCAATTGGCTAGGGTGGCTAGCCAATGGACTCTAAGTGTTACTTGCTAACACCTCCCTGGTGGTGGGGTTGCTGACCTGCATTGCCACACCTAGCTTTTCATCATGGGTACTAGGATTCTGAACACATATCCTCATACACTTTGTAAGGGAAGTATTTTATTTTTTATATATATTTTATTTGTTATTTTTATTTTATGTGTATGAGTATATTGCCTGCATGTGTATAAGTGCACCCATGTTGTGCAATACCCATGGACACCAGAAAAAGGGTGTTGGATTCCCTGAAGCTGGAGTTACCAGTGGTTGTTAGCCACCATGTGGATGCTGGGAATTGAACCCAGGTCCTCTGCAAGAGAAGCCAGTGCTCTTAACATCCCCGGCATCTCTCCAGCCCATGGAAAACATTTTCTGATGAAGTCATCTCCCTAGCCCCCTCAAAGTCTACATTTTAAAGGCCCATGTTCCAGCGTACTGGCCTGCAAGCGTACTTGGGAAACAGTGCTGACAGCTAAACATGGTTCTGTACTCTGATGTTAAAAGGCCTCTGCAGATAACTTTTTTCTCTCCTAAGAAAATCCTTGCTTTAGCTTGGCTAAATCTGTGGTTTGCTACAGCCTGTGCCAGTGCCCCCAAGCAGTTTTCTAAGGCTCCAATTTATCCTCTTCTTAGTTAACGCCCCAAGTGACCAGTATTTGCTGAATTCCAGCCTGTTAAGAAATACCATGGCTCCAAAGAACTGCAAAGGGCAGAGTGTCACCCAGCTTGCAGCCAGGTTCCTATAGCTTCCACTCTAAAACTATTCACCTTGCTGCTGCCATTATTTTTGTGTTATTTTGTCTTCTAAATGCCAGCCCTTGGCTAGCACTTAAGGTTACCAGTCAGCTCACCAGATATTAGAACGCCAGTAAACACGCTCTTCTTCCTCACCTGAGTTTGGATCAATTTGGGGGGTATGAGCTCTGTAGATAAAGATGTTGGGGTTTGACAATATTCCATCCTGACTGAGACTTGCCCCCCACACTGGCCCCAGAACAGTGGGAAAGAACAATATCTTCATGAGGCATAGCAATGGCCCTGTCCTGGAGACAGGGGATGGGGTGGGGTGCTGTGCTCTTGTGGGTTAGGTGTTCCCTTTTCTGTGGGAAAGAGCAAGGGGAGGAGAAAAGCAGGGAATTTGTGTGTGTGTGTGTGTGTGTGTGTGTGTGTGTGTGGTGTATTTGTATGTCTGTGGTGCACACCTGTGTGTGCAGGTTTGTGCACCCACATGTGAGCATGGAGTCTAGAGGAGGATACTAAATGTCCCATCAATTACCCTCATTGTTCTTTTGAGACAGGG
Source organism: Nannospalax galili (assembly GCF_000622305.1). NCBI lineage: Eukaryota > Metazoa > Chordata > Mammalia > Rodentia > Spalacidae > Nannospalax > Nannospalax galili. The sequence goes on along the minus strand of NW_008360316.1, from coordinate 5,997,214 downwards.
TCTCTCACTGATCCTGGAGCTTGCCATTTTTTTGGCTAGGCTGGCTGGCCAGAGAGCCTCAGGGAACCTTCTTTCTCTGTTCGTTTACCTCCCCAGTACAGGAGTTACAGGCACTTGTGGCCATGCCCCACTTTTTATGTGGGTGCTGAGGATGTGAACTCAGACCTTCATGCTGTGCAGCAAGCCTTAAGGGTGTTATTTTCACAGAAGTCTTTCCTCATGGGAACACAAGAAATTTATGTGTGTGTGTGTGTGTGTGTGTGTGTTGGGGGATGTTTTCCCCAATAATTGCACCTTTCTTGGAAGGAAATAATACAGCTTTGCAATGACGTTATAGTAGATAGAAAAACATTCCTGATTATTCAAAGTCTTTTGAACAGCTTGTGTCTAAGCACTCTGTGTTCTAGTTAGGATTAATCAAAATCAGAGCTACCTCTTCTGAAGATCTCTGGAAACCTGTATTTCATGAGAAATTAAAAAAAATCATTTTGTTCTTTTCTAGCTGTTTCCAGAATTTTCCAGCTCCAACAATATGCTGCTGACAACAGAGATGTACATGTGTTCTTTAGGGCATAATAATGTTCCAAAAGGGAGCACCGGCCAGGCCCACTTTACCAAGCTGTACAATTGCTCTGTGTTTGTGATTTTAACACTCCTGGCTCAAGAGAAGTCTTAGTGTTGCTGAAGCTTCATGTCCATCTAGATTTGTACATATCTCGAGTATAAACCCAAAAGTAGATTTTTACTTTCCTATGTAGTTGGCTGAAAAATCCTACTGAAGTAGAATTTTAAAACAGCCACCAAACAGCCTAGGTGTTAACCAGTTAATTGAGACAAGCAGATAAAACCCTGCTAGATAAAATATCAGGCAAATCAAATGCCACTCTCTGCCTGGACCTTAGTGTGTAGAGCCATCATAGCTGAAAACTGTGGCAAATTATTAGTTATGGGACAACTTGAGGACACGAATACCTCTAAATGCAGTGATAAGATTTCAAAACTTTGGACGGCTTCTCTGCCTTGCTTAAGAATAATAATGAAGAGATGCTTCCAGAAATCTTTCGAGTGTGCAATACTCTGCTTAAAAACAAGGGTTGGCTGGTTGTGTTATCATTTTTGTTTCCTGAGAAATACTTTATGGTAGGTGGTTTAATGATGCATTCCTGAAAAACCTCCAGAATTCAAATATACAATATAAACTCTTCATGAAAAGTGTGGCTCTGGTCTGCTTTATGGCTAACACCACATCCACCTCAGATTAAATAGCCTTTCTGTGTCTTACAGTGATTGCTGACAAGGGTGGGTTCTGAGAACCCCACAAATCTCAACTGCAGAGTCTGATCCAGTTGATTTAAATGGGCAGTTCTTATGTTTTCTTGTCCCAGGATTCCTTGATGCTCTTAAAAGTATTACTAAATGTTTATGTGAGTTAGACTTGTCAACGTTTACTGTTGGAGAAATTGAAATTGAAAAATTTGTAACCACAAGAAGAACACAAGCACGAATTCTGTGGGTCATCAGAAGGGGGCGACTGGTGTGATTCGTGCAGTCCTGGGAAAACTCTACTGTAGACTTGAAGGAAGAGGAGAGCAGGAGAAACAAACGAAGGCAGTCTGACTTCAGGGATCTTTGACCATGCTTTAGGGACCCGAGGGTTCCCAGGTCACACTTTGAGAAATGTTGGTTTGAATTTAATACATTTTTGTTGTTGCTTTTTCATATTGAAAAAACTTTTTAGTGTGTGTGTGTGTGTGTGTGTGTGTGTGTGTGTGTGTGTTGCATGTGTATATGTGACTGTATGTGCAGGTACACTTACAGGCCAGAGGAGGACATCTGGTGTCCCCTCTATCCTCTCTGCTATGTTCACTTGAGACTGTGTCTTTCACTGAATCTGGAGCTAGCTGTTTTTCAGCTAGGCTTGAGGCAGCAAGCCCTAGTGTTCTTCCTGCCTTTCCCACTGCTTCCCCCCCCTCGCCCAGCACTGGGGTTACAGGCTTATGGGGCCACACCCAACCTCTATGGGGGTGCTGGGGATCAGAACTGAGGTCCTCATGCTTCCACAGTATGAGTTCTTAACTGAGCCATGTCTCTAGCCCTATTTTTTACATATTTTTGAGACAGAGTCTCATGTGGTCCAGGCTGGATTCAAATAGACTGAATAGCTGAGGCTAGTCTTGAACTCCTGATCCTCCTGCCTCTACCTCCCAGATGCTGGCATGCCACACAGGTACCACCATGCTCAGCTGTATTTCATGTTACCATGTAGCATTTACCAACACCTAATAGGAGGTTAATAAGCAATAATGATGAATCATTTGAAAATAGTTTCTGATTGTGGGTCTCAGAATCAGCCAAACTACCCTGGACCACCCATTTTCTCAGTTATTAGGTGTGAGGTCTTGGGCACACCTTTTCAGCATTCAGACCCTAGGTTTCCTGAGTGAAAGGAGAGTTTGAGAGGTTATTGTCAGGATGCACAGGGCAGTCTGCATTGTACCCAGCACATGAGAGGTCATCAGCCATGATAGCTGGAACAGAAGAAAGAAAACAGAGCAGAGGGACACGTCTGTGCTGCCAGACACCCCACCCCCGCCCCCTCCAGGAGAGGGGCTTTACTGATTACTGTGGTATGAAAGAACAGGGTGCTTGGGGAGGGATGGCTGTGAGAGAGAGGTGGAAGCAGGCTTTCAACCTCCCCCTCATCCCATGCCCATTCTTTCCCTATAGCATGTTTATCTTTAAATGCTTTCATCTAAAATGAGCCATTCCTTGCACTTTCAAAGTCTGGGCATATTTGGTTCCCTGTATTTATGCTGTGTTGTTTTGTCAGATGAATTTTGCTGCTATTAATACAGTAAGAAAAGGTCTCCTTTTTCTTCTCATGACACCTTCCCCTATTTGGGGCTCTTAGATCTCAGCTTGTTTCTTGAACTGTTTTCACAATATTATTTGCTTCAACTCACCCTTGAACATGATGCCAAATGTGTTTGAGATGACTCTTCTTTATAAGATGCAACTGATTACACTTGGTCATTTCCTATTAGCATCGAGGTTTTGTGTGCTGGAGCCTAGGGGGCATCCTTTGCCTAATGCTTCCCTCTAGGACTGTAGAAGAAGAGGTTGGCAGACTGGTCCCATTCTGAAGCCAGTAGTGCCTAGGGTGGTGGACTGGGCACTTCTCTTCAGAGTTGAGTTAAAGGATAAGCCCAGTGGGCCAGGACATGGAAACCCCGGAGGCTGCCGGATTTCCCTAAGGGATGATTTGATACTAGTTCCTTAGCTTAGGCGTTCTTGCCTATTACTGTTTTCTGAGGTTGCAAATTGTTCACAGAGCACCTGCTTTATGATAGACACTGTGCTGATGCTGGGGTTAGTGGGCCAGCCAGTGTACCACAAGCCCCATTGATCCTGAAAGAAGGTTGGCCCTGTTTGCCCCAGGTCATGGTGATATAGAAAGTTAGATCAGTCTTGAGAGCAAGAGAATAATTTCAGCTTTGAACATCTCTCTCTTTTTACATATAACTGAGATTTTATTGGTGGGTTGAGGATTAGTATACAGAATTTCAATTTGTTCACACTTCTATTTTTGTGTGTGCTTGTGTTGATGTATCTGCAGGTGCACCTGTGTGTCCATATGGAGGCTAGGGGCAGCCTTAGGTGTCACTCCTCAGATGCTGCCCACCTGCTTTTTTTTTTTTTGAGACAGGGTTTCACACTGGACTGGAGCCAAATAGGCTAGGCTGATGGGCAACCAACCAATTCAAGCAGAATTCTTTTAAAAGTTTATTCATTTATATATATCTATATCTAATTAATCCATCCAGCCATCCATCATCTATCTATCTATCTATCTATCTATCTATCTATCTATCTATCTAATGTCTTTTTGAAACAGGGTCTCCCTGTAGCTCGAGCTGTTCTGGAACTCACTATGTAGACCAGGCTGGCCTTGAACTAGCAGAGATCTGCCTGCCTCTGCCTCCTGAGTGCTGGGATTAAAGGCGTGTGCCATCACACCCAGCTTATATTTATTTATATTTTATGTGTATAAATGTTTTGCCTGCATGTATATGAGTACACCTGTGTACATAATGCCTGCAGAAGCCAGAGGATGGTGTCAGATCCCCTAAAACTGGAGTTACAGATGATTGTTAACCACTGTATAGGTGCTGGGAACTGAACCCATGTCTCTGTAAGAGCAGCCAGCGCTCTTAACTGCTGAACCATCTCTCTAGCCCCTCATGTACAATTCTTAATACATGTACTGAGAATTTAAGAAACTGTATACTGTGTGTTTTTAATAGTTATTCCAGTGACATTCCAGCTTCAAACTTAGAGGCAAATTTTCCTTGAAGAGATAGCACACATCAATGTTTTCAGATGCTGAGGGTCTTTACTTAACTCTCATCTATTCACAGTTTTATATTCATGGCACACTTGGAGTTTGATCTTTCATCAACAAATGATGAGGAAAACTGGACTCTTGTGACCAGAGATGTTACAGAGGGCACAGTTCTGACAGGGTAGTGATCCAGATATAGTTTTCTTTAGGAAGCAGTTTTGTTCAAAAGAACAAAGGACTAGAAATAATTTAAAATATTTCAAGACATATCAAATACCATTTAGTATGCTTTGAATTGTAGGACAGAAAACTAACCTCCCACCTTTGGAATGCTAGGCTGGCACCCAAGACAGTCAAAGCCTCCCATAATTCAATATCCCACTATTTTCTAATCATACCAAAAATAGATGAAAGAGTGATTTCACCTCTTAAAAATATCATTTATACTTAAAATATGGGATGAGGAGAGATTCCTTTTCAAAATGTTTCTAGAGCTACTAAAAATCCTTACATTTACAAAATCACCAATAGAAATATTTCTTTGGATTGTATGAGAAGGAAGTCAGAGACCCTTGATGAACACGGTGTGTGGTCAGTCAGTCAGACTTTGTTTCTTTCTCTTTTGCTTTATCAGAGGCTGGATTTTCCTTATTTTATTTTATTCTGCTCTAGTTTATTTTATTGCATTGTGTGCCTGTTCATGTGTATGCAGATGCATATGCATGCATATGTGTGTGAAAGCCCGTGGACACCTTTGGGGTCCTTTCTTAGGCTCCACCCACCACCCACCTTGTTTTCTGACACAGTACCTCACCAGCCTGGTGCTGGCTGATTAGGCTGGGTTGGCTGACCAGCCTTCCCTGCCTGTCTTCGCTTCCCAGCCCTGGGATTACAAGAGCCTGCCACCACAGCTGGGTTTTTTTTTTTTTTTTTTTTTTACATGGGTCCTGGAGATGGAACTCAGGTTGTCATCATGCCTGCCTGGAGAGCACTTACTGACTGCGCAGTCTCTTAGCCCTTCCCTCTTCCTTCTCAGTTTTTCTGCTTTCTGCAGGTACATCTTTAGTTTCTTATTTATGTATATGAGTATATTTATTTTTATGAGTATGTTGCCTGCATGTATGTAAGTGCACCTGTGTCATGCAATGCCCACAGAGGTCAGAAGAGGGCATCAGATCCCCTGAACTGGAGTTACAGATGGTTGCTAGCTGCCATGTGGGTGCTGGGAACCAAACCTGGGTCCTCTGCAAGAGCAGCCAGTGCTCTTAATTGCTGAGTCATCTCTCCTGCCCCCATCTTTAGTTTCTTGGTTAACTACTTTCCCCGTTTTCCCTTTGTGTCCCCCTTCCGTTTTAATTGCACTTTGGGGGGTGGGCTCCAAAGATTTACTTCAGTCTTGCCCATCTCTGCTTGGGCTCCTCCTTCATCCTCCCTGAGGCTGAGTTTGCCTTCCTCTTGGGCATGTAGGAGATGATAGTGGAAGGACCAGATGGAATCCAGCTAGAGTCCTGCCCCCACTGGCTCCAGTGGGTGAGGTGCACCATCACTCAGCAGTGCACCCCGTCACACACTCCAGCTGTTCTCAGGCCCCAGAGCTGCCCTTCTTCTATTGTGTGTGGTAGTGTCTGGATTAGTTACTTCCTGTCACTATGATTAAAATACCTGACAGAATAACTTAGGAGAGGAAGGATTGATTTTGCTTATGGTTTTGGAGGGGCCATCACTGTGAGGAAGGCATGGTAGAATGGGACAGTTCACATCATGGTGCCCATGAAGTAGGGACAGGGAATGCTTGTGCGCTCTGGCTGTCTCCTTTTCTCCCTTTTATTCTGTCTGTGCCCTCAGCCCATAGGAGGGTGCCAATGCCTTGAGGGCGGATCTTTAGCTCGCTCTTAATCTTTTTTGGAAACACCTTCACAAACACACTCCAAAGTGTCTCATTCTGGTAGGTGACTCTAAATCTAGTCACAGTGGCAATGAAAATGAACTGCCATGATAGCTAAATGACAGTAAGTAAACTTCCTAGAAGTAGCCACTGTGGTCACAGTGCCCCATGCCCACTATGTGAGCTACACAACAGACTGTCCTTCACCCCTCAGCCCACCTGACCCATAAGAGGTAAAGTAGGATCTTAGTGTAGAGAAAAAATAAAATGGGAATTTGATTTCTTATGTGCATGGAATAAGATGCAATCAGGGATGAATGTTCTAGAACATACCATGCTTCCTCCTTTCTTTCACTAGGTTGGTGTGCAAAGGCATGCCCTTTCACACCAATCCCTGGTCTCACAGGTACCTGCTGTCTCATCTTCAGATATGTGCTGGCTAACACAGCTGTGTAACACTGGATAGCTGCTGTGCTCACCTCCTCTGTTTGCACCACCCTGTTTTCTGTCCTTGCAGTTTAGATCCTAGAGCTTCTCTACCTAGCAGCCAGTATCATCTTGAACTCCCCTGGAGGAATTGCTTGGCGCTGGTTTATAGAGTGGTGGCTGAGCCACAGTGATGGAAGCCTGTGCTGTGAAGTGCTCTTCCTCCTCAGAGCCTTGGGGGCCCATCTGATCGCAGGCAGCAGTGCCAGACTGGGGAGGTCCCAAGGCTGAGGCTATGCAGACGCTAGGTCTTTGTTAACTGGATCTGTGGAGCACCTTGATTTCTAATGATTCCTAATTTTCATGCTGATAACTTTCACTGGGTGCTTGTGTTGGTTAATCTTCATTGTCCGTTTAATGGAATTTAGAATCAGAAGAAAGTCAGAAAGAAATCTCTGGGTATATCTGAGAGATTTTCTAGATTAGGTTAATTGAGATGGGAAGACTCACCCTAAACCTTTCCATGAGCTGGTCCCAGATTGAATAAACAGAAGAAAGGGAGCTGAGCAGTGAAATTCCTCTCTCTCTGCTTCCTGACTGTGGGCTGCACTGTGACCAGCTGCCTCCTGCCTCTGCTGCCTTAATGAATGGTGCTCCCTGGAATTCTAACCCCAAAGAAATCCTTCCTTCCTTTCTTACGCTGCTTTGTTAGACATTTTGCCACAATAATGAGAAAAGTCACTGATACAGATACTGAGTCCTCAGTCTGACCGTCCTAAAGGAAACTTGACTGTGGAAAACCTTCATCTGAAGACATCTTCCTACAAAACATAGGCAGCCTTGGAACAGGGTCCCAGTGGGGAAATCTTTTGCTTCTGAAGATAATGTCCTCTGCCCCAAGGCATGTTGCTGATGTCTCTTTAACTGGAGGGAGTTTTATCTCACTTCAGGCTGCATGACCCAGAGCCATCAGAATGTTGTACCGCTGTGATTCATGATTGACTAAGTGTGGGGTGGGCTTGTCAGGGGCATTTCAGGCTCATCTGCTGCTAGCCTGTTGTTCACTTTACCATCAAAACCCTCATATGGAGGAAACAAAGGCATCTCTGAACAGAGGGAATTTAATATCCCATCTTTCTCTCATGGAAATGAAGTGATGTGAAGTGATAGGTCTTAACAACAGAACACCGATGACACCACACTCACCACCTACTGATGAGCAAAGCAGAATTTTAGATTCCACAGATAAGTGATTGTGCATGAAAGGCTGGATTGTGGCTGTGGAGGGGACATAGTCTGGCTGAATCTGAACCACTTCAGAGCACATGGCTGGGGCAGGGGTGTAAGAGCATCATGGTCTCAGGAGCGCTGTGAAAGGGTTACAGAGCCAGCATGGGTACAGAGCTGAGGGCAGGTATCAAGACTTCAAACAAAGGTGAGTTTTACACTCTGTACGCATAGCTGATGTTACTACGTGGGTGCTGGGAACCGAACTCAAGTCCTCTGAAAGAGCAGGAAGTACTCTTGACTGCTGAGCCATCTCTCTAGTCACCAACCTTCTCCCAGACTTTAAACACTGTGCTGAATTTCCTATGGTGACAGACTGGTTTTCTCATGGTTTGTATCCTGGTCCAATTTCTAACTCAGTTTCCTTGTCCATAAAGCACAGGTGACAGATGGCAAGAGAACTCCACCTTCTTGGGTCCTTGTTGGAGCTAGCTGAGATGACACAGGTGACGTGCTTAGCCCTGTGGCCAGCACTTAGCTATCTTTACTTAAAGATAGCTCTGAAAGAAGAGCATGAGGGAGACAAAGGCAGTGGAGATCACCTTAGGGACCAGATGGCGATGATTCTTTAAGAGGAAGACAACGGGTTGCTTTTTCAGAGGAAGCAACAGGTTCAGTATTCGACATGTTGAATTTGGGACAGCTGGTTGGCTTTTTCTTGCAGCATAGAAATGAAAGGTTAAGACAAAGAGACAAAAAAAATATGAATGGAGCTTGTGGTTATTGTGATTGAAGTTAACATGGAGCACAAAGTTGTGAGCACAGCAGCCTGGGTTCTGGTTGCTAGCACTGCTCTGTGGACCCCAGGTGCACCATTTACATCTAATGGCCTTACAGAAAAGGTCTTGCTTTTTAGGCGCTACCATTTGATTCTATATTTAATAGCAACTGACTCAGTCATAGGTTTTGTATACGTTCATTCACTCAAGACAACTTGGTGATAACCGCTATACTACAGGGTCCAGAGACTCTGGATTCAGCTTGTGTTGGATATCAGCAGATGATCAAGGAGCTTCACTCTGAGGCAGTACTGTAGAGGTCTGTGCACATTGGGGGTGAGGCACACAGAGGTCATCCCCCTTGCCCTTGCCTTCTCTTTCACTGGGCTGCCCCAGGGACAGAGCAGACCTACTTAGGAGTTGTTTGCGACACTGACCTGTAACTATCAGATACCATCACCTGCAGCTGTGCTCAACTTACAATAGGGAGCTTCGTGGGATGCCATCCAGGATCAGTCACTGTGATGACGCAGGCACTGCCGAGGTCACTAAACGAGGTCTTCTTACATTTATTGCTTGTTCATAGCTCTGTCTAAGACAAACAATGATGCGTCTGTTGGAGCTGCTTCATCTTCTCGTACAAGTGGAGGCCGCGCGCACATCTTGCTTTGATGGAAATGTGGTATTGCGTTTACCTGTCCCTGCGGGGTAGTAGGACTGTGTTTACACAGCGTTCATACAAAAGCACCAAGACCAGCGGAGCACTCAGCTCTGGGATCCTTTCAGATGGGGAACAGAGACCAGAGTTTGGCTCAGATTCTCTCAATATAGTGCCATTGTAGTATTGGGACATTATTTCTGCCTATCCTAATTTGTTCATGGTAAGATGTGAAAGCAATACAAATGCCCCAGATTTTTAGGTTTATGAACAAAAGCGGGCAGATATTCCACATGAGAACATGCCCAGTATTCTTTTATGGGTTAGAAGGGGGTCCCTGTGCCCACATATATTAAAGTGTGCACCTGCCTTCAATAAGCCCGAATCAGCATATGTAAGTGGACTGCATGCCAATTTTGCCTTGTAAATCAAGAATAAAAAGAGCAGACGTGTTTCTGAGCAGGGAAAAAGTGAAGAGGTTCAGTGGAGATTTGTAAGCTGAAAACGATCAGTAGAGCCCTTGAGATCCTCTGAAATAGCCTTACATTTGTAGTAGTTTTCAGATTTTAGTATTTCAGGGAAATAACCATTGTTTGAAAGAAAATTTGTTAAATACTCCAACACTCATAGAGCCGCGTTGTCATATGCATTGTACAACTAAAAAAAACCTTGCTCTTTCTATCATCATGGAACACAGAAGGCAGAAAACTCATCAGCACAGCTCACTTGGATAATTCACTTAATACTGGTTTAAAAATCTGATCATGAGGCTAGAGTGATAGCTCAGTCAGTGAAATGTTTGTTATGTAGGTAGGAGAATCTGAGTTTGATCCCCAGAACTGATATAAAAAATGTAGACATGTAATGCTAACCAGCCCAGCCTGCTTGATAAGTTTCAGGCCAATGGGAGACCCTGTCTCAAAAACCAAGATTGATGGCACCTGAGGAGGGCTAGCAAAGTTGTCCTGTGTTCTCCATGTGCATGTGCGCACACACACACACACATACACACACACACACACACACACACACACACACACCATCATAGTCTGTGGATACCTTTTAATGCATTTCCTATAGCTTGACTCAGATCCTGTGGGAAGTAATGGCAGATAATGGGATTGCACTAGCTGAGCAATTTCTCTGTCTCTGTCTCTCTCTCTCTGTCTCTCTCTCTCTCTCCCTCCCTCTCTCTGTGTCTCTCTTTTGTGTGTGTCTGTCTCTCTTTCTTTCTCTTTTTAAACTTTTTGTGAACCTGGGGACAGAACCTAGGGGCCTCATGCATGCTAGGGAAGTGCTCTACCACAGAGCTACACTCCAGACTGGTGAACAATTTCTGATGCTGTGTCTGCTCTTGTGTAGTGTGTGTGCATGCGTGTGTGCATGTGTGTGTGTATTGTTCATTTTACTGTGTGAGGCTTGATGTCAGAGTGGCATGTATTATAAACATAGATTATAATTTTTCAGGGTTGGGAGAAGAGGGGAGGGGAAGTGGGAATGAGCCATTAGTACATTGACTACTTGTGACATCTCAGAATCCTAAAGCTTTACTTAGCACATGCTGTGGAGATGGAGTCACTAGAAATGTTTTGATTCCAGAAAGCTAAAAAAAAGTCCAGTGCACTGAGGAAGGGAGCAGAGGGGGCAACATCAGGTAAACTCACCTGCTTATGCTGGGCTTTAGGAACCCAAGGTCACTGCTAAAACATTTTTGATATTTATTGTATATAGATTTGTGTTTCACAAGGATATTTTCATACAATATACATTGTAGTTTGACCACACTTTCCCCTGCACCCCCTTTCCCTTTAGTCCCCTTCCTTCTTGTAGACACTTCTCTATTTCCATGTCACAGACACATGATGGGTTCTATATCTATATAAAATCTAGGATCCACAAATGGGGGAAAACATGCAATATTTGTCTTTCTGTGTCATAGTTACTTAATATGATCATCTTCAGCTGCATATTTTTATGCAAATGATATAATTTCATTCTTCTTTGTTATTGAATCAAATTCTCTGGTTCATATATATATACCAAATTTTCTTCATCTAGCCCTCTGCTGATGGACACTTAGGTTGACTCCATAACTTAGCACAGTAAACATCGATGCTCAAGAATCTACATGGTACGCTGACTTCGAATTCTTTGGGTAAATGTTCAGGAGTGATGTAGCTGGGTCATGTGGTAGATCTATTTTAGTTTTTTTTTAAAGGAATCTCTACACTGATTTGCACAGTGAGTAGACTAATTTATATTCCCACCAGCAGTGTGTAAGGGTTCCCCTTTCCCCTTCATCCTCTCCTGAATTTGTTTTCTTACTGATTGCCATTCTGGCTAGAGGGACATGCGATTGCAACATAGTTTTAATTCACAAGTCTCTGATGGCCTAAGATGTTGAACATTTTTTTACGGGTTTGGCCATTTGTACCTTCTCATTTGAGATCTGTCCATTTTATTAGTCTATTTATTGCTTGGGTTGATTTAGTATTGATTGGGTGTTTAGTTTTTTTTCAGTTCTTCATATTCTAGGTATTAATCCTCTGTCAGATGTGTTGTTAGCAAAGATTTTCTTTCATTTTGTAGGCTGCCTTTTCACTCAATTAACTGTTTCTTCTGATGTGCAGAAACTTTTTAATTTTATGCAATCCCATCTATGAGTTCTTGGCATTATTTCCTGAATAATTAGAGTTCTTTTCAGAAAGTCTTTACCTATGCTTAACTTGAATTGCTATTTCTCTAGCTGTTTCAGGTTTTATTTAAAGTTTTTGATCTATTTGGAGTTGATTTATGTTCAAAGTGAGAAATGGGAATCTAGTTTCATTCTTCTAATACAGATAACCAGGATTTCAAGCACAGTTTTCTGAAAATGCTATCTTTGTCCAGAAACCGGGTGGGTAGCTATGCGTGTCTAACTTTGGGTTCTCTACTGCACTCCACTGATCTGTGTGCCTGGTTTGTGTCAGTACCATGCTGCTTTTGTTCACGTGGCTCAGTAGTGTGACTTTAATCAGGTATTGTTCTTTTTGCTCACGACTGCTGTGGATATCAGTGGTCTTTTTTTGTGCTTCCGTTTACATTTTAGGTTTGATTTATTCTACCTTTGTGAAGAATATCATTGGACTTTGATGAGGATTGTGTGTAGATTACTTTGGAAGTATAGACATTTTCATTATATTAATTTTGCTGATTCATGAGCATGGGAAGTCTTTTCATCTTCTACTGTCTCTTCAATTTGTTTCTTTAGTGTTTTCAGTGTAGAGGATTTTTGAATTCCTTGGTTAGGTTTATTTTTTATTTGAGAATATTGTGAATGGGATTCTTTTTAATGATTTATTTCTTGCATGTTTATTATTGGGCATATAGGAAAGCTGCTGATTTTTTAATGTTGTTTTTGTATCCTGCTACGTTGTTGAAAGTGTTCATCAAGTTTAAGAGATTTTGGGTGGAAGCTTTAAGGCATATTCCATGTAAGGCCATATCCTCTTTCTTTCTTTCTTTCTTTCTTTCTTTCTTTCTTTCTTTCTTTCTTTCTTTCTTTCTTTCCTTCCTTCCTTCCTTCCTTCTTTCTTTGTTTCTTTCTTTCTCTTATGGCTCTGGCTATGACTTCAAGCACTTATTATTCAATACTGAATAAGGGTGTGAAAGCGAATACCATTTTGTTTCTGATTTTAGTGGAAATGTTTTGAATTTTTCCCATTTTAGCATAATATTTACAAAAGGCTTGTTGCAGACAGCCTTTATTGTGTGAGGTGTATTTCTTGTATTCCTAGTTCCTTCAGGCCTTTAATTATGAGGGGATGTTGGGTTTTGTCAAAAGCCTTTACTATGTCTCTTGTGATGATCATGTGATTTCTGTCCTTGAGTCAATTTATGTGATACATTGCATATGTTGATTTTCATTTATTGAACCATCATTGCATGCCTGAAACCAACCCAACTTGATCATGATGAATGATCTCTTTGATGTGCTCTTGAATTCAGTCACAGTCATTCTTCTATCATCTGCTGATTTGTCCTAGGGATTCAGAGCTGTGAGATGCAGAATGCTGAAGCCCACCATGGAAGTGGAAGTGCTAATTTCAGTTCTCAGCTCCTACTGGTGGCAGCTCTAACATCAGGACAGGGACCAGATGTTGCCTGTGCTTGTTTATGGTAAACCAGCTACTTCCAAGCACATCTCTTCACACTAACCCCTCCCAACCTGAGTTCTCAGCCTTTACTAATGTTAGTGAAAAGAGCTTCCTGGGCAGATGAAAATACATTCTTTGTCAGCCTGTGTTAATTATTGTTTATAATCACCAAATACAGTTTAGATCCAGCTTTGGCCTGGTGTAGGCAGAGGGAGACATCTGTGGTGGATTTTACATGTGCAGTTCTAAATCCTCATCCCTTGTTTTCATTTTCCCATCAGTGGGATGTGAGTGGCCCTTCCTAGCCTGGATTTCCTTCAAGTTGATCTTGAATTTACAGTGGACCTTTGCAGAGGACATGGGGGAGAGGCTTGGGACATTTAATAAATACTGTCCTACGATCTTTGGCTTCAAGTTGGTGGCAATAGTCATTCAATGTCTACGGAGAATTGTATTGATATGCTACTGGTTGTTTTCATAAGCAAAGCTTGTCCAATGGATTATAAGCTATTGACATTTTAAAACTCTGTAAGAAAGCACATTCTTCACTCCAAGCTGAAGGAAAAGATGTGTGTGACCTACGGATTGATTATTCAGTGGCTGCTTCTATGTTTCAGTGTGTGGTGACTGGTATCCACCATGGTTAAAACAAGTTAATGAGAACATGATCAGCAAAGCTTTGCGTTAGGTGTGGTAGCACATGCCTGTAATGCCAGCAGGAGGACTGGGAGTTCAAGATCATCCTTGGCTACATAGTAAACCCCAGTCCGGCCTGGGCTACGTAATATCTCTTCTCAAAAATCCAAACAAAACAAAATAAAGACAGAAACAATAAAAAGCTCATGAGCTGGTGGTGTAGTTCGGTGGCAGAGTGCTTGCTTAGCACCAACATGCACATGGTCCTGAGGTCCATCCCCAGCACTGGAAAAAAAAAGCTCAGGAAGCTTCCAGCCCTTGAAGATGGCAGCCTACTCTCACTTGGATGAAGGTATATAGGCCAGGAAAAGCCTGGATGGACACTGAAGAGAGACCTGACTGTGAGTGTTGGTTCTGTGACCTTGGTCAGGGAGGTTAAGCTCTTGAAGCTTTGATGTCATTAGTAAAACAGAAGTAACAGTAGTAGAGGACCTGTAAGGATGAAATCATCAGTCTGGCATCTGCCCAGCTGTGGTTTTCAATTTACCTGGTAAGTGGAGGAAGAGGACCAGATCCCAGGCTCCATAGAGAGCTCATTCTTAGATGACTTTATGATGTTCAAGGAGTCTCAGCTCCTACCACTATTTCTACTCAAGGTGTTGGGCCACACCTTGAGTGGTCCAGTGGGTCAACTGTAGATTCACTACACCAATGTCTTCTTTGTAAAGTTCTCCATAAGTTCCTGTGACAATAGCGTCCATTAGTGAATCTGCTCAACAAATGTAGTCCTATCCTGAGAGGACTGGATTCAGAACTGTTCTACCAAGTCTACAGATACACAGGACCCTCATGTAAATGGCACAATATTTTCATAAAGGCTGCACACATCCTTCTGTATGCTCTCTATTCTCTCTAGGTTACTATAATGACTAATATGATGTAAATGGTAGGTAGTTGCTGTACTCTATCATTTAGGGACTAGTGATAAGAAAATAGCCTGTGCATGTTCAGTTTGGTAAGCCATGTTGATCAAGCACCTGATGTTCATTAGGCACCGTGTGGGAGGAGATAAAATAACTATGTACTCAGTCAGAGGGTGGTTATCACTCTGAGGAGAAATTGAGAGTATATGGACAGGAAATACTAGAAAACGGTGCTCCCTTTCATGAAGTGGTCAGGGCAGGTGTCTCCAGTTAGGAGACATTTGATGGAGGTAGAGGAAGTCAGCCATGAGGGTGTCCAAGAGAAAAGCATTTCCAATGAAGGGCATGGCTAGTGTGAGCATCTTGAGGTGGGAGCTCAGTGCTGGGATTGAACCCATGGCCTCATAAATACTAGGCAAGCACTCTACCACTGAGCCATGCCATACACCCCCAGTTGGTACTTCTGAACATCTTGGAGGAGTGAGACAGGTGGGGACTGGAGAGAGGTGGTCTGTGGGAGGTGCATACAGAGCAGCACTGGGAGTCAGGCAGAAAACCATGAAGACCTGAGCTTTTCCCTCCAAAGGGGATGGAAGTTATGGGAGGGCTGTCATACTGTGGGTGATGAAGAAATGTTCCTGTACTGGAAAACGAGACAGAATATGTTTGGAGACTAGAACGTAGCTGGAGAAATAGGTTGCTGTGGTGTGGGCCTTGAGTTTTATAGCCTGTTTCCCATCTCTTTTTCTCTGCTTCCTGGTCTGCTGAGATGTCAGCAAGCTACTGCCTCACACTCAGGCTGCCGTGGAGCCTCCCCTGCCAGGATGGACAGTATCCTCTGGAACAGTGAATCAAAATAAATCCTCCTTCCCCTAAATTGCTTTGACTGGTTATTAGTCACAGTGATTAACAAAGTTAAAAACAGAGACAGAAGTCTCTTTAAAAAAAATCTATTTTATTTATTATTTTATTTTATGCATATGCATTACCTGCATGTATGTAAGTGCACTCGTGTTGTACAATGTCAGTGGAGGTTAGAAGAGAAGGTTGGATCCCCTGGAACTGGAGTTACAAACAGTTGTTAGCTACCATGTGGGTGCTGAGAATTGAATGTGGGTCTTCTGCAAGAGCAGTCAGTGTTCTTAACCTCTGAATCATCTCTCCAGACCCAGAAGTCTGTTTCATTGGAGAAGTGACCCTTTGAACACTCAGGTAACTGTCAGAGTGACAGAGGAATGTTGGCAAATATATCTGGGAATTTGGGGAAGGAATTAGGTATGAATTTGGCAAAAGGAGCTGAGATGGCTTTTGCGAGCATTCTTTTTTTAAATTAATTTATTATTTTTATTTTATGTGTATGCGTGTATTGCCTGCATTTAGGTAAGTACACCCATGTCGTGCAATGCCTGTGGAGGTCAGAAGAGGCTGTCGAGCATTCTTTACCCATAATAATCTTCACCACTCAATCTTTTCTCCAGATTATTGAGGCTTCCTCCTCGGGCACTACTGTTTGGCCAGTGAGAGGCAGTGGACAGAGGAAACCTAGAGGGTGAGGGTAGAAGAATGTTAGACCTTGTACCTTAGAAGTCTTAGTGGCAGCTCAGAAACATGCTAGTGATTTAAAGTCAATGCCTAGTGAGTACTTAGAATGAGTCTTCCTATATTGTTAGTCTGTATCAAGGCTTGTGTTTTATTCTGGACTTGAGGACCTTTCTGAACCTTTGTCCTAGTTAGTTTTCAGCTGGTTCTATGTAGGAGAATGATGAAGAACAAGATTTGATGGCTGTGGGAGGTTGAAGGTAATACAGGGAGAGGAAAATCCAGGTGCAAGCAGTGTGCAGTTCTGAAGGTGGTATTCTCAGTCTTCTACCACAGTACTCACCAGTGGGCCATGTGAGGAGGACCCTTCTTTGCTTGCTGTCTTCTCACGCTCACCTTTCTGGGAAGAGGTTAGTTGCATCGTCTAGGGACATTGATGTTGGGATCTTAACGATATTTATTGCACTCACCTGACAGAAATATTTCAAAAACATTTATAATTATATTCACAGTAGCTGAGAATCTTCTAATAATGGTGGTGATTGATTTAGTGTGCAAAAAAGGAAAACCAGGCACACTATGTCAGACCTGTGGGTGATGGAGAAATGTCCATCCGTCGGACATAGAGATTGAAAGGTTGGGAGAATGGAAGTAGGTGGAGGCTTGCCTCTAGGATTGGCTTCCTGACTGGGGACTGTGGAAAGCACACTGGAGAATGTACTTCTCAAAGATAGGAATCCAGAGATTTTCTTTACTAGTAAAATATCTACTGCTGTTCCTGGACTTAGAGTCCTACCATCTTGCCTGATAGTAGATTGCCTTGTGTATTTAAGTTGGAAAGGATTGATGGGACAGAGAACAATGTCACTGAAAGCTCCCTTTGAATCCACTTCTTTTTTTTTGTTTGAAGAAAGACTTGATTCTAAGTTGGAACTTTGGAAAACAGATGTAAATGTGTGAGTGTGCTGACAGACAGACAGACAGATAGAGGCAGATGACAGACAGACCCTTGTATCATTTATGAGGCTCAGTATTTTATAATGTATTATATATAATATATTTATATTATATATTTTATATATTATATATTTTATAATTGTATAATGCAATCCTTGTAGATTTCTTTCTTTGGGAAACACTTTCCTCATTAAAGCCACTGTTTCTGGCATGTCTTTTGAAAAAAAAAAAATCAGTGGATCAATGGTGCAGGCAGTTGAACCCTGGACTTCTGTGGACAAAACAAGCTCTCTACCACTGAACTCCATCCCCAGCCCTATACATGTGTTTAGATGAGAGTTGATGATGAAGAGTTTGAGAGTTCCTGTGTAATCAAGGCTCAGCAGTTTCTATTTGCAATTACATTATACTCCTGATCTATCACTGAGCTTGAATTTTATGGAAACAGTGAGTAACTCAGGCAAAAGAATTTTACCCGTACAGTGGAGAGTGTTGGATGTGTAGGAAAGAGACCATGTAAGATTTTCCTATTTGCTTTTAAAGAAAGAATCTGTCTGTAAACATGGAAAGGTATAGCTTTCCAGATGTTTTGCAACAGTTGCTTATGTATTAAAAATGTAAGCTACTGTTTTGGTCTTTGCAATGGGAAATAAAATGACTTCTGATTGTTTTTGAAGCTACGACAGGATTCACATATGTTTTCAATGACCATGGTTGAGTAGGCATTAAATTTTAGCTATAAATTATTTGTTGCAAAAGGAAAATGCGTTGTCTAAAAGAGGTAAAAAGAAATTTGTTGTTGTGGTTGTGTTCAAAGAGGTTTAGTTTAGGTTTGCGTGCTGAAAACCTTAGTTTTTTTCTTGCTAAAATTTCTAGTTCTGTCTCAAAAGCTGAAAAAAATCTAACGCGTGGAAAGAGCAGGTTGAAGGAACCACCGAAGACCACCTAGAGTGCAACAGTGCTCAGATGGAAGGGCGTTAAATTGTGGGAATGTGGACCATAGCCTCCTGCTTTCAACTGGGCGTTGAGGCTCACATTGGAAGTGCAAAACAAATGAGTGCGATTTAGTTCTGCTCCACTAAAATTGGAGCCTCTATCATTTATTTTATTCCTTTCATTTTGTGCGCAAATATTGTTTGTGAATGGACAACCCACCTTTGAGGCTTAGTGATGGTGGAAACTCCAGACACCTTAGTAGTGTCTTAAAAAGTACCATTTCCTTCCTCATATTCGTCCTCGAGATGAAAGAGCGGCCATGTCTAAGGCTCATTCTGTTGCCCCTGCACAAGGCTCCACAAGCGCTAGCTTTCCTGCTTAGTGGGTTTGCCCGTGGGAAACAAGTTCCTTCTATTTAATTTTTGGCTTCTACAACTCTCAAAAGAGGCTGGCCAGAAAAAATTTCCTAATATTCTAGACAAATGGAAGCAAAAATTTGTAATTATTTTTTCAAAGCTCTACATAAATCTCTAGAACATTTCTATAAATAGTTTCTATTTCTTCTTTCTTATTTGGTAATAAAGTAACTAAATAGCCTAAATTTAAATAGCAGCAATCCTTGAAAATACAAACATCTATCAATCATCTCTATTCACAAATAAAGGATGTATATTACACAGTTTTAAGGCAAGAATGAAATAAGTGCGATCATGGCTGATTAGCTACAAAATCCATAAAAAGTGAGGGCAAATTAGAATCAAATTTTAAAGATTTTATTTCATTTTTTTCAATTACATAAAAATTCAAAACAGACCTACATACTCTGCTGATTTGCTTTTTGTATGATTGCAATGCAGTTAACATTTGGAGCAAAGGCTGAGGAAAATCTTGAAACAATCTGATGAGATTTCCTGACTGGGATACACCCAGGCTGCCCACCTCAAGGTACTTTTGACTTTTCCATTAGAGACACAGACTGTCTGGAGCAAATGACTTTACCATGGGTATTTGTCTCTGAGCCCGGGGCTGGGCTGGTGGCTTGGCAGATGCTTAGTCCCTTGCAGGTGCCTGTGGCTTCCATAAAGGCCACATTAGAGCATGTAATGTATGTGTGATGAGGAAGGATTATTTGCTGTGTGTATACCCGGAACACACACTTACAGACATGTATGCACATACGACATGTATGCACATATACATGTGTGAACACACATGACTCTGTAGACATATGCATATACTACATACATATTCCTATACAGACATACATTCATACATACACATATATAGATACATATACAAAACCACATATATACTCACACTCATGCACATAAATGCACACACATATGTACCTGCCTTGTTTTTCCTCATATAACATATAACCTGCAGTCTGCCACACTGGCATTATTTTCAGTTGCATTGTTGAAGAATGTTGTGGAGAGCTGGGATCCTTGTTCACAAAAGAGCTTTAGAACCATCTGGAACAAAGCAGGAAGAGATCTGGGGGCTGCGTAGAGAGTCTCTGGATGTGTGAAGGATAGAGAGCTCCTGCTGATGCTAACACTGAGGTGTGTGGGCCATTGCTGATGCTGGAGCAGGCACAGCTGGAGCACGCACCTGCACCTGATGATGCAAGATGCATTTGACCTCCTAGATCCTGCCAGGAACCCTACCAGCCTGCGTTTTCTTTCATCACCTTTTCATTTCCATCGGCTTGTTGGGCCTGCACATCTACTAGCTAGTTTTCTGTGGCATCTTCTTCCTGTATTATACTCTCTTTTCTGTGTTTGGGTGATATTACTTTTGCACTATTTATTGCTTACTGGAAGCCATTTTCCTGCCCCCTCCCCAGACTCTCAATGAGCCCCACTCCCCTCCAATCTTTAGGAGCCTGCTTGTAGAGGGAGGAGCGTTCACCTCTCTTGGCCTTACCTCCTCTGCAGTGGCTCCCAGAGGTTTGGCAATCCAGAGACTCTACCTGTGGCTGGTCCTGACAGATCAGGAATTGATCTGATTGATCCCCAAAGTGGCTTGAAAGTATGAGGGGGATGGCTTAGAAAGTGTGAGAGTGAGTGAAACAGGAGGGAGGGGAATCAGGGCACGTGACGACAGCTCAGCTTCCAACTTCTATGTTATATTACTGCCCTTGAGTTTAAAGGCTGCTGCTTTCTCTGCTTCCTAGAAATGACTCCTAGTGGTTAGATTGAGCCCAATTTTTGGTCACTTTTATCTCAGTGGAAACGACTTAATTTTTGGTGTTGTGAAGACTACCTGTCTTCTCACATCTTGCCTCCTGAGCAATCCAGGCTCCAGAGAGCAGAGGAGAATCAGGAAGTCTATTAGAGTTGCTTCTTCCTTCTCCAGGGAGTGAGTGTGGGCTGTGGGAGTGGGCAGGAACAAGGGTGCTCTGTGGCTCCTCCCTCCTCCCTTGTTGCCTCTCATTCAGTGATGACCTCTTTGCACTAGTTGGCTAAGCAAAGGGTTAAACAAATGGAAAAGGGATCCAATGAGGAGCAAAAGCTCACTTATAGATGTGGAATGGCATGGCTTCCTTTCACAGGGGCATATCACAGTTCAGTAAAAATATTTCCATTCACCTAGGTTCATTTAATGCAGAACATCCTAAGATAGAGTCTTTTAACATGGGCAAAGCCAGGAATCCCCACATGCTTGGTGACGAGGGCCCACCAAGCATTTATCTCAAGATGCAAGATTAAGGTCAGGCTTGGTGAGGCTGACAGATAAGTCTATATTGCCCTTGAGGATTGTGGGGGGCTTGGGGATGATAGCAGACTGGAACATAGGCTCCAAAGTCTAGAGTGGCTTCTGGCTGTAGAGTTGAGACTGTGAGAAAACTGGAGACCAGAGGGTTCCCTGTGACTTTTCTAAGAACATACCGGTGACAGAGCAGACACCACCCCTGTTTGCTGAGGCAGAAATGGGTTCCTCCACTGCTCTGTACTGGACAGTCTGTTGAATCTTTGAATGCTGAAGGCACATCTTAGAGCAAAAACAAACTCTTGTGGGGGTGGGGGTCATACTCCATCTTATCATGATCCCATTCCCCCTCTTGAGCTCAGCAGACTGGCCATGGGTTTGAAGGGACCTCAAGCCTGATGCTCTGTGCTCCAGTACAGGGGTGTCAGGTCTGCACTGGAAGTGTTCAGTTGCACACACGAAACCCACACCTTCTGCGACATCTCTTCTTGGAGTCCCGGCAGGCTCTTCCATTTTTGAGATTTTATTTTGTATTTTTAATTGTCAAATCCTCCAGGGCCACTCTGGCCCAACAAGTCTATCTAAAGCCAAACAAGTAGAATGGATTCTATATTGTTGTTGTTGTTGGAGGGATTGGGAGGCCCTTAGTCCCAAACAGGCTATTTTTTGCCCCCAGTGTTGCTGGAATTCGGGGAATGTTTCTGGAGGGCTCCTGAAATGGAAGGAGCTTGCTCATAGGCTTCATATAGCTCAAGGGGAACATGGGTTGAAGCCCAGGGGACATGAACAGCTGCCTGTATTTTCCTCTGCATACTGGTTTCCATGAAACCAAACAGCGCCCACAAAGAAGGGAGAGGCGTGATGGAGCAGGCATCCCATTGACGCACCGGCTTTCATTAGATCTGTGACACTCAGCCAGGTGCTACTTTATAGGGCTGTTTCAGACTAATTGCTGAGGCTTCAGGCCAACCCATGTGATTATGAGGAAGTTTCTGGAATATGTGAAACATGGAGCTGGCTGGGAATATCACTTCAGGAGGGTGCAGCTCCACCTGGAGGAGGTGGACAGATGTCACGGAGTGTCCTCAAAATGTTAAATCTTGCCTTTCACTGGTTGCTTTGGTGTGAAAAGCAGTTTGGAATCATAGTCGTGGGGCCCACTTGTTTTTGTGGGACACAGGGAAATGGAAGGAAGCTTGACTAGGCAAAGACGGACTTTAGAAATTTGTCACCAGTATTGATCACATGATCTTAACACTGAAGCTGTGGACAGTGCCGACAAAAATCCAAAAACCAACCCCTGCCCAACAGAACCACAACAGAAACTAAGGGAGTTGCTAAGAAATCAAATCTTGAAAAAAAAAATGAAAGGCCAATATCAGATTTTCACATAAAGTTATGTTCTAGGAGGTCCAGATCACGGAGACAATCCCAGAGATGAGAGGAGGGGAAGGAACAGTGAATCTGGGAAGAATGGGCTTCCCTTACTTCTGATGCTGAGGGTGCTTCTTCAGCATGAGCAGGGCATAGGGAGTTGCTAAGAAATCAAATCTTGAAAAAAAAAATGAAAGGCCAATATCAGATTTTCACATAAAGTTATGTTCTAGGAGGTCCAGATCACGGAGACAATCCCAGAGATGAGAGGAGGGGAAGGAACAGTGAATCTGGGAAGAATGGGCTTCCCTTACTTCTGATGCTGAGGGTGCTTCTTCAGCATGAGCAGGGCATGATCTTAGAGAGAGAGAGAGAGAGAGAGAGAGAGAGAGAGAGAGAGAGGTCTCCCTGGGTAGAAGAGAAGATTAAACACAGAACATCCATCTCCCTAGCACTGTGAAGAGGGAGGGCACAGGGAGAAAGAGGTCAAACTTCAATTCTTTGTTCCTTCGCTGATGGCAGGAGAAACAGCAATGCCCATCAGAGCTTTGTGATAGGAAAAGATGTTTCAGGGATGCTGGTAGACAGAACAGTAGAAGAAATGAATTTCAGGAAGCCAAGGGCGGGGAAAGGTGTTTGCAGGTCACGTGGGATTGCAACCTATTCCCGGACTTGAATACCTAGGCCTGTTTGTGTAAAATTGCTACTAGGTGTGTTGCAAAGGAATTCCTGAATGATTTTCAGTTAGTGCAATCTCTAGGTGTTATGAGACAGCTATGCAAGTGAACCAGTAATTCTGAGTGCAGGTGGCTCTGTACAGGAACGTGATTAAAGCAAGAGTGGCGATGGGAGAGCAGAGTCTGGCAGGAATGTCTTGTGGACACACATTAGCTCAGAGTTCCCTGAAGCCAGGCCCTGCACTGCTCTTCACTCACGTCTGACCTTGCTGAGGTTAAGAAGAGGCACACAGAGTGGGGCAGGTGATAGTCACCCATAATCCAGCATTTAGGAGGCCAAGGCAGGAGTATTGTAAGTTTGAGGCAACCTAAGCCACATAGGCAGACTCAATTACAAAAAGAAGAAAAGGAAAGGAAAAGAAAGGAAAGAAAGGAAGGAAGGAAAGAAGGAAGGAAGGAAGGGAGGAAAGGAAGGGGCCTGTGAGATGGCTCAGTTGGTAAAGGCACTTGCCACCAAGCATGATGACCTCAGTTTGATCCCCAAGACCCACATGTTAGGAAAGAACTGACTCTCATGCATTATTTTTATATGTACACAACCCCTCCCTCCAAATAAATAAATAAAATGTGTGTGTGAGAGAGAATGAGAAAGAGAAAGAGTGAGGGGGAGAGAGATAGAGATAGAGATAGATAGATAGAGAGAGAGAGAGAGAGAGAGAGAGAGAGAGAGAGAGAGAGAGAGAGGCAGTCCTGTCTCGGTTCTGTTTTCCTTGGTTACAGTTTCTCTTAATCCACTCTGTTCACAAGCCAAGCCATCCAACTGCACAGAAAGGGACTCATCCTTTTGCTTTCACTGACATTGCAAAAAACTTGTGGAAGTCTCCCCTTCGTGTGATATTTTTTAGATATGAGGGAGTCTACCAATAAAATCTGCCCTACTACCTTTCTCTCTGTTTTCATTCAATGCAGAGCTAGTGGACATGGGGAATCCAGAGTCTGTTGGCAGGTGGATAAGAGGTGGGTCCAAGGAGTTACAAACACTTACGGAGGTAGCAAACAAGGCCAAAGGTCAAGGACAAGATGACTTAAGAATCCTGCAGTATTTATAATAGATAATTATTACAACCATGTAGCTGTGCAGAAATATGAGGAGAATGATGAGGTTTTAATCACATCCAGAAACCTTAGGGGAAGAGGGAAGAAAACACTGTGCGTGGTGCCTTACTGAAAGCTTTAGCATTCCTACATACAGGCCACCTGTGACCTTAAAGTCACTTTACTTTGATACTTGGAAGCTAGTAACAAATCATCTTCTACTATTTAAGAAATTTAAAGAAATTCGATGCTTTTTAAAAAAATCTTTAGAGAAAAATTCTTTTTGCCTTTGATAATTTTATAGTGATGTGGGAAAGTGAACTCTACAGAGAGAACCCGAGTAGGACTGGCATCCTGGTCACCTGATCTGGCTCAAGCAGTAGGAATGGGCATTAGATTAATTTTTAACCTTCATTCACGAGGACAAGTCAGCATCATGTCACAGGTGTGTGTGTATGTGTGTGTGTGTGTGTGCGTGTGTGTGTGTGTGCATGTGTGTGTGTGTGTGTGTGTGTATTTAGATCACCATTTCTCAAAGTATGGTCCTGGGAAACTTTCGAGAAATTCAGGCTCCCAGGCCTATCCCAGATCCTCCAGATCCTGGGGTGGGATTCACATCTCGTTTATTGTTCCTGATGACCTTGATTCCTGTTAACATCTGCGACCCGCCAGCCAAGGCCACTGTTTCTCCAATTCCACATGCATACTATCACCTGCAGCTCTTGTTAAGTTGCAGCTGTCCCTCTGCCAGGCTGGAGCAGGCTGGAGTTTCTTCTTTTCTGACATATTTCCAAGTACAGCCAACAGGATGGATCACATAGATCACCCTCAGAGTAGCCAGGTTCTGGAATGTAACAGTCATTCTGAAAATGTGTCCCCCATTGGAAATGGATGAAGATATTCGAATTTGAAAGCTATTCCCCAATATGTGGAGCTTGTATGAGTTGCAATTTAAAATAAGTGATCTCATTGAATGACCCTATTAACATGGTGGGTTCCTGAATGGTGAAGGTTCAGGAAACAGTAGAGAGACCTAACAAAGAAAGGTGATCCCAGAGTCCTGAAGGAAGAGCCAGAAAGTTAGTGGGACTTGAGCCCTCCTAGGATGCTTTTGCTGCTGTCAATACTTGGCTTGTTTTTCCCTTCTGGCTCAAACTCACTCTTTTAATCAGCTTTCATTTATTTAATGCCTCTGCACTCAGCACTAGTCATTTTTGATAAATCTCATCTCTCCTTCCAAACACTTTCCTTAATTACAGTGGAGGCAAGAAGGCATGCACCTTGGATGGACAGGAGCTGCCAAGACTGTCACTTGTAGCCTTTGCTCGCGAGGAAGAAGCCGAGGGCATCCTTCTTTGTCCCTACACATTGATGGCTTCTTCTCTCCCTGCCCTGTAGCTCCGCTTTTTTGAATTTTTAAGGTTTCATCTTTCATTTGACAAATAGAGCCTTTCCTCTGTGAAAGGTGTCCCAACCAACCCATTTGTTGACTCGTTATTCTGGCTTTCCGTATACTCTGGCTGGCTGGGGGGTGGATGGTAAACTTTATTCACAGAAACTGATAACCTAGTGCATCTCTCTAGTGGGCTTCTCTTCTGGTTAACAAGGTGTAGGTTGTTGGCCTAGGATTTGTTATAAATCTGAGGGCTGAAAGGGTTTGGGGATGGGGAAGTGAGCTAAACTGGAGAATTACAATTGGTGCTGCTCTGATTGAAGGGTTCTGAGTTTTGTGATTCACACCCAGTCCTGACTCTCGGGTTGTCTGGACCCTTCAAGGCGCAGGGAGAAGTCTTATCTGGTAAATTCCAGCCTCCATTGAGACACCAGCTTCTGATGTTTTGTCTTTCTGGCAATGACCTCTTCATACTGATTCAGTTCACACACAGCCTAATAACATAAGCTTCTGGAACTTTCCCCAAATCAGTTTATTTTCTATATATACAGCCATGTCCTGCAAAGTAAATATAGGAATATTTACTTAAAAGTGAAAAAGGAGCTCATAAAACTTTTTTCATCCTTTTAGTTTTGTTTTTTAGGACCACAAAATGTTAGATTCCACAAGAGAACCAATAAAAAAAATACCCACTGGAAAAGAGCAAGGAGATAGATTTTTCTCCTTTACACCGCTGTGGAGAAGTTGAAGTCCGCACAACATGCTTTGCAAAGCTCAGCAAGCTGATGTGGGGCTTTCTGAAGTTCACTGCAAGCCCTGCTTCGAGTGCATGCTAGTCTGGTGTTGGGTTGCATGACACCTCCCACAGTGTAACATTAGAACACACCACACTGGGACAGAGCGCAGCAGGCCTGGTTTGTCAGCCCTCAACGCATGGAAAATCTGACCTCTCTTCAAGACAATGGCATCAGCCCCCTCTGACAGCTCCTCTCACCTGTTTCACATATTTTCTATAGTGTGTCTATAAAATCCCTCCCCGTCAGTGCTCCAGTGAGAACACGCGTGTGTGAGTTCTCAAGTAGCAAAAGACTTGAAGGAATGTCCTGTGGTCAAATCAATTCCCTTTGAGATTTGTGGGATTGTTTGGGGGCTCTGATGACTCTCTCCCCTTCCACATGTATGGAGGTTAAACGATGGTGACTTTGTGGGTCACTCCTTTGCATGGAGTACCTTGCATCAGTACCTTGAATGATTAGCTCGCCCCCTCCTCCCACTTTTGCCCAGGATCATTCTAATTTTTACAAAGTCAAGTTCTGGTTCAGAAAAGGGCCTCTGCTTGTCACAGTAGTCGCATCTTGACTCCAGAGCTTTTTTGCAGAGAGGACAGAATCCATCCTCCACAGTGCAGGCAGTAAAAGTGACATTGCGATTTGCTTGCAGGAGGGAGTGTCAAGGACAGGACTGGAACAGCCTGGTGATTGGGTGGCTGCTACTGCCGCCCAGACTCTCTGACTGCCGAGTGCAAACACCTCTGGCCAGGGGTCTGTTAAGACAGCAGGAGGCTGACCCCAGAAACTTCTGGGGGCTCAGGCAGAATTGGGTTCCTCTTGGGTTGTTACAGCATTGATCTTTTTATCCCTTCTGAACTTTCCTTTCAAGGGCCTGCCAGTCTTCCTGAACCGTGCTATACCCTACTTACTAGAGTCTGAAGAAACAAAACAAAACAAAGCAATAAAAAAACAAAACAGCAGTGAAACGGTAGAAAACCACCTTCTGTTTCTCCTTCTCCAAGGACCCCCAGCCTCCCTATCTTGCTCAATTCAGGAACTCAGCAGAGATGGAGGAAGCCTACGTGACTTCATAAATTAAAGATAGGACTTCCAGAAAGGAAAGTGAGACTGCTCTCTCAATGGGATTCTCCAGCCCTGCTAAGCTAATAATAACTCACAATGGGCTGCAGTTCAGCATGCTGCGTTTGCAAGCCACAGTCTCGAATCAAGGTACATGCCAAAGCTGTGACACTGTGTCCTCCCAAATGACCTCTAAGGCTCTTTTCCCATCCTCTCCTGCCATTCTCAAACCTTTCTGTGTGGACTGGTTTTAGTGTTAGATGTGCAGACTGCTATATTCCAGGACAGTTAGAATCCTAAGGTCCCTGTTTGCTGTCTATCTAATATGATGATTTTGAGCTGTGAATTCAGTTTTTAGAACACTTTGTATAGCCAAAATAGCATAAAGTTAGTGGCTCTCATGTTTTCTAAGGATGCTTTCTTTTGAGCGATAACCTAGTTTAAAATTTTCTTTCAAGTGTCTGAAAGGAGGTGACCTTTCCACATTTGCTCACATGTGACAACAGTTATTCCATGAGGCTTTAGCTTAGATGGAGCTTGAGGAAGTAGCTAAAAAAGCAGCCTTGGATACCCTGTACCCTGAGTCTGAGCTGTCCTTTACATCGCAGCCACTTCTGGGAGCGCTAGTCCCTGGAAAGAGCCACTGGGAGCTCGACTGCCTATGGGCTCCCTCCGTCCTCACAGCACGTTGTTATTCACATTCAGGATAACTCCCCGGATGTGAGGTGCCACTGGGCAAAAGCAGGGGTAGACTGACTGACTCTATCTGGAGTAAGCATGGTCTTATGGCAGTAAAAATGCCCTGTTGCCAGAGAGTATGGCAGCAAAGCAAGGTTGGCCAGAGAAAGGTCTTGAATGCTGGTTGGAAGCCCCCTGTTAGCTTCAGGCCCTTTCCATTTCTTTTCTCCAGGAGCTCCTGACACTCCCTGTGAGCCTCTCTCCATCCCCTCCTGTTTATTCTTCCTACTGGATGTCTGTTTCCCTGGGTTGCCACTGGAAGAGGACCTGCTATATTCTGGAAGCTTTATCTCTGTCCAAACACAAGGCTGGCATTTCTTAAATCTGGCTATGGCAGCACAAGGAAACCAACGTGCGTCGGATAGCAGCGTCGCTGGCTTGGCATGGCCTCATGCTGCTGGCAGCTGGGTGGAACCTGTGTTATCCTGCTGCCTCCGGGCTGCACACAGGCTGGGCTGGTGCAGCCACAGCTGTGGGGCTTGTGTGCCAGACGCCAGAGTGTGTTTTTCCAGCAACAGCAGCAGCAGCAGCGGCAATGGTAGATGTGACAGTGGCCCTGGCAGCAGCAAGGGCAGCGAGGGGCTGGTAGAATTTCCCCCCTTCCTGGCTCCTTCTCCAGTGTCTCTGCTGGTTCTCCTACCGAACGCTTGCTTAAGTGGTCAGGATGACAACATGCTGGCTGTGTTGCTGGATGCTGTTGTATTTTGGTTCACTTCTCATGACACAGACTTCGTTGGCTCTGTGCTTTTGAGTTTCTGGGTAGATCTTTGCTATGGCACATGCTAAGCCAGTGGATTCAATGTCCTGAATAAGACCTTCCATATCTCTTAATCCTGTGGGTCTTGCACTGGGTTGGGTGAATCAGCTAGAAATAATTTGGAACTGGTAGGACAAAGTGAGCCCAAGTATCCTCCTGGGCAGGGCACAGGACCCTAGCCAGTCCACAGGCTGACAGTGGTTCTGTTCATCCTTGGGCTTCCTCCCTTCGGGAAGGGGGTAAGGAAGGGCGCTTTTTCTCTTTTTCTTCTAAGACAGAATAGAAAGTTGGAAAATTAAGGGAATGTGGAAAGGGAAAGGAGCCCTTCACCCCAGTGTCTGGCTGAAGCCACCAGCTGAGAGTCAGGAATTCCAGCACAATTAACAACATTTGCTGTGAAGGTCACCAACATAGAGACAATATTCCTTTTATATAAAGCTATTTCAAGTAAGAATGTTAAAATAGAAATAAATCATGCTTAAGACCTAAACATATATGGTCTTTCTACTTTCTAAGAGCTACAAACCTACAGTCAGTCTTGTAGGAATTTTACAAGAAACCCCATTCACAGTAAAGAACATGTTTTGACCTATTTGTGAAACTCTTGTGACCCAGTTTTTAAAAAATCATTTATGTATTGTGTGTGTGTGTGTGTGTGTATGTGTGTGTGTGTGTGTGTGTGTGTGTATGTACTATGCCACAGCATGTGTGTGCAGGTCAGAGGGTAACTTGTGGGAGTCAGTGCTCTCTTTTCACCATGTGGGTGCTGAACTCAGGTCGTCAACCTTGGCAGCACATGCCTTTACCTGCAGAGAGAGCTCACTAACGTGAGTGGTTTGATCTCATTGGATTGCAATCCTGTTCAGGTACCCTCAGAGCCACCCTAGAATCTCATATCACAGGGGAAAAGGAAGTAGAGGGAGGAGGCTTCCTTTAGAAAGCCTTTGAACAATATATTCTCAAAGCTTCCAAAGTCCTACATACAGCCATCACTAAGACACTCCTGTGACTTTTGAGATGCTTACACCCACACTTGGCATGGCTTATTCTCTACCTGGGCACGTCTCCTAACCCCTGTGCTTACATCTATGTTAAGGTCTCTTAGTGACTCCAACTCTGCTTCATACTGGCTCATCCTGAAATCCTTTTCTGGGAAGTTAAGAACCCTGAATTACTGAATTGAAATCTCTGGAAGGACTTCTCAGAATCCCACAGGCAGGAGTATGGAGTTGTGTTTTCAGCCCGCGCCCCACTTCCTGTGACACTCCCATGACTAATGGAGAGACTAGACTGTGTTTCCTGGGTTCCAGAGTCTTAAAACAGTTCTAGAGGCTGGCATTCCATTCCCAGCCTGGGCAATCAGGGGCACTGACTGCCAAGCAGAGACTCGCTCTGGAGCATGCAATCTATGGGAGCTTCCAGCCAGAGAGCATGAGTTGCATGAAGCTGATGGTAAAGTGGGAGGAGCAGAAATAAGGATGTTTTTCTGTAATCACGAAGTGTCACCAGACCAAAAGACCCACCCTGCTCTGCTCAAGCTTGGCTTTGTGGCAGGTTATTGAATGACTGTGCAGAAGTTAGGACAGTGGACAAATTCTTTTGGCTTCTGCACCCAGTAGGACTTCATTTCATATTATTCCTTGAAAACGAAAAGAATGGAGCTGGAGAAGCTTCATTGGCTGGCCCAGCTGCCTGGATATGCTCTGAGGAGGGTCAGTTTCCTTCGGCGCCCCAGCTCCCTCATTCACTGCCTTCTCCTTGCAGTCTCTGTCTGGTCACTGCACATGCAGTGGACATGCATATGCACTGCAGTCTCAGGGCCCTTGCACATGCTGGTTCTCCTCCATGATGTCTTTAAAAATATTTTACTTATTAGTTTTTAAATTTTATGTGTATGAGTGTTTGGCCTGCATGTATGTACATACACCGGTGTCATGCTAGGTCTGAAGCAGTCAGAAGAGGGTCTGGGATCCTCTGGAATTGGAGTTATGGACAGTTGTTAGCCGCCATGTGGGTGCTGGGAATCAAACTTGGGTCCTCTGGAAGAGCAGCCAGTACTCTTAACCACTGAGGCATCTCTCCAGCCCCATGATGTCTTATATCAGACTCATTTTGTAGATGTTAGTCACCACATGGCCTCCTCCAGGAGCCCAAGCCTGGTAAAGTGGCTGCCAATGGTTCCCATAACAACCTAGATCTCTCTGATTGCTGTCGGCTCTGCTAGACTGTGTTCTGCCCCTGACGCTCCCTCTCACTTCTTGTACTTTGCTCTGGAAGGGGTTTCTGGGTGGGGCTTGGCATATGAGGAATCCTCAAATGAATTTCTGTTGAACAGTTGAAAACAGAGCTAGGTCCTCATCCCTTTCTCTCTGATTCACGGGAGTCTCAGCGCATCTCAGTGGAGAGAGCTAAAATCTAGAATGTGGCTACCATTTTCTGAGCACTCTTTGTGTAGGAAGCTAGACCAGATGCTGGGAGCTATGCTTTCTTTGGCCCTAAGCCAGTTTTCCCTGCTCTGCATGTAACCTAGTGCAACAGACAAGATAAAGCAGATCACACTGCAGTGACAGCACCACAGGAAGCCGGGAGTGTTAGGGCTCAGAACAAAAATCTCTTTGTTTCTCACCCACTCTTGCTGTCTATCTCACACAGGTGGAATGCCGTGTGTATTGTGGTCACTCCTGGACCTGGGGTGTGATATAGTTGCCAGTGCAAGTGTTAATGGTCCCATGACACAAGGACAGTAAGCAGAGGAATATCGTCCATAGGCAATGAATTGCTGCCATGATGTTCCATCATAACTCACTGCCTACACTTAGACTTTGGGTTCCACTTCGCGGTGGACTTTTCCTACCTCCTTCGTGCAAAGACAACTTACCAGGTGTGATGGCATCACTGTGACCTGCCCCCCCCCATGTCTAATATGGTGCACTCACAGATAGGGGCACACAGGAAGATTCTGCATGAAGGCTTTAGGAGAAGCCTCATTCAAGATTCTTAACAGGTTTAAAAATGGGTTGTTCCACACAGGATAATTTGTTGTGTTGAATCAAAGTGTTACTCTTAAACAGTTATCAGTCCAGCTGTTATGGATATCAATCACAGGGCAAGAGAACCTCTCACATCTTCAGTCTGAGTCCATTTCTTTAAGCTGGATTGGAACAGATTTATAATAGGTATAAAAATGAACTTCTGGGCTGGAGAGATGGCTCAGTGGTTAAGAGCACTGACTGCTCTTGTAGAGGACCCAGGTTCAATTCCCAGCACCCACATGGTGGTTAACAACCATATGTAGCTCCAGTTCCAGGGGATCTGAAGCCTTCTTCTGACCTCTGAGGGCATTGCACAACATGACACGGGTGCACTTACCTACATGCAGGCAATATACTCATACACATAAAATAAAAATAATAAAAAAAAATTTAAAAATGAACTTCCTAAGCAATGCCGAGACTTATAGCTGGCCAAAATGCTGAGAAGTGACTATTGAGTGCTCAGCCCTAAGTGTAACATTTCTCTCAACCCTCTTAAGGCTCAGGGACCATTGCAAAAGAGGTAACAGAAAGACTGTAAAAGCTAGAGGAGGGGAAGAGTGCTGTGAAGTGCTATCTCTGGAAACGTTACGGCAGTTGCACTCATGAACTCGCTGCAACCATGGTTACCTGTGTGAGACCTAAAGAAGGTTGAGCCAACAAGAGAAGCCATCATTTCAGCAGGCAGCACTAATTGGAGTCAGGGGGATACAAAGAAGATATGTGAAGGTGGCAGGGGAGCACATTTAGGAGTGTCTGAGGGGAGTGGGAGGAGCAGTGGGTGGCTCTGACCAAGATACATTTTATACATGTATGAAATTGTCAAAGAATAAATAAAATATATTTTTGAAAAGCAATGGACTGCTTGACAGTTACAACATGAGGCTAGGAAGGTAGGTCTCGACTGACCCGCAGCTCTCTATGGAGTCCAGCCTTGGCTGGTATGTTGGAGCTAGTTCTGTGGCATGTGTTGCTATGGTCATGGTACTTACAACAACTCAGAGATGCTGTGTAATGAAAGGTTTCCTGAAGGCCCTCTCTACTTCAGCATCAGTGAATGCTGGGAGTTAGATTTGGTAAGTGGGTCCCTCAAGCATTCATGTATCAGAGGTCTGGTCCTTTGGAGATAATGTGGGGTAATGGACCTTTAAGAGGTGGTTCTAGTGTGTGTGTGGGGGGTCTTAAGGTGACTGGGGCATGCCCTTGGGTCCTTAAATGACTAGGGCATGCTCTTGGATGGATTAAGGTAGTTCCCTTAATGTCTTAGTTAATTCTCTGGAGAACAAGTGGTTATAGGACTGAATCTGGCTCCTGAATTGCTCTGGCTTCCGGTCTCGCTGTCTCCTTTCTCTTGCCCACTTTCCCATCACCGTGATTTCACTTACCATGTTGTGTTCATTAGAGTTGAGATTATGCTGGCGCTAGGCCCTCTAGCCTCCCAAACTGTGAGCTAAATAAACCTCTTTTCCTTATAAACTGTCCTGCCTTAGATATTTCATTACAGTAATGTAGATTGGGCAACTGCAGTGAGCATGTGGAAGTTCTGCTCTCCCGCTAGGCTGACCTTTTAGGAATAAGACAGGAGAGGGGATTAGGGAAAGCTGACTTATGTCTTTGGAATATCTTACCTCTTTTTTATTCGGTTTTTAAAAAATTGAGACAGCATTTTCCCATAGCCCCAGCTGACCTGGGACTCACTATGTAGATCAGGCTGACCTCAGTCTCACAGAGATCTACCTGCCTCTGCTTTCAGAGTGCTGGAATTAAAGGCGTGTGCCATCGTGCCTGACTAATACACATATTTTAAATGCTGATTTAAAAAAATATTTTTAGAAACTTGATTCTGTTATCTCAGAAAAAAATTGTGTTGGTTTACTTGGTAACTGAGTCAAGATGTCAACAGTGAATGGCTGCCATGTACCAGGAGTTAGGGACACAGAAACTAACAGGCCAATATTTCCATACCCAATAACTTCAAGCTCTGGTGAAGAATTAGAAAGTAAATGTAGTTATGTGTCACTTAATGACAGGGGCTATTCTGAGAAATTTGGCTAGATGATTTCATTATTGTACAGACATCAAAGAGGGTATTTATTAAAGAGCCAGAGAGGTAGCCTGCTCTACACCCAGGCTGTGTGGTCATAGTAATGTCCTCAGGCTTTTCCTCCCAGCCTGCAGATTGGTACAGTGAGGTACTATACTGAATACTGTTATGTGACTTTAGCAGAGTAGTATATGTATATGTAAATGTGCATAAATGTATATGTATATGTAAATGTGCATAAATATGAAAGGGTATACTAAACATATTGTATAAAAGATAAAATATGACAATGGCATGCCTGTGGGTCCCTTAGTGTGTGTGAAACTTGTAGAGTTAGATGTTGTCCTGGGTGAGGCAGTGAGTCAGCAGTGAGGGACTGTGATACCCAGGGCATTATGGCACCCTGCTGCAGACTTCATGAACACTTTGTACACAGGCTACGCCAAAGCTATAAAAATTAATTCTTCAGAAATAGAGTTATCTTCTTATACTCTTCCTACTTCATAAACTTTATTTTTAATTTTTTTGATTTACTTATTTTAGTTTTATGTGCATGAGTGTTTTGCCTGTATATATGGAAGTGTACCATTTGCGTGCAGTCCTGCAGAAGCCACAAGAGGCATTGACTCCCCTGGACCTGGAGTTATACATGGCTGTTAGCCACCATGTGGGTGCTGGGAACCAAACCTGGGTCCTCTGCAAGAGCAGCCAGTACTTTTAACCACCGAGCCAACTCCCCAACCCCAAAACTTTATTCTTTTAAATGTTTGGCTCTTTTGTTAACAACCCTTTGCTCAAAACACAAACTGTATAGCTATGTAAACATTTTCTTTCTAATCTTTTTTCTTTCCTTTTAAAAAAATAATTACTGTTTTAGCTAACGTACAAAGGCTGTATTACAGCGTGTTTCAAACATCACTGTTGCTGCTTCTGTCCCACCCCTTCTCCACGTGCCTTCTGCCCCCTGCATCCCCTTCCACTTTCACGCCACGCGTCACCTTCTGCTCACCCTGTTCTTACCACTTCTGGCTCTGTTTGCTGTTTCATTAGCCCGTTCATTAATGAGCAGTTTTGTGCTTTTGTTTTTACTGATAGTTTTAATCTTATTACCCTTTAAGCTTTTTAATTGAAAGCTAAGAAGCAAACACATTGGCCTAGGCCAGCAGAAGGTCAGGACTGTCAGTGTCACCATCGTCCACTGTAGGGCAGCAGCCCACGTGGCACTGCCTTCTCCTACGATCGGTCACCATGGCTCCTGGAATCTCTCCTGAGGGATCCACTCTTAGGGATCCACTCTTTTACAATTAACTCTCATTCTTCTAAGTAGAAGGAATATACTTTAAAACTGATGTATAGTGTTGCAGTCACTCATCATCACTTGGAAGTGCCTTGCTGTACAAGGTGGCATGTGCTGCAGTTTTATGTGGCTACAGGAATGTTTGAGCTCTACTCCATTCTGAGGGGTGCTCCATGGGGGGTGACATCTTTAGGTGGTACATGACTGCAGAGGAGAAGGGAATGATCTAAGGGTCCAGATATATTTTTTTAACAAGCTAGCAGTATAAACTTAGGAAGCTATGCATGAAGCAAAATATTCTTGAACTTTTCTATTGATCTTTAACCCCTTCTTTTGATTGGACGAGAAAACTCTTAAGCATTAATTTTGTAAGATCAAAATGTTCACTCTGGTAGATGATGGCCTCCAAAAGGGCACCATCTTGGTTTCCT
This sequence comes from Nannospalax galili, assembly GCF_000622305.1. Lineage (NCBI taxonomy): Eukaryota > Metazoa > Chordata > Mammalia > Rodentia > Spalacidae > Nannospalax > Nannospalax galili. The sequence continues at coordinate 5,961,367 of NW_008360316.1, read as the reverse complement.
TATTGCTTCCTGAGTTGCCTAGAACACAGTGGCAGTGCAGTAGATATGGCAGAGCAGAAAAAAAAAATCAGAAATCAAGAGTTGAAACGGAAACCAAATACATTAGTGAATATGAACCAGATACCTCCTTCAAAAGTCAGCCATGGTGGTGACAACTTTAAGCCCAGCGCTTAGGGGGCAGAGCAGGTGAATCTCTGTGAGATGTAGGCCAGCATGGTTTACAAAGCAAGTTCCAGGCCAGCTGAGGCTACAAGAAGACCCTGTCTCAACACCTGAACCGCCCAAATACCCACTTTAAGGAACATTAAGATGAAAAGACAAGTTTCTTGTCCTGTGGGGACTATTTAACATGTGCTACATGCAGGTATATTTAAATACAGCTTATCCAAGTAAATAGAATCATTATGTAGGTGAAGATACATGCATGCAGGTATGAATGTGCGTGTGTGTGTGTGTGTGTGTGTGTGTGTGTGTGTGTGTACATATAAACCTAGTCACTGTAAAACTCCATCTTTATGCCACTCACTTAATGAGGAAAGTCTTCCTGAAGAACCTCATACTATTTAATGATCCCAGAATCCTTAGACAGGAAAATAGGCATGTGCTAAATTGCTGGTTTGCCCTGGTGTCTGGTCTGCAGCAGGCAGCACATGGCAAAGTCTTAAAGTTGTGTGGACTGCTTATGTCAATAGTCAGCTCTAATTGTAGCTTGAACAGACACATCATCTGTGGCTATAGCTAAAAATTGTATTTAAAATTCAATTTGAGAGAAACTTAAAGTTTTTGTTCATGAGGTTTGCCACAGCTACCTAGATATTATACCTTATAAAAGAAACAACTTCTGAAGAAATAAACTTGGCATGCCTGTGCTTTTTCTGAAGTGCTTCTCCTGCAAGCTGAGTCAAGGGAAGCAGAGGGAGGCTGGCCGCCTCTCTCCTTCAGGGGCCTCTCTCCTTAAGGGGTTATGTAGGGAGCATAATTAAATGGGGAAGAGGGTTGTCATGGAGGCACATTTCAGAAGGGTGGCTTGCCATGCTGTCCAGATGCCCCTCTGAGGAAGCAAAAGGCAATCCCGAACATTAGTTATTGATGGGGGACAAATACATCCTGACGCCCTGGACAAGGTGAAGTCATCGTTATTTTGGACAAGGCCAAGCTGATAAGAGAGGCTCTTTTCTCAGAAGAATGTCTTACTGTTTAGAAGTTTGAAATGCACTCTGTGGGATTAAAAGAAGAATAATAAATTACCCTGGCTTTATCCTTTGAGTATCTGCCGAAAAGATCAGTGCCGAGTGGATAGTGGATCCTATTTACTTAGTTTAGACAGGTGAGGAAAAGCAACCCTGTGTCAGGGGAAACGTCACCCAGGACATGAGCTTTGAGATGATTTCTTCCTACCCAGGGCAGAGCTCTGTGGAAGAAAACATTCCCCTGCTTCATGCCCTCTCCCCAGGAACCCAGGGCCCATGTCTGCATTCCCAGACCCTTCTGCTGTGCTTCCCACAGGCGTATGGAGAATGTCTGAGGAGACACAGAAAAACAAAGGCTCAGGAAAACATATGACCAATACTCTCCACAACGGCAGCTGATAAATCCTGAGTGTGCCTGAGTCTGTGGTCAGTGAGTCCTCTACCTCTCATAGCTGATCTCACTGGTGAAACTGAGGCAGCAGAGCCTTGCTCCTACAACTGCGAGAACCCTTTGCTTCCAAACCATGTATCTCCATGAGAGCACAAAGACACATTTTTTAGGCTGGATACTGTACACTTTACATCACAACACAGTTGTAAATGTGAGCTGAATAAACTTCTTTTCTTTGCAAAGTACCAGCCTCAAGTATTTAGTTATAGCAATGGAAAATGGACTCATACAATGCTTTTTTTACACCCCCTTTTCCTATCATTTCTCAAAAAGCCTAAGAAGCACATGTTATATTTGAGTTCGGGAAAGTATTACAGCCTTTTAGTATCTGACCACAAAAGCAAGCATTTCCACAGCAATTACAGAGCAGCACTGGACAAAGCTACATCGTTAAGTCAGAAAGCATGAAAAGCCAGACCTCAGCTGAGCAGCCTGCATACCTTTTATTTAGTTCTCACATTCCTGGCCTTCTTTCCCCTTTAAAATACTATCTGTGGGCTCAGAATCTGTGCACATAAAGGCTTCTCATGACAATGTCTTCAATGAGACCCGAGGTGTGTCTGAGATTGTGAATGTGAAAACACGATGATTGAATCTCTACTTGCCTGCAAGGATTCTTGTCACCCTTTCACAAAATGTAGCTCACAGTCTCTTGAAATAGGATGAGTGGGTGATCAGCTCTGTCTCACTTTCCTCAAAGGGGGACATCACATACTATAGTGAAGGGGAAAAGAGTTGGAGACTTCAGACCTTACTAATAGGCACAGTAGGGCTTTGATCCATGGCAGGCTAGTACAGTTCAAAGATTTCCCACTTCAAAACAGGTAGATAGAAATATATATATGGGAAAGCCCAAGGGGTACTCTATGCCGTATGTGTCAGTGGTAGAGAAGTTTTAGTTCCTTAAGAAGAGAACTGTTAAATGTAGAGATTCTTGGTCCTTCTGCTTTGTGATGCTGTGCCAGGAAGGCTGACGGACCTCAGGAGTCTCCGTGTTTCCTAGCCTCTGGGTGATGACCGTGGTCCTCCCAGGGTAACAGCTTGAGGACCGACAGTTGATATGTACAGAGTACAAAAGGGCAGGTCATTTATTTTAATTTGTTGCAAATTTGCGTGGATAAACACTTAATGGAGTTTAAATTGATTCTGCAAACTTCTCTTTTTGTGTGTGTGGCACTGGGAATTGACTCTAGAGCCTCGTGCATGCTAAGGAAGCAGCCTAACATGGAGTTACATCCTGAGCCCTGGTTCGATAAACTTCTCATAAAGTCATGGAAAACTCACCAAGGTGACTGCGGAGGCTGGTAAATGCTAATTTATCTTCTTGCAGACCCAACAGGATGTCTCCACCAAGGCTGAGTTATTGTTTTGAAGAATTTGAGATATCTGCATGACAGGTGCCCTCAGAGCTTCTGATCCATGTGTGCAACCTGGTGTGACATAAGGCATAGTAAACCCCTGTGTCATGCTGTGGTGAGGAGCAGCAATTTTGCCAGAGAGATGCTGGACAGGGAGGTGACTGGAGAGATCTGCCTTATAGGAGAGTCCTGTGTGGATGGTGAGATCTTGAGAGGTGTGGGAGGTCAAAGCCTAGAAGCCCGTGGAAGCACCTATCGGACTCCAGGAGAGAAAGGTGGGAGTGTGGACCAGTGTGGTGGCCACTTATTTTGTACCTGTGCCACCAGGCCCGTGGAGGGGTCATCTTCTTGGCTAGCTTCTTCTTGTTCTGGCCACATGGAGAGCAGGCAGCCCAATCTATGGAGAATTGACATGATGTCAGCCTAAAAGACATTGTCCACTCAGTCACATTACAGTACTGTAGTCAGCCCTGGATCAGATATTTGAAGCTCATTTGTCAAGATCTCCTGACAAGATGTGCAGCAGCCAAGACCTCAGGGCATAGCTGTCATCAATTCTTAGGGAGCTTTATATTGTGCATTAGCATTGGTGTGCTTGCACGAGGGGCATGCTTTATAGGACCATTGCATTTTGACTCCAAATATGATGAACACCTGCATGGTCTCAGTCCTGGCTTCTTTGCTCAGAGAACTACTTAGAGAATCCTTGTCAAAGTGCGGTTCTTGCTTTGGGGTTTTCTACCTGCTCCAGTTACCTTGGGAGGATGCTGTTAGGGGACTGATGGGTATTGGCATGACTGGCAGAAGGTATGAGTAGGCAGCAGACTTGGATCTGCTTCTTGTTCTTTCAGTGATGGTGTTCTTACGGGTGAGTCTGGGCGTGCAGCTTCACTGAAGAGAAATGACAATAAAACCCACAGTGCCCAGGCCATCATGCCCCGTTAGACTCATTTCGGTGCTCTTCTGGTGACCCCTTAAGCCCACTAGGCCCTCCTCTGTCCTATTCTCAACCGTCTAACTACAGTGATCTCCACCAGACAGCACCTGTCCCACAGGCCTGTGAAGCTCTGTGAAAGTTGCTTGTGTTCTTAACACTTCCCTTCACCACGGCCCTGTGCTGGTTTTCACACAGGCTGCTTTTGTTCCTATGACCCCCTCCAAGTTCCCTGTCTGTATTTTTCTTGGTTTGGGTTGCTCCATACCTCCTTCACTCTCTCTACTCATCCTTGTAAACTCGAAGGATTCCATAGGGAAGTCCAGTCCATTAGCCAGCCTGGAAAGAGACTCAACACCCTCCCCTTCCCTTCTCTTTTGTATCTTTGTGCTTGAGCCTAGGGCCTCACACCTACTAAGCAAGCACTCTACCTCTGAGCAGCATCCCCAGCATGTCTTTATTTTTGAGATAGGGTCTCACTGAGCTGCTCAGGCAGTTCTTCAAGTCCTGTCTTGGCTTCCGTCATAGTTAGCATGACAGGCCTGCACCACCAGGCCTGGCTGCAACATTCCTTTACAGAGCCTTGTACAATCATGTCTTTTGTCCATTTGTGGAGCTGTTTGTACAACGTCAGTGCTTACATCAAGCTATTCCCCACCTCTGTATGAAGTAGATTCCCAGTTCCATTAGAGCAGGCACCATGTCCATAGGTCACGTGTCTAGAGCCTGTATAGAGATCTGGGCTCTGAGAGGGAGTCAATAAAACTCCTGAGCACAGGGCTCAGAATGAGCTCAATTTTACACCTACAGCAACCAGGGAAGTTCTGGGCACAAAGCTGTAGACTCAGGAGATGCATAGTATTTGTAGATATCAGAAAGAAACATGAAGGATGCTATTCTACGTCCTTTGGGCAAGATGGACAAGAGCTCTCTGTTCAGGCTTCCATCTGTTTCTTTGTTCAGATGAGATATATTCTTTCTGCATAAATTTCCTTCAGCCTAGATAGCCTCGTGACAAATGGAGACAACTGTAAAACAGAGCAGTCCAACAGTAAGCTAGCTGAAAGAGTGACTTTTCCATCACAAGTGTTGAGGGCACAAGGGTTGAAGGAGAGTGCGGAGTAAGGGTTTTCAAAGGACCGCTTAGGTTTTTGTTTTTTTAGAAAGTTAATTTCTTTTTTTTTTAATTTTTATTTTATGTGTGTGCATGTATTACCTGCATGTAGGTAACTGTACCCGTGTTGTGCAATGCCCGCAGAGGACAGATAACGCTGTCGGATCCCCTGGGACTGGAGTTAAGGACAGTTGTTAGCTGCCATGTGGGTGCTGGGATTCGAACCTGGGTCTTCTGCAAGAACAACCAGTGTTCTTAACCGCTGAGTCATCTCTCCAGCCCCCGGGACCTTTTAGGTCTTATAATGCAATATTATAATGCAATGTTTTTCTGGAAGGTTTGGGTGACTCCTACTCTCACACAGGCAGAGAAGCTTGGATGACTTTCAGAAAATTCTCCCATGCTTGGTTTCTGGGCTTCTTCCAATAAAAATGGCAATGTCCTCTTTGCTACAGATGTAAGTTCTTAATGCTCACCTTCCTTGAAATTCTTCCTACAGATGCGTTTACTTTCCTCTCAGGAACATTAGCTGCTGTTAGGATATTTGCATCATCTTTTTAACTTCCTAATTCTTTAGCTTGACAGATGAAAGCATAGATTATCTTTGTTTGAAACTGGGACTAGTAAGGGTGTATTAGCTTAGAGAAGTTTTAAGAAGTTTCCTCAAGATCCTTACTGCAAATTTTCTGCTTTAAAATCGTTAATAATGACACATACCACCCTCTGGTGCAGGTGTGGTCTCCTGAAGGAGTCCTGGATGCAGGAAGGCGGACCTGGGCATTAACCCTGGCTCTGACACATAGCCATTGGGGAAATTTTGAGCGGGACTCTCTAGTCCTTGACTTTCCTTTGCTTGTCAAAATTGGGTCTGTATGTCTCTGTTTGAGTCATTGTGGAGATTAAATGAGATATCTTATGGGTAAACGCTTGGCACAGACGTACACAAAAGTAGACTTTCACAAAGGTTAATTTCCTCCTACTTGTCATTTTCCTTCCCCAGTTTAGAAATGTGGAAGGAAGAGGGCCAGAGGGCCAGCTCAGCAGGTACAGGAGTTCGCTCTCAAGCCTGATGACCTGGGTTTAAGCTTAGACTCCACTGGCTCCTGCAAGTTGTCCTTTGACTTCCATATACATGCCATGGTATACCTGTGCCTGTACACAATAAATAACTAAATAAATGTAATTAAAAAAGAAGAAAATTACAAAGAAGACCAATGTTATACTATACACAGAATCCCAGAAGGAAGTTGTGTAGATAACTGAAAAATACTGATTATAAAGTATTTAAACATAGTCACATTGGGCTTATTGACGGTTGTGCTCATTCATTAAAGGAGTGCCAAGCAGGGTCACTGGACCCTCACCTGAGTATCCAACCAGTCTTCCCAGCCAACTAGTACAGCCTTGGAAGACAAAAGAAAAATGAGGAAGAACCCAACAGAGGGATGCTTTTGGAAGCCCTTGTCAAGAAACTCCAATGGACTCTCATATGAACATTTGAAAATTGCCCTGTCCTGACTTTTTTCTAGTTCCCTGTCTAGAACTTGTAATGCTAATTACTCTTACCTTTACTTCTCCTTCACAGCTCCTATTCATGATTCAAGGACTTTCTTTTCCCCCTAGATATGAGTTATGCAATTTGGGAGTCTTTTAGATAGACCCACTGAAGGGGTACTCCCATTGCCTCACCCTGTGTCCCTGTTCAGTATGGAAGAAGCCAGAGCGGTCTGCATCCCTATTCCCTATTGGCAATTTGGGTAATTATGTATCTGTGTAACTATATGTCCATCTATCTAATCTAGTATCCATCTAATCTATCTAATCTATTACCTATCTATGTATCTATCAAACTTATTATGTATCATAGTGCTACTTATCTATGTATCAATCATCTACCTACCTACATACCTGTCTTCCTATCTTCCCCATCTTTCCATGTGCCCATCCCCACAAGCACAAATATTAGTACGAACAATTAAACTTGGGATAGTAGACTTCTTTCCCTTGAAAGGGAATATCTTATATTTAAGTTATTTCCATTTAAGTAATTTAAAATGTGTGATAGCCACAGGTCCTTGTCCTTCAGAATTGTCTTCCTATGTGCCTCCTGTATCTTTCTGTGAGTGTCTTAAAATTCATCTGGAAGTTTTCTCTTTATATTTGCTTTACTTCCTAATATTTTCCATCTTGGCTAATGGAAATCCTTACTTGTCTACAAATCCAGCTAAGTCAGAAACAGAGACACCCCATATTTCATTTTTTTCCTCATGCAGTGTTCTGTCGACTGATATTTACTCCCTGAACATGCTGTGGGCCTGTCCCCTCTTTGACAAGTCCCCTTGCATAGCCATGTCTCAGTGGCTGGAGTCCATAGAGATGTAAGTTAAGAATATAATTAGGAAGAGAAGGCAGAGTCTCTCTTTCTTGAGATGATTTTATTTAACAAATCCAAAAATAAGTCTGGCAACTAAAGGCTTCCAGGGAGCTGAAACAGGTGTCAAGCTTTCCTGTGAAGGTTCATCTGGACACATGCTGTTTATGCTTCCATGCTTTGGATAGGTGTTTCCTGAGGGTCTACATGAAAAGCTTGGTCCCAGGGTGGTGTTACTGAGAGATGGTGGGACCTATGTGAGGTCCTTAGGTCATTAGGGATGTGCCCTCAAGGGTGCTGTGAGGTGGTTTCTCCATCTCTCTCTTCCTGGCTTATAGGGTGAACATTCCCAACATTGCCACTGACCACCAATGGGCTGAACGGCCTTCTATTTGAAAAGCAAAACTATGAGCAAAATAAGGTTTTCTCTGTGAGTTAATTGCCTAGGTATTTTGTTGTACTAACCGATAGCTGACCAATTTACTTCCCTACCCTCAAAACTTGGACCTCACTCAGGTGCCTTTTTGAAGCTATGAAAACTGTGACTTAAAATAGGTTATCTAGTTGCTATCATATATTTAGGTTCTTGGTAGGAAAATAAATACTGTTCATTTAGTGTATTTTTAATTTTCAGCTCTCATATTCATTTAAATCCATATTAACCATTATTTTTTACTGTACACTTATTTCTCTGCTGTGTTTTCTGTATGTAGTCCTTG
>NW_008360316.1:5944581-5953214 GCF_000622305.1 Nannospalax galili | reverse complement strand
TCTACTATATCCCAAGTGTCATTAGCTTTCTCATTCTGAGGAGCTTTCAATATTCCTAGAGAATTTTCATTTTCTCTTCTTATGTTTAGCTAAAGTATTATATATTTAAAATTATCTTTTTCTGGATTAAACAAATTCTAAATGTTTCTACTATATCCCAAGTGTCATTAGCTTTCTCATTCTGAGGAGCTTTCAATGAACTATTGCTGAGTAGGAGAGAATTTAGCTAATCTTTTTCTTTGGCAGGTGCTGCTATGTCCTTGGATTTTCTGGGTGGTAGATATGGATGTTATTCCTGGTGAGACCCTCAGACATGTCAAGGTGCATACTAACGAGGTGAGGTGGTCCATGGTGGCCTTCACGTAGTTTCAGGATGGGCTTGGCATGCATGAAAGACACCATGTGATCAATGTGTTGAGGTTTGACTAGGGAGTAGCAATCTGACCTCCTGACCTCTGGGGAGAGAAGGGGATTGAGTTGAGTCACATGTCTGATCATTTCATCAATCACACTGGTAAAACTCAGGACACTCAAAGCTCCAGTGAGTTCCCTGCCCTGTGATTCATGTGGACATACAAGGAGGGTGACATATACTGAGGTGGCCATTTGGGACCCCTCAAGCAAAACTTCTTACATGTCTCTTTGTCTGGTCCTGATTTGTGTCTTTTACAATTACTGTAGTAATAAGAGCAGCACTTTCCTAATGTCTGAGTCATGTTCAGAATTATCCAACCTGATGGGCACAGGGAACTCCTGAGCTGCATCTGGTTAGTCAGAAGTTATGGTGGCCTAGAGTCCTGAGGCTCGTGGGGTTGGTGTGTGAAGGGAGGTCAGTCTTATGGAAAACTGGTTCCTGGGCCTCTGTATTACACCTGTAATTATTAGTATTGTCAAATTGTCAGACTCTAGAATCACCTAGGAAATGGGCTCCTGGGCATGTGCAAGCATTTATGGCTCTCTGCTTCTGACGGAGAAGCTGCTTCCTGTTCCTGCTCCTGCTCCTGCTCCCTGTTCATCCATCAAGGTTCTCAGCATTTGCACCTTGGGGCTGACTCCTTTCCTCTCCTCTTCACAGTTCTGTATCAAAGACTGGCCAAACCCTACCTCCTTTTTGGGATCTTCCCTTATCACTTCCTCTTATGCTGTTCCTCACCTTGTCTGAGCTCCTCCAACACTCTGGATCACTGCTTATTTTCACAATCTGGTCATCCCTTGGTTGCCTTAGACTGTTGCTTCCAGGATTCTCTGTGGATAACCACAGATGCTTCAGCCCCTGGTATAAAATGGTGTCTTTGGATATAACAACACATGGCTTTCTGTGTATTTTCCATCATCTCTAGATGGGTTCTAGTGTAGTGTGATGTAGATGCTGTGTAACCAGTCCTCTGGATGTACAGGATAAGAAAAGAAAGTCTGAACGTGTTCAGAACAGATGCAAGTTTTTTTCCATTTTTGTTCTGTGGTTGTTCAAATCTACAAATGTAGATCCTATGGAAACAGATAGATGACTGTAACCTGTCTTCTCAAGTAGATAGTAAGAGATAGTGAGACTTAGACTCCCTTTTTAAAAAGATTGACTCCCTTTGAGTTGATGAGGGTAGTACAAGAGACTCCTCAAATAATACAGACTACTTCCCCAGTCTTTGATTGCCTCCCAGAACCTGAAGATAAGATCCTATTGCTGAAGACAGGACATACTTTGGACAGAGGCCTTGTATCAGTTGAGCTGGAACTGACCTGGAAGCCTCTTCCTTGAACACCAGCTCTCAAGGTATCAGAGGACACTATGCAAGCTGCCAAGGGAGAAAACCAATCAGTGGTCCTTCCATAGAGCTCTGGGATCTCTTTCTTTCTATCTACAGGATCCTTTTAACAGCTGTATTCTCAGCACTCACTTAGCTACTAGACACAGGGTTCAAGTCTCTTTCCTAGTGCTAAGAAAGTTCAAATGATCTTAATTCTGGTAGAGGGTAAATGGTTTTTATTCCTTTTGAATGTAAAATGCTTTACCTCAGACCGAGTAGGTGATGGCTATGAAGGCCTGTGAAGGCATTTAGATTATTTTTTAAATAAATTAAAAAATATTTTATTTATTATGTTCATTTTATGCATATGAGTATATTGCCTGCATGTGTGTTCACCCATATTGTGCAATGCCTGCAGAGGTCAGAAGAGGGTGTCAGATCCCCTGGAACTAGAGTTAGGATGGTTGTTAGCTACCATGTGGGTGCTGGGAATTGAACCTGGGTCCTCTGCAAGAGTAGCTAGTGCTCTTAACTGCTGAGCCATCTTTCCAGCCCTAGCATTTAGATTCTTAACAAACATTTCTTCTTGAAGGTGTGATAATTAGTCTTGATGTTAACTTTATAAGATTTTGAATCACCTAGGAGACACATCTCCGGACCTGTCTGTGAGGGTGTTTCCAGAGAGAATTAACTGAGGAGGGAAGACCCATCTTGAATGTGGGCGATACCATCCCATGGACTGGGCTTCCTGACTGAATGAAGAAGGGGAAAAGGAGGATGCCAGCCAAGCAACAACATTCATCTCTCTTTGCTTCCTGACTGTAGACACAATGTGACCATCTGCCTCCTGTACCATGATGGACCGTTTTCCCACAAACCATGAGGATCAAAAGAAACCCTTTCTTCCTTCATTTCTTTTGTCATGTATTTTATCGCAGCAATGAGAAAAGCAAATAACACAGAAAGCTTATTTTATGTACGTTGAAATAAAATATGATTGATGGCCTCAGTATCTAGGATGAAAGGGAAGTCAGTGCTGAGTAACAAGTGCTGAGCTTTGTTACTACATATATATAAGTCTTTCTATTAAAAGGCCAGTTTAAAATACCTCAATAGCAGTGCAAAAGCATGTGTTTACTAAGTTATATTTTATTGCAAAGGAAGATGTTTTTATTATTTCAAAATATCAAAATTTCAGCAGTTTTGCAAGTTTTTCAGATGAACGATGCTCGTAGTGATGAACTTGAAAACTCACTAAAGGAAGCCCATGGTAGACTCAGTCTTCCCTCTAGGAATTTAAGTAAAATTATTGATTTGGCATCATATAACTATGGCCCACCCTGGTTGGCTTGGGCAAACTCCAGAAATCATTCACAAGTAGATATTTGTAAAGCATATGGCAGAAAGGCACAGATGAAGAAAAGAAGGTAGTTGATGATATACTGTTTGTCTTTGATTAGGAACAAAGTAGAAACCTAGGGATCAATTCCCAGTCCCTGTGACCAGGACAGACTTCTTCTGTCAAATGCACCAGGTAGGGCTGCAAGACTCTGAGTGTGACTGTTCTAACCTATCAGTGGCAGTGAGCCTCAGTTGACAACATGCCATCTTCCTCTACATCTTGAGAACTGGCTGTGCCAAGGTGACCAGGGTCTGTAGGAAGAGATAGCCCACCACCTCCTGTGTCAAGATTCCTGCCATAACTCACCACAGAGGATGAATTGGACTGAACATTGTGATGCTAGCAAGGTCTTTATCATGTAAGTTATTATTCTTTTATTGAAAATGACAGCTTGAGTCCTCCTTCATTCTGATTTTTTAAAAGGACAGAATGAAATAATGTGTGTGAAGACTCAGCAGTGCCCAGCACATAGAACATGCTTGGTCATTTGTGAGTGAGCTTGCATCTACAATAATAACAATTGCCAGATGTGCCAGATATCCTGAGACAGGGCCAGGTGACTAACCTGATACATGCCTTGTTACAAAGGAGCAGAGAAATGGGAGACAGACCCAGCAGAGGACATAATACAGAGTATGCTGGTGAGTGTTCTTCCACTGAGGCAATCACTGGCTTCGTAACCAGGACTGACTCAAATATACTCATGTGCCTCATGATGACATGTAGGTCAGTGGCAGATATGTATGATGGGGGTTCCATAAGATTATAATCAAGATGCAAAGTTCCAATGACCCAGTGATGTCACAGCACAAACATGACTCATTTGTTTATGGTGACCCTGGTGTAAATAAACTGACTGTACTTAAGTCATATGACAGGGCAGTGGTACAGTTATACACAGTGCATAATATTCAACAATATGATAGAAGATGATGCTTCCGCCTTGCACATTTACTGTTTTCCTTTTTAATATTTTAGAGAGTATTTATTATATTGTTTATCATTATTTTAATTGCTAAAGAATGTTAATGATGAAGCAGTATGCCATGCTCTATAGGCAGCAGCCTTAGATATCTTGGGTTTACAATATATCTCGGTGGTGATCTGGACTGTGTAGAATGAGCACATTCTAGAATGTGATGAAGCCAATCAACTATGTGTTTTTCAGAATGGCTCCTGAGACATTTAAATTGTCCTGAACCTGGAGGTGAAAACTTGGGTAGTATGGATTTGAGAGGAGGAAGGGAAATAAATTTCTTTCTCGCTCTGCTAGAAAGGCCCATTCTTGGAGCTGCACAACTAGGCTTTTACTGTTTCAGAAAAATTCCTGGCCCTGGTCTTTATTCCAATGTTGTGTTGTTTATATAGCTGCAAATGCATTAATTGTTCTTTTCAGTACATTCTTTACCTTAAGTGCTTGTTAACGTTCTAGAGAAATCTTAAGGATTTGTTTAAAGATGATTTCAAAGTATTTTGAGTTCTTCTTCTAAAGTATGCTGCTATTGAGGATTGGAGGAAAATAAGATAGTGTAACCCAAGGCAACTTGAAAGAGTTTAGTGGATATTAATGGGATAACACAAAAGTGAAGATAAAAGGCCACCACTTTATAGTTTAGTGAGTAGTCCATCAAATGCTGATGACTTGAGGTTACGAAAACAGGTCAGAGGGTCTACAAGTGGCAACAAAAACTGACTTCATTCATCTCCGCATCCTAGGTCCCCACCTGATGGGGTCCTGGCTCCCATTGCCTGTCATGAAAGCTGGTCAGCCATGTCTTCAGGTACACCTTCAGGTATATATTACCCTGGGGATTTTACATTAATTTTCAGAACCAAAGCATGCTAAGTGTTTCTCTGCTTAGAGCTTTCTTTTAGGGTTGATATATTGCTGCTATAACTTGACTTGGAGTGGCTAATATCCATTTGCATAGTGTACCAGATATTCTTCATTGTCAATGTGTCTGGATTTGAAATCACCTAGGAGACACATCTCTGGGGTGTCTTGAGGGCATTTTCAGAGAGGCTTAACTGAGAAGGGGAGACCTACACAGAATGTGGGTGGCACCATCCCATGGGCTGGGGGCTTGGACTGAATCGGAGAAAAGGAGGAATCCAGCTGAGTGCCAGCCTTCCCCGGTCTCTTTTTCCTGTTCTGTCAAGATGTGAGGAGTCCCAGTGTATGCTCCTGCCTCACTGACTCTGCTGTGCCTCCTCCACTATGGTGAACTGTGCCCTCTTAAGTCATGAGCTATAGTATGTTTTTTATTCCCTTAAGTTATTTTATCATAGTGATGAGAAAAATAATGGATACACATAATGATGAAATGATTCATTAAACACAATGCCTCTATAAGCAAGGCTTCAGGGAGGGTGTTTGCAGGGCACACACTTGGAGACATGCACAGATTGTGTGGTTACAGTGGGGTGATGGACAGTAGATCTTCTTTAAGGTAGTGACTCTCTAGGTAAGCTGACTAGACTCTAGTGGATGAACTTGCACTGAGGAACATCTGGATACAAATGCTTGACCAGAGAGGACTTCACATATATGACAGAATGCATGAAATCTGGTGGGGGTGTTAAGGAGTCAGGGAGGGGGTCTAAATTTGATCAAGATGAATTATATGAAATGTACAAAAATTCAATAAAATAAAAAATAAAAATTAAAAAAGAATATATATGTATATTCTTTTTAGGGATTTATCATTTTGGTGCTAAATGAATGGTATATTACTTCTTGTATATTAATTTTATAGCCAGCCACTTTGATGGATTTTTTTTAATATTTTCTTTATTATTTTTATTTTATGTGTATGAGTGTATTGCCTGCATGTATGTGAGTGCACCCATGTCGTGCAATGCCGCGGAGGTCAGAAGAGGGTTTCAGATTCCCCTGGAACTGGAGTTAAGGACGGTGTGTAGCCACCATGTGGGTGCTAGGAATCGAACCCGGGTCCTCTGCAAGAGCAGTCAGTGCTCTTAACTGCTGAGCCATCTCTCCAGCACCTTGATGGATCATTTTATTGCTTATAAGTATTTTTCAATTTTTAATATTCAACTTATTCTTTGACAATTAAAAATATTTTCAAATGGAATAATTATGAACTGTTCTAATACTGAAGTACATAGGAAAAAAGTCACAAAAATCATCTTGCAATTATTAGGAGTGTGAATGCGAACAGCAGCTTGGCAGTGTCCACAGCTGATGGTGACAAGGCACCGCACTGAGTTGGTCTTGCAGTGCTCCCTCCCACCGGTCTTCACAACAGTGACAGGAACTCCCAGTTTACAGTTGAGACCAAGCTTTCAAGAGGTTTAGCAACGACTGCAACCATACAGTTACCAGAACACTTGGGACCAGAAGTCTTTCAGATGTGGGATTTTTTTTAAACATTACAACTTGTTTACATGTAATGAGGTATGTTGTGATGGTCTCCAAGTCTAAACACAAAATCCATTTATGTTTCATATGTATTTTATTCATATTGAAAAGAAATTCTTTAAAATATATTTTATTTGTTATTTTAATTTTATGTGTGTGAGTGTATTGCTTGTATGTATGTATGTAAGTGCACCTGTGTTGGGCAATGCCCACGGAGGTCAGAAGAGGACATCAGATCCCCTGGAACTAGAGGTACAGATGATTGTTAGCCACCATGTGGGAATGGTGGGAATTGAACCCAGGTCCTCCTTTGTAAGAGTAGCCAGGGCTCTTAACTGCTGAGTCATCTTTATAGCACTGAAAGAGGATTTATTTTAAACAATAATTTTAATAATTTTGTGCTTGAAACTAAGTTTGATGGTGTGGGTATTTTCTCTTGTGGCGTCATGTTGGTGCTCAAAGGGTTTTGAATTTCAAATGCTTGGATTTGGGATGTTCTACCTACACACCACATACCTGACAACACTATCTTTTAGGACTTCAGCACCAGGCTGCCTCAGGACCAGTGGAACCCAGCCTCCCTTCCCTGCTTATTCTAAGGAGACAGGCCCTTTTGGTGGGTCTAAAGCAATTACTGCTTTCAATGCCCCCACAGGGCCCCTCTCCTTCTGGTGTCTCTCCCAGCTGAGGCTATTGGGTCCTTTCGATCCTCTCCCTCTGTGCTCTACTTTGTTCATCTGGTCACCCCTCTTTCTTTGTTCCTTTAAATGCCACCCCACAGTGTTATCATAGGCATCAGGCATGTTGTAAGATCTGCAGAGGGGAGGCAGTGGACATTACAACTACTCCTGACTGCATCCTTCATAGGCCCCAGCATTTTTGTTATCTTCACAAGCCTCTCTTTTTCTAAATTGTACTTTGGTTTCCACTCTGCATCTCCCACCTGCTTGCCATTTTGTACTGTAGTAAGTGACATCTCTACTGAAGTGAAGACTCACAATCTACTCCTCATCTCAGCTTTTAATGTTCTGTGTGTGGTGGAGGTCCTGGATTGGCTGGAGCAGAGTGACTATGTGTCTGGGCACCAGTGAACCTGCTGAGGCAAGTCAGACTCCACCAGATCTTAACGTATGAAAAGGCAAGGAAGGCGGGAAGAAAGGTAGAGAAGGAGAGAAGAGAAGAGAGTGATGGAGAGAAGCGAGAAATGGAGTAGAAGAAAGGAGGACACCTGGGAGATCGGCTCTGAGAAGTACGCGCAGGATGTGGAGCTTTGGGAGCCCTTGAGAACTGTGCTCATGTCACAGACTTCTGGGCTGATTTACTAAATCCCAGGTCCAGATCACAAAGCTCTCAGAAAGTCCTTGGGGAAAAACATTCATGAGCAAAAGGGGTCTCAGGAGAAGAATGGAGAATACCAGGTAGAGAAAATGTAAATTTCGTAGGAACATCTCTCACGCTCGGATTTGGGCAAAGCATGGCTGGGCTCCAGGTAGGTGGGAGCAGAGCTGTAGGAAGAGGTAATACAGCTTATGAGCAGCACTACAGCATTGGCTGAGGTGGAACTGACCCAAATTCTCTATGCTCTCTGCTTGCAAAGCTCTCAGTTGCTATATTCACACAAGGATGCCTTATACCAATTGCACAGGGAAGCCCCGTGGACCAGTAAGTAGCTTGCATAGGAGCAGAACCCTGAGAAGACCTAGACCACACCATCCAGGTATTACATCTTTTCAAGGGATGGCATTCAATTTATAATCTATCTCCCCACACAGCCTGGGGCATAACACTTTCCATGTGCCTATTTTCCAGTGACTGATCAATTCATCACTGGTGCTTACTGTGGTCTTTAAAAACTGATAAAGATACAATACAGTTGATTGTCAACCTTCAGCCTTCATGTGAACCTATATGATCATATTGGGTTATGAGATGCTAAAGGATTAAGCAATCCTCAAAGGCCTTATCACCTGCTCTAAGATATATAATGCATTGGTCATTGTATGATGGGATAGTTATATTGTGTTAGGTGAAATTATGACCTCAACATTGTTTTCATTTGAAAATTAAGCATGACATAGAGAGATGCTATTGGGTGTATACATGC
>NW_008360316.1:5919219-5944423 GCF_000622305.1 Nannospalax galili | reverse complement strand
GGCTTCTTGCTGCTTGCCTTCTCTCTCTCTGGTGAGTTCGTCTTGCTGCTGTAGACTGAAGACTAGCTGATCTTTTGGAATTTGTCAGACCTTCAGCGCCAGATTGGGACTACTGAGACATCCAGCCTTGTGGACTGAGCGACTATGGATTCTCAGCCTCTCCAGTGTGGTGCAGCCATTGGTGGACTACTTGGACTCTATCCTGTGAGCTAAGCTGATAAATCTCTATACACACACATATATATATTCATTCTACCGGTTCTGTTTCTTTGGATAACCCTGACTAATACTAATCTCTCTCCCCACACAGCCTGGGGCATAACACTTTCCATGTAGCTATTTTCCAGTGACTGATCAATTCATCACTGGTGCTTACTGTGGTCTTTAAAAACTAATAAAGATACAATATAGTTGATTGTAAACCTTCAACCTTCATAGTAAACCAAAGGTACAACGGGGTGTGACGAAGAGACAGGAGCCAGGTGGCTTGGGTTCGAATCATAACTCTTCCTTTTGAGCAAGTACTGAGCCTGTGAGTTCTCAGGTTCTCATCTTGCAAGGTAACCATGAAAGTCAGACTCTGCTTGGTGCTTGTGCTGAAGTCAAAGGTGCTAGTTTTTTATTTTTATTTTTTGTGGTGCTGGGGATTTAACTGGAGTCTCCAGGGAGTTCTGGATGAGCACTCTCCCACTGTGAGACATCTCCAGCCCAACAGATGCTAATTCTGTGTGTGTGTGTGTGTGTGTGTGTGTGTGTGTGTGTTCATGTATATGTGGGTGCATGTGTGTGCATGTGCATGCACAGGGGAGGGAATAACTTCAAGTTTTGTTCTTCAGGTGCTGTCTACCTTTTTACTGAGATAGGGTCTCACTAGCCTGGAACCTGCTTGGTAGGCTAAGCTTTCTGACCAGCAAGTGACAGAGATCCACCTGTGTCTGCCTCATCAATGCTGGGATTCCAATATGTCCCACCATGTCTGGCTTTCTTTAAGGTCAGTTCTGGGGGTCACCCAGCTCAAGGGAGTTAATTCCTACACCGAGCACCTGTATTGCAGCCACCCTTCCAGCCCAGCATACTGCGGGGCATACAAGAAGCTTTTAGATAGTATTCACTCCAGTCTGATATAAAGAGGGAGCCTGCTCAAAGGGAGACTGTGTGGGGCTACAGCACAGGAAGGCATGCTGCTCACCCTGCTTGGGCAGACCCACAGGGTTTTTTAGTTGACTTCCAGGTTGTTTGGCAACAGGCAGGCATAGGTTGAGTAGGTTGTTTGGTGGTCTTTTCCTGCTCTTTCTCTTCTGGGTCTCATCTTCACATTGCCCCTGATGCCCTGTTCTTGAAATCCAGAAGTTTAAAAAAATTTTTATTTATTATTTTTATTTTATGTGTGTGTGTGTGTGTGTGTGTGTGTATTGCCTGCATGTATGTAAGTGCACCTGTGTTGTGCAATGCTCGTGGAGGACAGAAGAGGCTGTAGGACTGGAGTTACGGACAGTTGTTAGCTGCTGTGTGGGTGCTGGGATTTGAACCCGGGTCTTCTGCAAGAACAGCCAATGTTCTTAATCACTGAGCATCTCTCCAGCTCTTAGACATCCAGAAGTTTTAACAAAATTTTGTGGCTTAAAAATCATTCTCCATGAAGCCTGGAAAAAAACTCAGAACTTCACTGCACCACTGGAGCATTGTTGCATGTGTCCATTCCTTCCTTGTCCCTACTCTGTCCCCTCCTTGCCATAGTGTCCTCTGTTGAGAGCCAGACCCTCTTGGTGGGGTGCTGGCAGGAAGAGGCAAGTGGTCAGAGACCATTGTGGCTCGCTGACATCTCCTCCTGTGAGTATGGGGGGCGGAGCAGGGTCTGTGCCTTTTTAGTTTTGGGTACTTTTGTAGATAAATTTTCTTCAACATACCTGGGCTGAGTGGGCAGCTGGGGCTGCCTGCCCATAGGGGAGCTCCCTCCATGTCCTGGGAAGTCCTGGATTTGGGCAGCATCAGCGAGTTCCATTCTCAGTCTTGGGAAGAGTGATGTGTGTTTCCGTTGTTCATCTGTTCTGAAGGGGGATGAGCTCTGCTACAGTCAGAATTGTGACCACTATTGTCTGAATTGTGATCACTGACCCATTCCTCTACCCAGATTCCCAGGTTCCATTCCTAACTCTCAGTACCTCAGAATGTGATCTTATTTGCAGACATGGTTGTTAAGAAGTAATAAAGGTTAAATGTGGTCACTTAGGTGAGCCCTGTCCTTCTAACAACAGGAAATTTGGATGCATGTAGGTACAGAGGGGAGACCTCAGTGAGGGCACAGCTGTCTGCAAGCCGAAGAGAGCAGACTTAGAAAGAACCTGCCCTGGTGACACCTCGATCTTGGCCGTTCAGCCTCCAGAACTAAGACAGAAAATGTCTGGTACTTAAGCCCGTGGTGCTTTGCTATGTCAGCTCAAACAGATTAACACAAGCAGCCCCAGCCCTGCCTGGCCTGCCAGAGACTGGAATCAGCACACCACTGGGAGAAAGGGACAGGAGTAAACAGACTTTCCAAGGTAAAGTCCCTATGGCCACTTCTTTTTCGTTCTAAACCAACAAGCTCAGGGGCTCAACTTGAACATAAACAGGACACATCTGCCCTCCCTGACTTCCCCACCTCTTACTCCAAACAGGGAGAATCTTGGCCCATCAGGGAAGCTACCAATTAAGGACCTAGGTTTTGGCCACATACCTTTCTAACTTGTCACATAACCAACACTAACCATGACTTATAACTTTACGTTTGTGGGAAAATATGTTCTAAATTCCCAACAACAATTTACAGATGCATTTTTGGATTGCAGCTTGTTTAAATTGAGGGCTGCCAATATTTGTAGATTTCTCATCAACACTCAAATTGTATATACTTTTTATGGCCACATCATGTAGTTCAACCTTTTCCCTAATTTAGACCAGTCTTCCATAATTCATTCTAATTGCTATACTTAATTGTCAGATTGAGTGCCTTATATCAGAGGCTTTTGCATATATAAATAATAGGCTTGGGAAATTTTTTTATGACATTGTAAATCTCTATTAAACAGAAAGGATGGAAAGTTGTAATAGTGTCTGAGATGCTGTCTTCTATTTATGTGAAAACACTTTCTGAGACATAGACATACTGGGGGAGAGAGAGAGCTGTAATTTCCCAAGGATTTGACATAAAATATACTGTTTTCTGGCTCATTCTCTAGTAAATATGTCAGGCAGTGTGACGGTTAGTTCTATCAGCTTGATACAATGAGGGAATTTCTACAATGGGTTGACCTATGCATACACCTTTGAGGAATTGTCTTAATTAAGTTGGTTGATGTGGGAAGACCAAGCCTACTGTGGGTGATGCCATTCCCTAAGCTAGGGATCTTGAATTGTATAAGAATGGAGAAATGGAACTGAGCATTTGTTTCTCTTTGCTCCTGACTGGATGTGATGTGTTTGAAGTCCCTGCCTTTACTTCTCACAATGATGGACTATAATCTGGAATTGTAAGGTGAAATAAACCCTTTTTTTCCCCCTAAATTGCTTTTTGTCAGAATGTGTTATTATAACAACAGAAAGAAAACTAAACGGTCAGCTTCATTATAACAAATACCTCAGACCATCAGCTCCTAAGAGAGGTTTGTTTTACCTCACAGTTTGGAGGTTTTGGCCAGTGATCAGTTGGCCTGCTGCTTTGAGCCTTTGGTGAGGCAGCATATCATGGCAGGAGTGTGTGACAGGGCAAACTGTCCCCCTCCTTCCTAGAGAAAGAGGAAGGGGTAGGGTCCCATAATCCCCTACAACGCCATGCCCTCAGTGTTCTAAAGCCTCCCAGCAGACCTTACCTCTGTTACCTCCCAATGGTGTCACCCTGGGGAGCAAGGTAAGTGAGGACACTTAGGACATAAACCGTAGTAGTAGCTCATACTAGGGTGTGAAAGAAACATCTATGGCAAGGGCAACTCTGCCCTTTACAAAAACAATGCATTAAGCAAGTTCAATAAACATTATCTAAAGGCATTGTCTTAAGGAAAATAGTTTGATACTCTTAACAGCTCCTAACTTTCAAATCCAGGATCTGATTTCACGAGATGATTGCACAAAGGTTTCTTGAAAGCTCACTCTGCACCTAATACTGGCTTGGAGCAGTGATGCATGATGCCTGCCCTCATGGGCATTAGGTCTCATTCATAGTCACCAAGGAAGTTCTTTTTAATGCCCATCATTTCCAGAAATGAAAGGAGACAATCTTATAAAGTGCTTGGCACATACTCCAGTGTTTCATAAATATTAATTATTATTATCATTATTGAAAAAAAAAGTAGGAAAAAGATACTGCCATCTACACTTTCGTCTTCTGACTTGCTTTCTCTGCTTGTCACTTTCAAGGTAATGCCTGTAAAAGCAATGTTAATTATTTACAAGAGTTTATAAATGCCTTCCAAGTGTTGGTGACTAAAGCAGCACCTTTTTGAACAGAGGGATAAAAATAACCAGTCATTCCCTATGGGCAACAATATGCTGATCCTCAAGTGTTTAGTGATTCTGATTTTATGCTTCACTGCCTCTTCACAGCTCTTCCGACATGTTCATTTTCTGTGGTTTGGGGACCCAAGCTTGAAGATTTTGTACCGCTGCCCTCACATGTTTTCACCAGCCAGCAAAGTTATTCGCACGTTTTTAAGGGGAATGCAGGTTCAGGGTTCAGGCTCCTTGGATGTTGTTGCAGTTATATTTTTGCCTTGAGGGTCATGCATTTACAGAAAAAAAAAGGACAATTACAGCTTAATGCTGAGGTCCAAAGTAAGAAGACCCCTGGCAGGCGTTCCTGGGGCTGTTCCCTTACATCTGCACCCTCTCTGCACCCTTACTGGGGGCACAGGACAGTTTGGAGGGTTCCAGAGAAAGGAGCCAATTCATTGGAGGATAGCTGTGTTGTATACATATGAATTCCACCCTCTTTAAAAATTTCTTTATGGCAGCTCCCTGCAACTCTGGCAGCTGACTGATTCCCCCTGATGGACAGGGCTTGACCTCATGCACGGCTTTCTAAATACGTCTACACTTTAATCCCAGTCCCCATTGTGGGGTGCCATGCTGGGATGCCTGTTCTCTGCCCCCTCCACTGTATCCCTCAGAATCTCCAACAGCTGGACCCTTTAAGGCCTATTAGGTGATCACACGGGACTCTATCTTCCACTGCTGATGGCTCTATTAAAGGCACAAGCCTCCTGACACTGGTCCATTCTGACCACAGCAGTCATAGGGGCCCTTGATAAACTGGATTCAGGTGGCAGGAAAGTGTCACTTTGTCAGTCTCTCCCCAAGGGAGGTTCTACCACACTTGCCCTTTGCTCTAGCACAGAAAAGCCTTAATCAACTACATAAATGTGACTATTTTCATTATACAGGAGAAAAGAATTTTTGAAAAAGTCATTTATACTCTTGAACCCATGCATTTACTAAGGGAAACAGATTGACTCTCACTGACTAGCTCTCAGGGAGGTGAAGATAGAGATGGGCAGTGTTTCCAGGGAGGGTTGTCACACAGGTCTGAAGAGGAAGACTGAGTGATAAAACGGATGGGTTTCAGGCAGTGTCCCTATGTAGTAGGCCCAGTTGGCAAAGGTGGATGGCGTTCATTGGAGAACCCCCTCAGATAGGGACCTAAGCAGGAGACTTGGTCCTTTTCTCAAGACTGTTAAGTCTAGAGGATGCTGGAGAACACAGAGGAAGGTAGACTGACCTCCTACACAGCTAAAGATAGTGCTGTTTCCTCAAGAACCCTGACCTGGTTGTCGCTGTCTGGCTTGGAGTCCTTCTCAGGGTTCCATGCTTGCCTATCCTTCTTGAAGCTTGAAGTCTTCCAACCAGGCTGCCAGAATGACTGTCCCCATCTTTGACTCTGTACCCAGCCAGGATGGCCATCGTGCCTCTTGGGGGCTATATACAGAAAGTGTCTCAGGGTCTGGTGTGTAGTGAACACTGAATGAATGTTTGTGAGAGTGATGTTTGGAAAGAAGGAAGTGTGTGATGAGAAAGAAGGAAAAGAAGGAGACTGAGGAAAGAAAACAGGAAGTAGGGAAAGACAAGAAGCAGGAAGGAGGGAAATAAGGATGGGCAGAGTGAGAGAAAGTGAGCAGGAGGGAGGGAAAAAGAGGGAGGAAGATGGGAAGGAGGAAGGGCTTGCTACTCTGCCCTTATGAAACAAATGTCAGATTTGGAGAAACCAATTGCAAACAAAAGAATGTATGTGCAAAATAGAAGCATCTGATGTGGAGTCTGAAAGTGTAGCTTTGGATCAAGTTTAAATGGTCTTCAGTAGTCACCTCATCGCTCAAACACTTTTATGTGCTAAATAAAATGATGTGTTCTAATTTCACCGTTATCTGTATGTGTGAATCTGTAAAAGCTGGCATGTGGAACGACTTCCTAACAGAATATATTACAGTGAATTTGAATTTTGAGGGTTCCAATTTTTGTGTGTGTATTATGTGTCGGTCCTCAGGAGGTGCTGTCCGCCTTATTTTTTGAGACAGTGTCTCTCATTAACTTGGAGCTCTCCACATAAGCTCGGCCAGCTGGTCAGAGAGCCCCAGATATCGACCTGTCACTGCCTCCCCAACACTGGGGTTACAGATCTGCAGCATCATGCCATGGGTTCTGGGGAACTGAACTCGGATCCCTATGCTTGCAAAGCAAGCATTTTACTCACTGATCTATCACCCCAGCACTGAAGGTTCCAATTTGGAGTTGAAGAGCAAGATAGAAAAGTGAAGATATCAGATAACTAAATATTAGGGTTGTACCCTTCATCCATTTCTGGCCATCCCTACTCTGCTGGACCAAACCCCCTTTTCCTGAAATCCTCAGCACTATTTTGTATTCCAGAAATCAGAAGCCTGGGCCCTGATGTAGCTATCTCCTGATGCCACTCAGCTGGACATTGCAGAATGGTCACTCAGCTGGACATTACAGTATGGTATGGCACGAAATTCATGCAGCCACTGGCCACTTTGGACCACATCCACCTCAAATTTCCTGGTGCTTCTTCTTCAATCTCTGTATGCCACAATGTGGGAACACACAGGAGGCTCCCTGGTGACTAATTTAAAATACTCATACCTGGGCTGGAGAGACGGCTCAGAGGTTAAGGGCACTGGCTGCTCTTGCAGAGGACCCAGATTCGGTTCCCAGCACCTACATGATGGCTAACAACCGTCTGTAACTCCAATTCCAGGAGATCATATACCCTCTTCTGACCTCCGTGGGCATTGCACAACATGGGTGCACTTACGTACATGTAGACAATACACTCATACACATGAAATAAAAGTAATAAAATATTTAAAATACTTGTACCATATCAAAATAAGATATTATGGATTTAAAATAGCCCTTCTGAACAAATTTTAAAACTAGAAGTCTGACTTCAGGGACCTCATTTGTGAGCCATCTACTCACATCAAGCTCTTCCTCAGGCTTCAGGGGCCAGTTGTGGGTTGTTGGGTGCTTTGTTGGA
Organism: Nannospalax galili; assembly: GCF_000622305.1. Lineage (NCBI taxonomy): Eukaryota > Metazoa > Chordata > Mammalia > Rodentia > Spalacidae > Nannospalax > Nannospalax galili. Next base: position 5,936,898 of record NW_008360316.1, on the reverse strand, counting down.
GGGTTTGAGAAGCTCTGGGTTAATGTTAAATGGTCTCAGATGTTCCTGTTCAGATCTTTATCAGGGCCAATATGTGTCTTTATACTGTACAGAACTTTAAGAAAAATTTGATGTGTTAAAAATTCTCTAGGTTTCCTTTAAGAGTTCTTCAAATACTCTTGCAATGTTTAAAAAGAAATGGTATTTGTCACAGATGTTCCAAAATGATCACTGCCATTGGTCAAATGTGTTCCAAGGTTAGAGAGAAAGGTCAATTTCTTCCACATGAAGGTGCTGAGTGCCCACGGGCTGACTCAAATCTGTGGAGTCTGGTTTTCAAGGCCTCTTTCTGTGAGTGTCTTGGAGGAGCAGGGCTGGAAGTCTGTGCTGTATAATTCAGAGAGCTGACGTTCAGGCCACTCTTCTGGGAACTCTTCTCACTCAGTCTTGGGAAGCCAGCATCTTGGTTGAGGATGTTGCTTTGTGCTGTCCTTCCAATTCCAAGCCCTCTGGGGATCTTAGGGTGGGGTTGACTCCAGGTTAATAGGGATTGGTCCAGAGGGAGAGAGTGGGTCATCCTGCTTCCTCTCCAGGACACCTGATGCTGGACCTTGGATTACTGAAGATGTGACTAGGTACACTTTGGGTTGATTTATACAGCAGTTTAATGGAGTCCTTTAATAGACATTACAATCAGAATCTGAGCCCTGGGGAAATATGAAGCAAGACTCCTCTAATGTGAAGGATATTAGGAGTCTCAAGCATTTCCCTTGCTTGAGACCTCCTATCTTGTCCCTTCCAGCAGCCCTCACAGTAAAAAGGGTGGGTCTTTTGGGTAATTCAGAGTTTGCCTAAATTATACAGAGGAAACTGAAGTTCAAGAGCCATGAGCATCTTGCAGAAGCCACACGAAGGTAAGTGATAAGGCCAGGCCCTGAGATTCTACTCAGATTGTATCCCTACTCAGACACATAGCCACAGTCATGACAACCCAAAGTTCCCTGCCCATCCCGAGGGCAATTGTAGACCTTTTGCATGGTAATCATAGACAACTGAATAGAGGATTAAAAAAAACAACAACAAAACAAAACAAAAACCAAGTCCTTGGATCTACTATTTACCTAGCAACAAAGGAATTGTCCTTGCATAGCTGGGAGAGACAGTGGATTTTGCAACAGACTTTGAAGAAGAGAAGATTTCATTAGTTGTCACCTTTGGCCCACTCTCTTGCCACCTGCTGACTTTATGAAAAATTTGTCTGAAGTTGAGGATTAATGAGATGGCTGATTCCATTCCTGCTGGACTTCTGGGTGAAATTTGATCATTTCACTTCATATTCCTTCTCCTCACCTGCTCTGGAAAGCAAATTGAATTCTTTCAGAAAAAATTCAGTCCAGACCAAAGCATCTGCAGACTCAGCCCCTGACCACCTCTGAAAAGGCAGGGCTTTTGCCCTGGCTCAAGGCTTGTCCTCAGGTTTGTTTATGACCCACGGTTTATTCCATTAAGGTCCAATTTCAGGTGTTCAGTGAAACCCAGATGGCTTGAGGCTGGCTACCCCGAATGCCTGCAAATAACTAGTTTTGATCCACAGACTTCCTTAAGGATTCCTCTGCAGTTCACTGGAACCCCCAACCAGGCAGGGCGGTGACTCACAACCCTCTCTGCAGGATGTCCTTTTCTGCTTTGGCGCATCTGAGCAGGGTGACTCTTTGCTAATTCAGCTTCTGGCCTGCACAACTTGAGAGAAAGCTTGTCTTCTTGTGACTGCTCGGGAATCTGACAAATCAAAAATCGTCTCAATGGTTACATCCCCTCCCCCCATGCAGTTTTATAGGAGGTTTTTTTCTTTGTGGGTATGGATGTATGCATGTGTGGGTATGTAGGTACACATGTGGGTGGGTGTTCTTGTGTATGTGTGTGCACATGTGCATGGAGGCCAGAGGTCAACCTCAAGTGTCATTTCTCAGGTGCCTTCCATCTTTTACTTGAGACAGGATCTCTTATTGGCTTGGAACTTTGCTGAGTAGCCTAGACTAGCTGACCAGTGAGTTTCCAGGGATGTGCCTGCCTCTGCCTCTCATTTGCCAGCACTGGGATTACAGGTGCAGGCTACCATGCCAGGCTCTTTACATGGGTTCTGGGGGTCTTAACTCAGGTCTTCATGCTTCTGAGGCAAGCATTTTACCAACTGAGCCATACCTCCAGCCTGAGTTCCAAGATTCTGAAGTGAAAAACACTGACATATTCTGTTTTGTGCTGAGCAAATAAGCAGTATACTTAAAGACTGAGAATTAACAAGCACTGGAGCAGAGGGGAATAGCCTTGGTGTGATTTAGGGTCAGAGCCATCTCTGCACATAGGGCGCAGTCTCAAGTCCTCCAACCTTCAAGGTCATACTCAAGTTCCTCTTTTCTGGGACTCTGCCTTAGGGGGAACGTCCCCTTTTCGAATTGCTTTGTAACTATATAGTCTATGCATGTTCTTGTGCTGTTTGGGGGAAACTGGTTTTCTCCTAATTAGCCTTTAAGGTCTACAGGAATCACATCATTCATTTTTTCTGTGTTCAGAGGAAAGCAGGTGTTATGGTTTGGCTCTTAAATGTCACCATCCCCCCTCCCCCATGTGTTGAAGGCTTGATTCTCAATGCAGCCATTGGGATGTAGTGGTAACTTTAGGAGGTAGGGTCTAGTTGGAAGAAGTAGACCACTGGGGTCATGATTGGAATCCCAGACCTTTCTTCTTTGTAATTTGATTTTTCTCAAGTATTTTGTCACAGTGATGGAAAACTGACTAACCTTGCACAAATAGCATAGGAAATACTGGTTGACCTACTAATTGTTGTGTTAATATGTATACTTTGACTACTGTCCCTAATTAACATCTAGTGGGACTCTCTCATATGTAGATAGGGTATAATCTGCTTTTTGACAATCTTGATCTTCCAGTTAACCTCAAAAGAGTCTTTATAAGCCACCTCTGGGTTACTGTGTCCACACTGTGCACCCATCCCTTTCCCAATACTTTCTACAATCAAATGCTCCAGGTATGCCCATTAGTTGCAGTTGGCCACTTGCCACATGCACATGCCCCTTGCTCCACATTGTCTGAAATTCTCTTCACACCCTTGTTTTTATGGATATGCTTAATGCCATCCCATTTGTAGGTGAACTAGTGTCTTCTCCACAGATATCTTGTGATCCTAGCAAGTGCCTCCTTGCATTACTGTCATTCATCAGTATGCCTTCCTCTCCACTAACCACAGGTTCTCTTGGAGAGCCAGGACCTTTCTTGTGCATTTTCATATCAGCCTCACCCATGGCACAGTGTTAACTAAGATACTTCAAATATTCTTTTGAAGAGAATGGTTAACTTGGCTTTCACTGTTAGATGGAGTAAATGTATGAAAACATAGAGTTTTTGGACAGAGCTACAGGGCATCCATTCCAGAATGTGGAGACCTCCTGCCCCTGCCCCAAGCAGGCACAGAGGGCTAAGGAGTCTTTCCTCAGAACTGAAGGAACTGGATAGACTGAGCGGGTATGCATGCGGAGTCCTGCTGAAGACTTCTGGATGCGTCAGTGAATGGGATCCCGTGGTCCACACTTAGAAAGGTTTCAGCTGCAAGTAGAACACTTGACCTCCTTGAGAACTGCCTCAGAAAGGTAGGAATGCTTCCAGATGAGGCAAGAGACTGCACCGTGCCTGGGGCTTTGGGTAGCGTCACATGCTTGGACAAGTTCTTTAGTTTGTTTCATCCTTTGGTTCTTCCCCATGCCCTTGAAGGTTGGTTGAGATGTGTCAACCATCTGTGAGCCAGTGAAGAAACAAGTCCAGCAGGGCTCAAGCAAAGTTGTGAGGTGTCAGGTTTGAGGTATATGTTGTGTCTCTTAAACTCACACTTTGTTTCCTTCCCCGTAATCTTCAGAGAGAAAAGGCATCATAAATCACGTGTTGAGAAGAGTTCCCCTACCTCCAAATAGTTGATTGTCACAAGCGTGAGATCTGCTTTGCCTGGGATAGAGAAGGGGATCAGATGAGAAGGTGTTAGGATCAGGAAGAGTGAGCGATGAGTGTTGTGTAGGGAAAATGTGGGTGGTGTGTGTACAAGGAAGGGTGGGTAGAAGATGTGTATAGACAACTTGAGTGGTGTGTATATGCAGACAAAAATAGGGATGCATAGCTACGTAGGGAGTGTGTATGTGGAAAAGCATGTAGGGAAGTATGCATGCGTGTGTGTGTGCGTGTGTGCATGTGTGCATGTGTGTATGTGTGTGTGTGTGTGTGTGTGTGTAGGGAAGAATGTAAATGTGTTTGGGAAGAGTAGTGTGTGTAGGAAATGTGTGTTTGTGTGCGTGTAGGTGTAGGAAGAGTGAAATAGGGGTGTGAGTTTGTGTGTGAAGTGTTGGTGATGTGTGTAGAGTTTGTGCTGTGTGTGGGCATGAGTTGTTTGTGTAGGAAAAACTCTGTCTCTGTCTCTCTGTCTCTCTGTCTCTCTGACTCTGTCTCTCTGTCTCTCCCCCCCTCCTTTCTCTCTCTGAGTGTGTGTGTGCATGTGTGTGTATGTATGTTTAGGGTTGGTGGGTGTGTTAGTATGCCCATGGGTATTTCATATAGTATGTGACACAGGAAGATATTTAGGGACAGAAGTGTGCTGGTTAGTTTTTGTCAACTTGACACAAACTAGAGACACTTTAGGAAAGGAAACATTAATTGAGGAATTTCCTCCAATGAATTGGCCTGTGGCCATGTCTGTGAGGCGTTTTCTTAATTAGTATTTGATGTAGGAGTGCCTAGCCCATAGTGCGTGTGGGGTGCCATTCCTGGGCAGGTGAGTCTGGGTGTATAAAGAGGGTAACTGAGTAAACCAGGGGAAGGAGGCTGGTAAGCAGCTTTCCTCCATGGTCTCTGCTTCAGCTCCTGCCTCCAGGTTACTGCCTTGAACTCCTGCCTTGGCTTCCCTTGGTGATGAACTGTGAACTGTAAGCCCAATAAACCCTTTTCCTTAAAGTTGTTCTAGTCAGTGTTTTATCATAACAGAGAATGAAAATTAGAACAATAGGTTACAGATCAGCTTGCTTCAAATCTGCCTAGGACCATCGGGAAGGAGAGATCCACATGGATTTAGGGGGAGAGTGGCAGTTTGACTCATGGACATATTTAGGGGATTATTGTGAACATAGTCTGTAGCCTGGGTTGAAAGAGGCAGCTGGGGCTTATGTATGTTCAGTGTTTAATAACTATTTAACATTTTGTTTCCTAGTTTAGTGTTCCTTCTCAAAGAAACTGAATCAAGCCCCTGAACTTCATGCCAAAGGTACAAAGTGAGGCAAGGGCTAAGTAAGTTCTTTTCCAGGTGTCTCCAGAAGTCCAGGCTTGTATTTGCTAGTGAACAGAGCACTTCTGAAATATTTCCTAGTGAGTCTTCACAACCCACTCATGAAATAGCACTCAGTGAGTGAGTGTTGTGTAGGAGGCCAGCAGTGGAGCACGGGACTTGATTCATTTCCCCCTCTGCATACACACCTGGCCTGGGCTCCAGCTTGACCTCAGGCTCCTGGTTGGGAACCAGCAGTGGCAGACACTTCTTTCCTATGATCATTTGACATTTTGAATGTCATACTGACAATCGCAGCTGTCAATTATTTCCTCAACTTAGACCTGAGGTCTATTTAATGTATTGCTGTTTAAAAAAAAACACAAAAAATTCCTAAAGATATTGGTACATTTTTCATGTAGGGTAACATGATAATCAAGTGATGGATATTTATGAATAGAGTCAAAGTCAGCCTGACCGCTGAGCTTCCTGAACACTACTTTGCTTGTGATTACAGTTCTAAATCTGTTCCTTCATTGTCAAGCGTCTGGCTTTATACAGCTGTGCTCTACACATTTTTGTAAATAGATGCTCAGCTTTGGATTCCAGTACTGGATGGAACTAGTTCTAGTGAGCCCTCTGCAGGAGCTGAGGCCAGCCTGGCTTCAGAGTCTGTCTAAGCTGTGGAGAAGGAGGTGGAATGTGGCTTTGCCATTTTGGCTTTGGAAGCAAGATGGTGAGGTGCCACTTTTAGATTTGAGTGGGGCTGGGAGTGGTGAACAAAGGGCTGGGAGCCCTAGAAGGTGAATGCATGGATCACAGTTGAACCACATAGATTAGGGGCCTGAAAAGGGAGAAAGATGAGAGAGGTAGACGATTAAGAGAAAAGAAGTGTCAGCTCCAGAAGCCAAGCCTGGGGTTTTATGGAATGTGCTCCCTGTAAAAAATAACCACATTTTGATGTCTCTCCCCAGCTTTTCATAGACAGCTGCAGCAGAAGAGAAAAATGCAGAGCCCTAAATTGGAGAAGTATTTTCAGAAGATGTATGCTGTGCATGAAAGGCGTGTGTGTGTGTGTGTGTGTGTGTGTGTGTGTGTGTGTGTGTGTATGTGTGTTCCTCACATAGAAATGTCACACACAACTGGAACAACCTGGCCACATGCAACCAACCAGACCCTGTCTTTAGCATGGTCCTCCATAGGAAATACAAAGCTATTTGCAGTGGTTTCTGCACTCCAACTTAGGAGGAGCCCACAAACTTGCTTGGAGGGTGTCATGTCTATCTTTCAAGCCTGGGGTTTATCCAGGTTGTGCCTCTCAATGTTCAGTATGGCTGACCGTAAGCATGAGAGTGCGTGCAGGGGTGTGTACACATGTGTCCTGGAGAGGGGTCAGAAAACACAAATGTTTAGTTTGTCCTTGGGTGTTTAGATCTGTCCATTTCATAAACAACAGAGCTGCCACCAGATGCCCAACAGAAAGCTATGCTTTTTCTGCTGTCCTGAAGTTACTCTTAGGAGCACCTGTTAAACGCTGATTTCTACTTTGTAGAGATTTGCTTGTGCTGTTCTGGCAGACAGTAACAAGCAGCATGCGATTCTGTTAAAATAACTTGCATGTGTGAGGAGAGGATTTTGACATGTCTCAGTTACTCTTCAAGTCTATTTTGATGGCTTTTTATTTATGGAATACTGACATATTTTGACCTGAAAGGCTTTTGAATTGTTTTGGAGGAGAGAGCTTAGAGAAAAATAAATGAATGACGGGCACAGCCTTGGGCGGCCCATTCTGAATTACTCTCTGCTCCATCTTACCATTTTATTTTTAAATGGGAGAAATTAGCATGGGTTTATTTACTATCTTGCAGGGGTCACGCTAGAAATAATTTCATAATCGCAAGGGCTCGCTCTTTTTAACAATGCAATTTAGGCTTCCATGCAGCTCTTTAAATACCCAAATCTTTACTTTGGTTTTAAACTTTGTTTTATGTATCTGTAGGCTTTTGTCTTTAGAGACCAAAGCATGCTCGTCTTCTAAATTCTCCCAAAGTTAATCTCTTTTGGGAAGTCCTTCTGGGCTGATGGTCATATAAGCATTTATATTTTATTGTGCAGTGTGAGAAAATTTGTCTTCCTCTTTTTATTTTGTACAGGGGGTGGGGGTCAGATGAAAGTGCAAGTGTCTTTTATCTAAAATGTGAAATCTCTGCAAAAAGCATATTGAGACTATCCATGTAATGTTATGAGGATACTTAGAGATAAGGAATCATTTGTATATTATGTTAGAATTCTGTCACTTATTCCAGTAACCTTCCTCTTGAAGTATTGTGACCCTGGATCAGCCCTGCTTTGCATTGATATTTGGAATGAATTTTGATACAGTTTCTATGACTGGACCCATTGAAGGCGTTTCAAGCATAAAAATCTCACCAGAACAACTCTATGATCCTTTTCACATCTTTAGGGATGTAATTAGATTTACTTATGACTTAGAGGCTGTTTCATCTTTGGTTAGGGTTACAACTAGGGTGGGCTCCAGTCATGTTAGCAAGGTGGCTCACTGGGCTACTCTCCAGGTGTCTAGAGCCTTTTCTGATTTACCTGGGACAACATAGTCCATCCCTCTGGGCTAGGTATTGTCCTGTGCTAAGACCCTACTTCAGCTCATAGTCCCTACCTCTTTCCCCCAATAAAGTTTTCATATATTAATTCATTCATCCTCTCACTTAGGAGCTACTTATGGAGTGGCTACTAGGAACCAGACAGAGCACCCCGTTCCATCTACATGTAGTATGCTCCAAGACTTCCAGTGGGCTCATGAAACTCCAGTAGCTCTAATACCCGCACATGCTGTGTTTTCTTCTATACATACATGTCTATGATAAAGTTTATCAATGTGGCATAGTAAGAAATAAACTGAGGGCTGGGGAGATGGCTTAGTGTGCAAAATGCTTCTATTCAAGCATGAGGAGCTGAGTTGGAATCCTTAGAACTAAATGTTAAAGGCAGGCACAATGGCATGTGCCTGTAACTCCAGAGCTGGAGGAGGAGACAGGAAGATTCTAGGGACTCACTGACAAGTGAGTCTAGCTTCAGGTTCAGTAAGACCCTGTCTCAAGTGGATAAGATGGAGAAGTGACTGAGGAAAGACATCCAGATGTCAACCTCTGGCTTCTACATATGCCTGCTCAGTGAGCCTACTTGCACACATGTGAATACCACACACATGCACACACAAATAAAATTTTTTAAAAAAAGATAAGCAATAAGAACTAACCATGAAATAAGCAACTGGAGCCATGTCCTGCAATGCATGTCAAGTGGATAGGCCTCTTGTAGTATCTTCTTGTTAGGTACTGTGTTTTCAGACTATGATTGAACATGGGGAGAGTAATAATTGAGGGACAATTGAATTCTAATCAGATCTAGGGAAGCAGGATGATTCGTCATGACTCTGGGTTAAGTCACAAAAGTGATTAATTAGTTTATCAGTACTGCATCAGACCAGGAAAGTGAGGATGCTTCTCTGAGGAGGAGGACTACAGGTAGGGCAAGTGGAACAGGGAAGGGACCACCTGGCAGGAAGCCCCTTGGTGGAAGTCAAGGACCACCTTGGGAATTCAGTTGGAAGCCTGGGAGGCTGGGGTAAAGGATGGGACAGGTAAGTGGGCAGATACTGCACTCCTGACCAGTTTCAGAGATCTTAGAATGTTCGATTTCTGCTGCTTGGTTTTCAGGGTATCATTTTAAGGACTATTTAATTTTTTTGATTGCTAAAAGTCACAAGGTGATTAGGTTCTATTCAGAAAAGCAGATTTTATGATCAGCAACTAAAATTTGAACATCGCACATGAAACATTGTTTATATCTTAGCTTGCCAAGTTTTGGAAAGTTTAGGCACCAACTTTTGGTTTGTTATTTGTAGCCCCTGGTAGTCAAATTCAGTCTACATGTGGGTATTTCTTTTTTGTCTCTTCTTGGCTCATTTCTTGCTTTGTCTTTTGCATTCATTCAGTTAATCATTTCAACAATTTTCTGTGAATTGACTTGATTTCTTATTTCTTTTCTAAGCTTACTTTCCTGCTTTAAAATTTTTTCAAATTATGTTCAATTTTATGAGTTTAAAAATTCCCCCACATGGTGACTATGAACCGTCCTTAACTCCTGGAATCTGAAGCCCTCTTCTGACCTCCGTGGCAATGCACGACACGGGTGCACTCACATACATGCAGGCAATACACTCGTACACATAAAATAAAAAATATGAAAAAAAATCCATTGTCCTTCCCTTATTAAATATTTACTCTTTGCCCTGCATAAGCATAGACTCTGGAAGAGAGAGAGAGACAGAGAGATGGAAAGAGAGAGAGAGGGGGAGAGAAAGAGAGAGGAGAGAGATTCTAAATAATGGATCATTATCTCCAGTGTCTTCTTTAGGCAGCATTTTGTCTTCATGAATTTATACTATAGAAATACATAGCATACCAAATATTCCTGGTTGTGATGACCTAGTCCTAGGTAGTGTATTATGGTTTGAATGTGAAATGTTCCTCCAGCCTCATGTCTGTGAACACTTGGTCTCCATCTGGTGGTGCTGTTTTGATGAGAGGTTGGGGAACCTTTGGGAGATTGGCCCTGGCTGGAGGAAGTAATTCACTGGTGAGGGGGGGTGTCTTGAGGTTTACAACCTGGTTGCAGTTCCGGCTCAGTCTCTGTTTTCTGACCCACCAAGAGGTGAGCAAATGACCTCATGCTCCTGCTGCCACGGACAAGCTGGTCCACTGCCATGTCTTACCCACCATGATGGACTTATATCTCCTCGAACTATGAGCCCGGTTAAACCCCTCCTCCCTTGAATTGCTTCTTGTCAGGTATTTGGTCACAGGGAAGAGAAAAGTAAAGAATACCATGTAATATTCCCTTTTTGTTTTCCTGCCTAAGACATATACCTTTTCTTCAAGGGGGTGATACAGTGTTTTCTTTCAACTCACCTTTAAGGTTAATGTTGGTAACACTTGACTTTTTGTGTCTGAGTTTTGAAAGTCCAAAAGTTACCTTCTCAAAAATTGTTACTTTATTCTCTAGTTCTCTTCTATTTCTCCCTTTCTTTACAAAAAAGAAAGAAAATAACAGAAGAAAAAGTCCTTATGACTTGATTAGTTCTATATTGCTTTGGCTTCTTCTAAATAATCAGGTCAAGTGACTTCTCAAAGGGCTGATACGATTCTTTGCCAAATATGCATGTGAATTTCTGCACACTGCAAATACAGTATCACATTTTCCCCCCAGTTAACAAAATTCTCAGTATAGCTGACTTTATGTGTTACCTGGTAGACCTTTTCCGAGACTATTCTTGAGGCTTCAGAGTTTGGAAAGCCACAGCAACTGAAATACTCTGCTGCTTTGAGCAGTGAACTGTGTGGATAAGCTGGATGCTGTACACAGACTGATCACCGTTGTGGACATTGCAATGTGACAGGTATGGAATTTTGTTGCTGACATTGTTCCTTTCACTAGCCAGGGTTCAAGCAGAAAACAGAACCCATAGGAATTTTCGAGAATTGGCTATCAACACAATTGTTCGGAGGGCTAGAGAAGCAGCTTCAGCATGGTTTTCCAGAAATAATACCCAGAATGATATCCCTGTCCAGATATGCCACAGGGATCTGTAGATCATATGGGTTTGTGGGATTCAGAACGAGCCATTTCAGTCAGACAGTACCCACAAAGCTAGCAATGGACAGTTGGGAGCAGAATTGAGCCTTTGATCACTGTGCCTGTCTGAATACCCAGGGATTTGGAGATGGGTCCCTAGGTCAAATCCATAGGGAAAAAAATCTGTGATGGTTTGAATGAGGATGTCCGTCCTAGGTTTCAAGTATTTGGACATTTTGTCCCCAGTTGGTGGGACTGTTTGGGGAGGTCTTAGTGGCCGTGCTGGAAGAAGCAGGTCATTAGGGGTGGGCTTAGAGAGTTCTTAAGCCTTGCCAGATCTCCAGTCACTCACTGCTTTCCATGCCTGCTTGAAGATGTAAGAGCTTAGCTTCTGCCCCTATTCCAGCCACCTCTGCTGCCATGTCTCCCCACCATGATGGACTCTTGCCTTATTGGAACTGTAAGCTAATAAACTCTTCCTTTTATAAGTTTCCTTGGTCATGGTGTTTCTATCACAGCAATTGAAAGGCAACTAATACAAAGTCTTAGACCCTCAAAACCTTGCTGCCACCATATAAAAAAATGAAATACCATCAGTCTCTCCTTTACCTTTAAAATTTAAGAAAAAAAATGAGTATCTGAAAGGGAATTTGGAAAATGTAGTACAGGAAAGAAAACACCCCAGAAAGAGCTGAGGAGAAGGAACACTGTGTGCCGGTTATACCCATCTACTGCAGTGACAAAAGGGCCAAATGGTGAGCATTTCCATGAGTATCTATGATGGTGAGTTTTAGTTGTTAAACTTAATCAAAAATCACCTGGGAGGAGTCTCAATGAGGGATTGCCTGGATCAGATTGGCCTGTAGACATGTCTGTGGAGGATTATTTTGATTACGTTAGTTGAGATGGTGTATTAGTTACTTTTCTGATGCTGTGATAAAGCATTATAACCAAGGGAACTTATAAAAGGAAGAGTTTATTTGAGCTTGCAGTTCCAGAGGGGTCAGATTCTGTCATTGAGGGGAGGCAGACTAGCCAGAGGTGGCAGAGGTAGCCAGAGTAGAAGGAGGCACACTCACACCTTCAAGCAGGCACAGGAAGCAGAGTGAGATTGCAAATCCAGCAAGGCTTAAGAACTCCTTAAACCTGCCCCAAGTGATCTGCTTCTGCCAGCATGGCCACACCTTCTAAGATCTCCCAAACAGTGCCACCAACTGGGGACAAAATGTCCAAAAACAATTGGAGCCTAAGGGGGACAGTCTCATGCAAACCACCACATTCCAGTCCCTGGTCCCCATAGGCTCATGATCATATAAAATGCAAAACACATTTAGTCCATTCTTAAAAGCCTCCGTAGTCTTTACAATCTCAATACTATTCGAAAGTTCATAGTCCAAAGTCTCTTCTGAGACTCAAGGTAATCTCTTAACAGTAAGCCCCTGTAAAATAAAAAACAAATTAGACAAATTACATACTCTCAACATACAATGGAACTGAATGCATGTTCTCATTCTAGAAGGGAGGAATGGCCCATAGTGAGGAAATACTGGACCAAAACAAGGCCAAAACTAGCAGGGAAAACACAAAATCCAGTAGGTCCATGTCTGACTTCTGGAGCTTTACTTCCAAAGGGCTTAGCTGGTTTAGCCCCTCTAGCTTTGTTGTATGCAACATACATCTCTCTTTTGGGTTGGTACCACTCCCTGTATGCAGGTCTTCTTTGGCAGATGCCTCATAGCTCTAGCATCTCCAGTCTTCTTGGGGTCTCCACTGCCAACTAGGCTTTACCTTCACCACTTCATGCAGTGGCCTGTCAGGGCCTTTTTTATGTAGGCACGCCCCTGCTGTATGCTGCCTGGCCTCAGTGACTCCCTGAAACCACAGACGAAGAACTGATGACCCCTTCACTCTTGCATCTTTCATGTCTTAAAGCCAGTACCATATGAATAGCACTGCCAACTTTCATTGCTTGTCTGGGGAGGACTCTGGTCCACTTCATCCACATTACCAGCAGCTTTTCTATGCTCTGGTTTTCTAGGAGTAGAAAACCCTTCCAACATTGTCCTTTTACACGTCGTAGGCTTAGTTGGGTGTGGTCTTGCCCTGAAGGTACTCTTTCAATTGTTTTAGTGCCAATCTCTAGGCCTCTCCTTAATCACTTTACTCTCCTTATCAAAAAGATCCTCTCAGCACATGACTTGGCTCTAGCATTAACATTCTTAGTGTTCTTTTTCAATCCAAACTGTACATTCTGCATTGCTTTCTGTGCCATTTGCTCTTTTTCACTGTAGATGTGTATAATAGTCACCATTAACAACCATTTCTTGAAATTTCCTCTGCCAAAGAAATTAGTTCATTGCTTTTCAACTTAGCCTCCGGCAAGCTTTTAGGTTGGGATCAGACAGCAGGCAGACTCTTTGCCAAAATATTCCAGTTTCTGCTTATGTCCTTATTTCTCTCTGGAACTACATTGTTCTCAGCACTGCTTTCTTCCCGATTCCTACTAAAACGACCCATTAAGTTCTGCTTGCAGGAGCTAGAGAGCTAGCTCTGTGGTTAAAAGCACTGACTGCTTTTGCAGAGGACCTGGGTTTGATTCTCAGCACCCTCATGGTGGCTATGAACTTTCCTTAACTCCAGTTCCAGAGGAATCTGAAGCCCTCTTCTGACCTCTGAGGCATTGCACAACACGGGTGCACTCACATATATGCAGGCAATATACTCATACACATAAAATAAAAAAATAATAAATAAAATATTTTTTTAAAGTTCTGCTTACAGCAATCAACTGGTTTTCTAGGCCAAACTTCCAAAGTCTTCCACATCCCACCAAAAACCCACATGGTAAAGTTCTTCACAGCCAACAGTCCACTCTCTGGTACCAATTTCTGTATGTTAGTTTTCTGCTGCTGCGATAAAACAACATGACCAAGGAACTTATAAAAGGAAGAATTTACTTGAAATTATTGTTCCAGGTGAATTAGAGAATCATGGCAGGAGACATGGCCACAGAGTGGCTGGAGTAGAAGCAGAAGCTAAGTGTGTACATCTTCAAGCAGGCACAGGAAGCAAAGAGGAACTGGAGATCTGGCAAGGCTTAAGAACTCTCTAAGCCTGCCCCCCTAGTGACATGCTTCATCCAGCATGGCCATACCTTCTAAGACCTCCCAAAACAGCACCACTAACTGGGGACAAAATGTCTGAGTACAATTGGAGCCTATGGGGAACATTCTCATTCAAACCACCATAGATGGGAAAAGCACAGTGGGTGGCACCATTCCCTAGGCAGGGAATGTGTAAGAGTGGAGAAGGATGAGGAACATTAATTGTTCCTCTCTGATTTTTGATGATAAATGTAATACGACCAGCTGAATCAAGCTCCTGATGCTGTGAATCTCTCATAGTGAGCGATTGTGACTTGGAGCTGTGAGCTACAATAAACACTTTCTCCCCTAAGTTGCTTTTGTCAGGGTGTCTTACCACAGGAACAGAAAATAAACCAGGACAGTGCCTATGATTAGCAGCTCTGTGGAGCATCTCCTACAAGTCTCTTGGGCTTTCTTCTTTTGGAATCTCCTGCAACCAGGGCCATGAGAAGGAGTTAGGACTACTTTTGAATGTGTTTGTGAGGATGTTTCTAAAGAGGATTATCTAAGGAGATGATGCACCCTGAATGTGGATGGCACCATCCAATGGGCTAGGGGCCCAGATGGAATAAAAGGGTAAGAAGAAGAAAGCCATTCAAGTCAACCAGTCACCTCTCTGCTCTCATGAGGAACTTTGCTTCAACATAAAAGACTGACATCTCTGAAACTGTGAGCCAAAATAAATCTTCCTCCTCTTCCTCCTCCACAGAAGTCTGGCTAACACAAGATCCTTCCCATCTGATTTGCGTGTGGATACAAACTGTCATGGAAATGTTAGCAAAACGTTGACCTGTTTGAATAAGAAAGGGAAGTTTGGTGGGTGTCCTGGTTTGCATCTCTATTGCTATGATGAAAACACTGACCAAAACCAACTTGGGGAGGAAAGCATTTATTTTATCTTACATCTCCCAGGTCATAGTTTATCACTGAGTAAAGTCAGGGCAGGAACTTGGAGGCAGGAGCCAAAGCACAGACCATGGAGAAAGGACATTTACTGGCTTGCTCTCTTGGCCTGTGCTCAACTTGTTTTGTTATACAGTGCAGAACCATCTGCCCAAGGGTAGCACCTCCCACAATAGGCTGGCACCTCCCACATCACACAACAAACAAGAAAATGCCTCACAGACATAGCCACAGACCATCCCAATGGAGAGAATTCCTCAATTGAGGTTTCCTCTACCCAGGTGTGTCAAGTTGACACCTGAAGTTATCTAGCACAGTGGGCAAGTAGCCCTGGATATTTAACAGAATCAAAGCTAACCCAAATTCTCTAGTGACAAAGAAGGTGAGTTTACAGTCAGACATGAAGTATCAGAGATGAATTTGGAGGCATTTTGATTCATGTACAGTTCACATAGCAGCATGTGATGAGAAGCAGCTGACGTAGGTATGTGAAGCATGGTGTCATGAAGCCATTTATGGTTGGTGAAGTCAGGCCACAGCCACATGGGAGGTCCTGTATGAAGGGTCTCACTGGTGCAGAACAGTGTGTCTTGAATGTTGAATTAGATGAGTTTTGCAATGTATTTCTTTTTCTCTTTATGTGTGTGTGAGTGTGTGCAAATGAGTGGGGAGGCCAAGAGTCAACATTGAGTGTCTTCTTCAGTCACTGCCAAGCTTACTTTTTGAGACAGTCTCTCACTGAACCAGGAACACCGATTTGGCTGGACTGGCTAGTCAGTGAGTTCCACATATTCTGTCTCCACCTCTCTCTCTCTGCACTGGGGTTCTAGGCCATGTGTGGAGCCTGGCACTTTTATGTAGATAGTAGGGATTGAACTCGGGTCCTTATGCTTCTGTGGCAGGCATTTTGCCCAATGAGCCATCTACCCAGCCCCTTTAGATGAGCTTTATCCTGGGCTCCTTGGGGAGAGGAGATGCCAGCTGCTTGAGGCGCCATGTCATCTAGATCTTAAAAGATGCTAGTCCCTACAGGCAGAGGGACCAGAGTGGAGAGAGGTGCCAGGTCCTGCTGATTCAGCAGACTGCCAGACAGAGACTGGAGTTCTCTCCTTGCTGCCCTGGCACTAGCTGATGGGTTGAGATGCATCATTCACTGTGACATTTTGGGTGGAATTCTGGTAGAGAACTCTTGATTTGGTTTCTAATGAGGCCTTTGTGGCCCCAGGATCTGCAAAGGTTGGGTTTTATTTTCATAGAAAGACCCCCAAAACCTCTGGACTACAAATTAATTCTGTGTTTTAGGTTGGCAATACAGCTTATGACAACCACAAAACTCTCCAGCTTTCAAACTCATGTTAGCTCAAAGGGGAATCTGAAGAGAATTCCTTCTGATGCAGAGAAGCCCCTGAGCACCACAGGAATTTTGCTCAGTGCCTGCAGCCCTCTGCTGACCGACGCTTCCGCTTAGTCAGAGGGCTGAGAGTCTGATTCATCTATAATTTTGTTTCTGAACGTTTCACTGAGAAGTCGTTTTCAAGTATCTAGTCTTAATTTTGCATGATGCTTTTATTGCATCCATATTTTTGGTTATAAAGCCTTATAAATGGCTTAGCTACTGGGGAGTAAGTCTTTCCCAAAACATCTTCAGTGTCTACTGAAAATAGTATTTTGTCAGGACACAAGAGAAGATTAATTTTTGTGGTTGTTTCTTTAGTCTGGACCAACATTGGGCACACCAGTTTTAAAGATTTTTGTTTGTTTTGTTTTGAGTAATGAGGATAAACCTAGTGGTATGGTAGGTAGATCCTTTATCACTGAGTTTACTCCCAATCCCTTTGTGAAGATTTGGGGAGGAGCTGGGGGGTGGTAAGGGCACAACTGGTCACAAGATCCCTTTCCCCTGTCATCATAGAGTTATATTGGAACCAAGAGGCACTAGGACATTACAGAAACTATTTTATGCCAAGCCGGTCAACAGGGTGAAATGATAACCCAAAAGAAAGTGTGCTTGGAGAGTTCTGAGCTGCAGACCTAGAAATTTAGTGACTTGAGAGGTGGTATCTAAGGACCCCTTTGGCAGTCTGGAATTTCCCCTCCTATCTACAATAGCTCAGTCATTTAGATGGGGCATGGCCTCTGTGGCCTTCTTGGGTTTGAAAGTTGCTCTGTCACCATGTGACCATAAGTGATTTCCTTAGACCTTTTGTATTCATTGTTTTTGTGTAGCTATGATTAAAAAAAACACCCCAAGGGATCGCCTGAGAGGAGGAGAGGTTTACTTTGGTTCACAATTTCAGAAGTATCAATCATGGTAGGGAGATAGGGAGGGCATGGTGCTGCAGAGCAACTCACAGCATGGCACGCAGGAAACATGACCTTTCTTAGTCCAATTTTACTGGTTAGTTTTTATTGCCAACTTGACCCAACCTAGAGCATCCGTTAGACTGGACTATGGCCATGTCTGTGAAGAATTGTCTTAATTGATGATTGGTGTGGGAGGATCCAGTCCACTGTGGATGGCACCATCCCTAGGCAGGTGGGCCTAGGCGGCATAAGAGAGTTAGCTGAATGCCAGGCATGGTGGTTTATGCCTTTAATCCGAGCACTCAGGAAGCACAGGCAGGCAGATCTCTGGGAGACTGAGGCTAGCCTAGTTTTCATAGTGAGTTCCAGGCAGGG